>NC_091789.1:20126986-20447551 GCF_029378745.1 Bos indicus | reverse complement strand
CCTAAAAGAAACACCTGGAGTAACAGGCAAATTTGGCCTTGGCGTACAGAATGAAGCAGGGCAAAAGCTAATAGAGTTTTGCCAAGAGACTGCACTGGTCATAGCAAACACCCTCTTCCAACAACACAGGAGAAGACTCTACACATGGACATCACCAGATGGTCAACACCGAAATCAGATTGATTATATCCATTGCAGCCAAAGATGGAGAAGCTCTATACAGTCAGCAAAAACAAGACCGGGAGCTGACTGTGGCTCAGATTGTGAACTCCTTATTGCCAAATTCAGACTGAAATTGAAGAAAGTGGGGAAAACCACTAGACCATTCAGGTATGACCTAAATCAAATCCCTTATGACTATACAGTGGAATTGAGAAATAGATTTAAGGGACTAGACCTGATACACAGAGTGCCTGATGAACTATGGACAGACATTTGTGACATTGTACAGGAGACAGGGAGCAAGAGCATCCCCAAGAAAAAGAAATGCAAAACAGCAAAATAGCTGTCTGAGGAGGCCTTACAAATAGCTGCAAAAAGAAGAGAAGCAAAGGAGAAAAGGAAAGATATAAGCATCTGAATGCAGAGTTCCAAAGAATAGCAAGGAGAGATTAGAAAGCCTTCCTCAGTGATCAATACAAAGAAATAGAGGAAAACATAGGATGGGAAAGACTAGAGATCTCTTCAAGAAAATTAGAGATACCAAGGGAACATTTCATGCAAAGATGGGCTCGATAAAGGACAGAAATGGTATGGACCTAACAGAAGCAGAAGATATTAAGAAGATGTGGCAAGAATACACAGAAGAACTATACAAAAAAGATCTTCACAACCCAGATAATCACTAAGGTGTGATCACTCACACTCATCTAGAGTCAGACATGCTGGAATGTGAAGTCAGGTGGGCCTTAGAAAGCATCACTATGAACAAAGCTAGTGGAGGTGATGGAATTCCAGTTGAGCTATTTCAAATCCTGAAAGATGATGCTGTGAAAGTGCTGCACTCAATATGCCAGCAAAGTTGGAAAACTCAGCAGTGGCCACAGGACTGGAAAAGGTCAGTTTTCATTCCAATCCCAAAGAAAGGTAATGACAAAGAATGCTCAAACTACTGCACAATTGCACTCATCTCACACGCTAGTAAAGTAATGCTCAAAATTCTCCAAGCCAGGCTTCAGCAATACGTGAACTGTGAACTTCCAGGTGTTCAAGCTGGTTTTAGAAAAGGCAGAGGAACTGGACATTGAATTGCCAACATCCGCTGGATCATTGAAAAAGCAAGAGAGTTCCAGAAAGACATCTATTTCTGCTTTATTGACTATGCCAAAGCCTTTGACTGTGTGGATCACAATAAACTGTGAAAAATTCTGAAAAGGATGGGAATACCAGACCACCTGATCTACTTCTTGAGAAACCTGTATACAGGTCAGGAAGCAACAGTTAGAACAGGACATGGAACAACAGACTGGTTCCAAATAGGAAAAGGAGTATGTCAAGGCTGTATATTGTCACCCTGCTTATTTAACTTCTATGCAGAGTACATCATGAGAAACGCTGGGCTGGAAGAAGCACAAGCTGGAATCAAGATTGCCGGGAGAAATATCAATCACCTCAGATATGCAGATGACACCACCCTTATGGCAGAAAGTGAAGAAGAACTAAAGAGCCTCTTGATGAAAGTGAAAGAGGAGAGTGAAAAAGTTGGCTTAAAGCTCGACATTCAGAAAACTAAGATCATGGCATCCGGTCCCATCACCTCATGGCAAATAGATGGGGAAACAGTGGCTGACTTTATTTTTCTGGGCTCCAAAATCACTGCAGATGGTGATTGCAGCCATGAAATTAAAAGACGCTTGCTCCTTGGAAGGAAAGTTATGACCAACCTAGATAGCATATTGAAAAGCAGAGACATTATTTTGCCAACAAAGGTCCATCTAGTCAAGGCTATGGTTTTTTCAGTAGTCATGTATGGATGTGAGAGTTGAACTATAAAGAAAGCTATGTGCAGAAGAATTGATGCTTTGAACTGTGGTGTTGGAGAAGACTCTTGAGAGTCCCTTGGACTGCAAGGAGATCCAAGCAGTCCATCCTAAAGGAGATTAGTCCTGGGTGTTCATTGGAGGGACTGATGTTGAAGCTGAAACTCCAATATTTTGGCCACCTGGTGTGGAGAGCTAAGTCATTTGAAAAGACCCTGATGCTGGGAAAGATTGAGGGCAGGAGGAGACGGGGACAACAGAGGATGAGATGGTTCGATGGCATCACCGACACAACGGACATGGGTTTGGGTGGACTCCGGGAGTTGGTGATGGACAGGGAGGCCTAGCGTGCTGTGGTTCATGGGGTGCAAAGGGTCAGACACGACTGAGCAACTGAACTGAACCTAAAAGAAACATTGTCTTGATTCATTAATTTTAAGGCTTAAAATCAATTCATCTATTGTAATTTTTATTGATCAATGACATTCCTCACAAAACGCATTTTAATCTTCAACTTTTTCTTCCATGACTTCACTAAAGACTTCTAGGTCCCTCTATTCCCAGATCCCTCTTTACCCACCACACACACAAAATCCACTTAGAGTTTGTGTCACACACACCACCACCGTACAGGTGTTCAAAGTTTTATAATTTCAAACTGCATTAATTTATTAAATCAACAAATATGTACTGACTGCCTCAGCTGTGTGTCAAGACCTATGCTGGATGCTTTGGATAAAGAAACAGGACAAACATCCTGCCTTTGAGGAAACTGGGAAAAGATAAGTCAACATCTTAGCAAGTAGTCAAGGCCAGGCGACAGAGTTGCCACTGTGACCCCTAGATCCAATTTCAAGCTTCATTATAAGAAACAGAGTTTCCCATCAGGCCCTGCACACAGTCAGTGTTTGTTGCTGATGGTGATGATGATTTGGTATTTTTCCAGAAGATCAGCTCTCAAATCTGAGGGCCATTCCAATTAAACCCGAAGTATATTTCATCAAGGAATTGTCACTCATTGGCATGTATGGCCTTTTAGCTAAAGATTGATGTGCTAAATGAGCAATGTTATCTTACTGAATTCACTTAACATGGATGACATTGCAGTCTTCCAAAACGATCTCATTCTCAAGTTTCCAAATTACCAGCTACTGCAGTTCAACTTTCTCAATCATCTATTTGCTGCAGAATAGAAACAAAGACAGAATCTGTCTTTGTTTTGATCACAGTCCAGTCAAGGGTTGGGCCTCCCAGATCAGATACATGTTCCTCACCATGAATCAGTGACCAGCTTTCATCACACCTCAGCTTTCCCATGTGTTTTCTACGATTGTTGCTATATATGTATATAATAGCGATAGGAAGATGATATCATAATGCTCCAGGGAGCTTTAAATAAAGCATTATGCATAAAAGAAAACAGTCTAAAAGTAAAACCAAAGCTTCAGTTAAGTGCTGATTGGCCCCCAAATGGCATTTCAGAGTTTCATTAAGAAATGTCAAAGACAGCAGTAGTCCAAGCTATTGTCTACTTGAGGCCAGTTCTCCATCTATCACAGGTAATCCTGAGTGAGTGGATTCACTTGCTGAAGCTCCAACTTGTCCTCTAGCCATATGAACTAACAGGAAGCCATTAAGAGGCAACCCAACAATTTTTCAAATACTTTATTTCGATAACCTACTGTCCATGAGATATTAAAAGGGTTAATAAGAATACATTTTCTTACCTGAGAGAAAGATAAAACTCGACATGAGAATGGTTCCATAAAGCTTCTGATATATAATGTGTTCTTTCATTGTTTAAACCTGCAATGAAAAATCAGAAATAAGCTGAGCTCAGTCAGAAGAAACGATTTCCAAGTGCATGTGACTACACTTGTCCTTCGGATCCCACACAAGACTTTTCCTGTTGCTTAAAGCCAACATTTATTGTTGCTGTTTAGTGCTCAGTCGTGTCTAACTCTTGTGACCCCATGGACTGTAGCCCTCCAAGCTCCTCTGTCTATGGGATTTCCTAGGCAAGAATACTGGAGTAGGTAGCCATTTCCTTCTCAAGGATCCTGCCCCAGGAATCAAACCTGTGTCTCCTGCATTGGCAAGGGAGTTCTTTACCACTGAGCCACTAGAGAAGACCCAAAGCTGACATAGTCAGCCACAATATAGATGCTTGTGAGTTATGCAGCTTGGCTGCCACCTCATCGACAGATTTATTTGCATATCCACCTAACACATTTTATTGAGTGCCTACTATGTGTCAAATACTGTTTTACACACTGGGAATACAGTGCTGGAAAGACAAGACAGAGATACCTGCTTTCATGGGGCAGTTAGCCCAGAGGGCAACTCAGTCATTAAATGTATAATTACAAAAGGTGATGTATTCAGCCTTTTTCCTTTAAATGGCAGAAACTGTTGTTTTTTTTTTAATTGGAGTATAGTTGCTGTACAATGTTATTTTCTGCTGTATAACAAAGTGAATCAACTATATGTATACATATATCCCCTCCCTCTTGAGCCACCCCCACCCTCCATTTGCGCATTCAACCTTAATGCGCATAACTTCAACCCAACTTGCCATTTTAATGATGCTAAACTTTTTGGAGGAAGCATTATGCAAGATCTGATAGACAAAAGTAACTCATCAAATCATTGCTATTTCTAAAAGCACATCTGTTTAGAGAAACCTGACTATTTTCTTATGTTGACCCACCTTCTCTCCTTAAATAATCATAACTAAAGCTGCTTATTTGGGAAACATACTGGAAGTCCCCCTTGTTCCAACCAAAAGCGGTATTAAAACTACAAATCCTATGGAAACTATTACAGAAGCTTGGCAGTAAGGCACGGGTGGGTATTTTCTGATTTTAAACAAAATACACTTCTGAATGATTTACCACTGATTTTCACATTTTTTTCTATAGAATAAGGCAACATATTGTATTTCTTTCCACTTCTAAGCAGGGTTTGGAGTGAATTGACTCACTTTATATTTAAAGTAACAGAAGCCAATTAGGAAACCAAATGAGTCTTGGGCGTGCTATGAGCACCAGCCATTAATAAAGCTCTTCATATTTACCAAGTGTGCTACTGCTATTCTCATCAGAATAATAAGGAAATTTGTATGACTTGGATGGATTTTCTAAACTACAAGCTTAGAAGTAAGGGGCTGTCTAAATCTTTTATGACTTGCGAGATGAAATGCAGGTTAAATTTCCAGTGCTGGAAGAGGATCTGACTGAGAATCCGTAACTAGCTTTGAGACTGTATTGCTTATTGCCGTTCCTTCATTTTCCTGGGCCTCAGTTTCCTTATCTGTAAAAATGGAGATAATAATCTGCCTATTTCCCAGAGCTGCTACAAAAGAGGATCAAATGAGGTGATATTTCAAAGGCAATTTTCAAAGTATAAAGTGCTATAGAAATGGATATGATTGCTATCTATAAAATGGAATTTTCAGCAGCAAACAATCCAATTTATACCTTCCTTGCATTTCCTCTTAACTTTTATAACAATTTCAAGGTATATTTCAGAAACTTACCTCGCACCCCATAAATAAACGCTGGAACATTCATACTACAGAATACTATGCAGTCATTAAAAGGAATAAGGTAAGTCTCTATGTTTATTAGGCATGAAAGGTGGGTTGGAGGAGGGGGGCTGATGACTGAGGATTTTTCCTCTGTATACCATACAATTCTGTACTGCTTAATTCTTTCATAATTAGCATACATTACCTACATAATTTTGAAACATGAAGGAAAGGAGAAAGAAAAGGAGGGAGGGAGAGAGGAAGGGAGGGGAAACAGGAAGGAAGGGGACAACAGAGATAGGAAGGAAGAATGGGAATGAAAGGGGTTTCCTGTATGCCTCATACCATTTTGTACTGTTTACTTTACAGTGATCCTGCATTACTTTCATAATTTAAAAAAAAATGAAGGAAAGGAAGAAAAAGGCAAGAGAGAAGAGAGGGTAGAAATGAAAGACTTTTATGTCTCATACAATTACATGCCATTTGGTTTTTATGATGAATATCTGTTACTTTTGTAGTTTAAAGAAATTTAAAGGAAGGTGAAAGAGAAAGAAGGAAGGAAGACACTTACCTGAGGACTAGACTCCCTTAGCCTCCCACCCCTGTGTCACTGTGGAGTCCAGAAGATGAGTTTGCTTTTCCAATGACTAGATCTGGTTTCTGAATCCCTACATTTGATGTGAAATGAGACAAGCAAAAAATAAAAATAACAAAGCAGGAGGTTCATTATCTGCTGGCCATGCCTCAGTCACCTTCTTCTGTGGATCAGATCAGCCTCTCTGCTCTTAGCTTTATGGGGCTTGTTGATTGGGCACATCCCCTTTTTGTGGCTCGTAGCACGTCATGGGGCTGCTCTCCCAAGCAGGAAATCAGCAGGAGTAAAGTTCTCAGGTGTATCACACACACTTGCAATAACCCATTAATTTGAGGACTCTTTCCCAGTTTTCAATAACGATTATCTTCAGTTGCCAGTTGATTATGGCTTTGGTAAACTGAATCTATTAAATAGACACTTGTTCACTTAAGCTCGTTTCATTTTATTAAGACAATGGGGAGGAAGGGGCAATGATGTTCAGAACTAGAAGCAGAAAGCAGAGGCCAAGGAAGTATTAACTTGTTCACATCTCACACTGTCAGTAAAGGGAAGCCAGCTGTTTACTCTCGCTGCAGATCCAGCCTTCAAATTGCCTTGAAAAGAAGTAAACTTCCAGAACTTGTTTGTTGGAGTCATTCTCAAGATGGAGGAGGTAGCTTTTGCCCCAGGAGGTGTCAGTAAAGACCTTTGGGGATGATGGAAATACTAAATCCCATCAACCATCCAGAGATGATTCCTGCCACCCTCTGCATTTCCAAGATCGGAACCCTGAGGTCCACAGGGTAGAATGAATTGCTTAAGGTCATGGAGCTTAGGAGAGGCAGAGCAGGAATGAAAACTGAGGCTCCTGACTCCCAGACCAGTGCATTTTCCTTTCCACCTCACACCGTAAATGGGAAAAGACCATCTAAAAAGAGGCTGAGTCAACCTATCATCTGTAGGTTTTCCATGGGGGAAGGGGGAAGAAGGGGTGTATAGAATCACCCCTTTTGTACTCGTAGGATTTTAATCATCTGCATGTATTGCTTTTTCAAAGAAAAACACTGAGGCTTAGTTTATTTGGTTGTAGCGCAAATGAAATAATTGACTAGAAAATGAAATGTGGAAAAAAAATAAAGAAGTTGGAACCTTTTGGTCAAGGAAAAAAAATGCCACCTGAGGAGGAAGAGCTTTCATGGCTACCTTCCATTCTCAGGAAGGTTATTAGGAGAATGTTCTCCATATCTATATAGTAATAGGAAACGGATTGAAACTGCAGTGGGAGATATGAGTTAAATATAAATAAGTTATTATTGACAATAGGGGTTGATAAACACCAGAAAAAGCTATCACAGGATGTTATGAGCCATCCATTCCTGGAAACTCGAAGGTCTAGAGAGCCATATGGCTCTGCTGATTGAAGTGTCCTCCCACACAAAGTGCTGAGCTTGGTGACACTTTGTCCCTGTTTTGGACAATACAATAGACTCTTAATCTGGTGAAGGTCCAGGCTGTCATCATTCCCTCTTCCCTTTCCTGCAATGAGCATCCCACCAGGCCAGTTAGGAGTCTGATGGTTTCCATACAACATGGCCCCCCAAACACAAGCATGCTACTGAATTCAGGGCTGAACCATATAGAAACAGTGGAAGAGTCCAATGCTGGAGGAAAAACCATCCGAATGGGTGACTTCCTAAGGGATTTCCAAGGACAATCTTGATTATATTTGATTGCTACCAAAAACACTGGGGTCTTCCCGGGTACCTCAAATGGTAAAGAATCTGCCTGCAATGCAGGAGACCCAGGTTCAATCTCTGGGCAGGAGGATCCCCTGGAGAAGGGCATGGCAGCCCACTCCAGTATTCTTGCCTGGAGAATTCCATGGACAGAGGAGTCTGGCAGTCCATGGCGTCACAAAGAGTCAGACATGACTGAGTGATTAACACAGACACACCTCAAATGCTACCTACCATCCCACCAACTCCCTGCTGGTAGTGGTTTCTGTGCGTACCTTCATACTTTTGCTTTATATGTAGGCATCCCTCGACAACATGTAATACTATTTCTAACAAAAGGCCAGCTTAGCTATTTGCGGTAAAGTGTTCTTACATAACCACAGTACACTTATTGAAATTAGGAGACTTACCTTGATGTACTATTATCTCCCATACAGTTCATATTCATATTTAACCAACTGTTTCACTAATGTCCTTTATTGAAGTTTTGCCCTCTGATCCAGGGTCCAGTCTAGGATGACACATTGCTTTTAGCTGTTATTAGTTTTCAGTATCCTTTAATCTGGAAATATTCCCTCAACCTGTACTGGACTTTAATCACATTGACATTTTTGAAGTGTACAGGCAGCTATTGTGCAGAATGTCCCTCAGTTTGGTTTTGCATAATCTTTGCTCATAGTTCAGGTTATATATTTTTGGCAGGAATAGCACAAAAGTGATGTGTCCTTCTCAGTGCATCACACAGGACACACATGATGTTATTTTGTCCCATTATTGAGGATGTTAACTGTGATCACTTGGTTAAGATGATGTCTGACAGATTTCTCCATGTTAAAGTTATTCCATTTGTAATTTGTAAGTGATCTGTAAGAAAATACTTCAGTTCAGTTCAGTTCAGTTCAGTCGCTCAGTTGTGTCTGACTCCTTGTGACCCCATGACTTGCATCACGCCAGGCCTCCCTGTCCATCACCAACTCCCAGAGTTCACTCAGACTCACGTCCATCAAGTCAGTGATGCCATCCAGCCATCTCATCCTCTGTCATCCTCTTCTCCTCCTTCCCCCAATCCCTCCCAGCATCAGAGTCTTTTCTAATGAGTCAACTCTTCGCATGAGGTGGCCAAAGTACTGGAGTTTCAGCCTTAGCATCATTCCTTCCAAAGAAATCCCAGGGCTGATCTCCTTCAGAATGGACTGGGGTTGGATCTCCTTGCAGTCCAAGGGACTCTCAAGAGTCTTCTCCAACACCACAGTTCAAAAGCATCAATTCTTCGGTGCTCAGCCTTCTTCACAGTCCAACTCTCACATCCATACATGACCACTGGAAAAACCATAGCCTTGACTAGATGGGCCTTTGTTGGCAAAGTAATGTCTCTCCTTTTGAATATGCTGTCTAGGTTGGTCATAACTTCTCCTTATACTTAGTCTGTGTAAATATCCTATTCCTCATTGTCTTAGTTCACTCAAGATGCTATAAAAAATTACCAGAGACTGGGTGACTTATAGACAAGAGACCTTTATTTCTCACAGTTCTGGAGACTGGGAAGTCCAAGATCAAGGCACCAGAAGATCTGGTGTCTGGTGATGGCCCACCTCCAGGTTCATAGACAGCTGTATTCTTGCCGTGTCCTCACAAGGCAGAAGGAATTAGGGAGCTCTCTGGGGCCTCTTAAAAGGGCACTAAACCAATTCATTAGGAATCCATCCTCCTGACCCAATCACCTCCCAAAGCCTCACCCCCTAGTACTATCACATTGTAGACTAGGCTTCAACATATGAATGAGAGACACAAACATTCAGTGTATAGCACTCCTTAAACCTTCAATCAATAGTTTTAGCAGTCATTGCTAATTTTTGCCTAATGTTTGCCAAATGCCAGTTTTCTATTTCCATCATTTGTCCTTCACTTATTAGTAAGTTTTCTACAGAAAGGAAGAGCTTTCCCTTCTCCCATATTCATTCATTCATTCATTCATTTTTATCAGTATGAACTCATGGATTCTTACTTTATTGAGTGGTTTATAATCTGTTATTATTTTGATGTTCACATAGTCCTAAATGGAACAAATTGCCAGTAGGAACTCTTTCAAGCTGGGCTCTGTGTCCTTTTGACACATCCCTGTGATTCTTTTTTTTGATATTTATTTATTTGGCTATTCTGGGTCTTAGTTGTGGCATGTGGGATCTAGTTCCCTGACCAGATACGGAACCTGGGCCCCCTGCATTGGAAACATGGAGTCTTAGCCACTGAACCACCAGAGAAGTTCCAACACATGCCTGTGATTCTCTGAGAACTTCTTACCTTCTTGTACAAGGTACTCCAGGTTTATCTTGTATTTCCCCTGCCTCAGACTTACAGTCTGCCATTCTTTTAGGACCCCTGGTTCCATTTAATGGATAATAATGTCTAGAAGCCAAGATCTGGGTCATGACAGACTTTTGAGTTGAAGAATAACATGATTTGACATGTTTTAAAAGGATCACTCAGCATGCCGTGCTAACAATTGACTCTAAGGGGATGAGGGAGAAAGCAGGAAGACGCATTGGTGCTGACAGAGTAGACTTCTTTCTCTGCAGTGCCAGTCTGAGTATGTGACTCTTCTGCCAAAATTTTTCAACAAATAATATCATTATCATTTAATTATCTAACGATTTTCCCACTCATCCTTCAAGACTCAACACACCAATTAAAAATATATATATATTTATTTTTGGCCGCGCTGGGTCTTGATTGCTGAGGACTTTTCTCTAGTTGCTGAGAGTGGGGGGCTACTCTCTAGTTGTGGGGCTTATTTGCTCCAACGCACATGGGATCTTCCCAGACAGGGAATCAAACCCAAGTTCCCTGCATTGGCAGGCAGATTCTTAACCACTGGACCACCAGGGAAGCCCCAGTACAGCTATCTTTTTCCTGTGTGTAGCCTTCCCTGAGCAATTCCCTCTACTTGCATCCCATCCTAGGTACAAATGATCATTCAGGCCATCGTGAGATAGTGCCTTTCCTTCAGTCAAATTTCTAGACTCTGGAAGGGAGAAAAGTCACCTTTTCAGGTTCCTTTTGTCCCAATTTATCAACTATAATGATTGGCCCTCGGGTGTGAGGCCTTCGGAAGCTCAGATTCACTAGACCCTGGCCCCATAGTACAAGTGAAGCCCCAAGGCTGGAATCCTTGAGATTAAACAGAGGTAATAGGACTTTCAGGAGAGCACAGCCCTGCACAGACAACCCTAGGAAGATGGGTAGGCCAGAATTCAAAGGAGCCTGGGGCACAGGGAAGAGGGAAGTAATTGACTAATTAGGAGAAATAATTCAGTTGAGTTTTTCCCTGTTTATTCCCTCTGTTCATACTCTGTTTTCATTTTCTTTAATTAATGTATTGTTTTACTTATTTTTGGCTGTACTGGGTCTTTGTTGCCGCACAGGCCTTTCTCTAGTTGCAGTGAGCAGGGGCTGCTCTGGCCGTGCTGCACGGGCTTCTCCTGGCAGTGGCTTCTCTTGTTGCAGAGCATGGGCTCTAGGCTCCCAGGCTTCAGTGGTTGTGGCTCCCAGGCTCTAGAACTCAGGCTCAGTAGTTGTGGTATGGGTTTAGTTGCTCCGTGGCATGTGCAATCCTCCTGGACCAGGGATCGAACCCATGTCCCCTGCATTGGCAGGTGGATTCTTAACCACTGGACCACCAGGGAAGTCCCTTCAGATGGAAGCCCTTTTCTTAGTGCCCTCCAAATCTTACTGAAGCCCAGCAATAACGTTATTCCTCTTGTTATCTGACAATGAGTTACGGTCATCCAAGTAGGTCAGATCACAGCCTTTAAACCAGCTGGAAAACTGTAAAATGCTTCAAGTTAGTCCTCCTGCAAAGATCTAGCTTTCTGAAATACTTCCTTCAGGGTCTTAGAGATGAGTCTCATGAGCAGGTCTTGGGTCCCTATCAAAGTGCTCTAATGTCAATGCCCTCCAGCCACAGGCCACCAGGATCACAGTCGCAGTTGAGCTTTTATTACTTGTTGCCACGAAGGAGAATACACACCATGAGGAACCATAAGGTGTCTCAGTCAGAGGGAGTTAGAAAGGACTAATTACAGGGTTTGGGTTTTGGTTGGGTAATTTGGAGAGAGTTTAAGAAAGCAAGGAAGGCTTCCCTGGTGGCTCAGTGGTAAAGAATGCACTTGTCCCTGCAGGAAAAATGGGTTCCATCCCTAATCTGGGAAGATCCCACAGGCAGTGGAGCAACTAAGCCTGTGCGCCACAGCTACTGAGCCCACGCCGTAGAGCCCACGCTCTGCAATAGAAGTCACCGCAATGAGAAGTCCCCGCACACAACTAGAAAGTAGTCCGCTCAGCACGGAAGACCCAGCACAGCCAAAAATAAATAAAATCATGAAAGAAAGGGTTTGCTGTAGATAAGGTGCTGTCAGAAAGCGGGAACCAGTGTATCGTTGGGTATCTCAGTAAATCTGACTAGAGTGAGGCTAAAGTTAGAATTGGGAAAGGCTGAAGCTAGCATTGGTGGGTAACCAGCAGTCACTGAGATTAGCGAGGAGAAGGTGATGTTTGGCAGTGTGTTGGTTGCACCGTGACCTTGTTTTTGTTTGTGCTTAGACAAAATTATGAAGTGACCTTGTTTTGTCTGACTTGACTGTAGTCTTGGAGTAATCTTATCTGACACTGCATGCCAAGTCACTTCAGTCATGTCCGACTCTGCGACCCTATGGACTGTAGCCAGCCAGGCTTCTCTGTCCACAGGATTCTCCAGGCAAGAATACTGGAGTGGGTTGCCATGCCCTCCTCCAGGGGATCTTCCCAACCCAGGGATCGAACCCTTGTCTCTTACATCTCCTGCATTGGCAGGTGGGTTCTTTACTACTCATGCCACCTGGAAAGCCCTATCTGACACTGGTGTTCTGTAAAATTATGTCTCACAGGAGAAGACCATGGTCTAGCTGTGAGTACCAGTCCAACCTATACCAACACCGAGGCTCAGATGTAAGCATCAGACAATTTCCTGGTTGTCAGGGACTGCTTCTTTTCTTTCTCCTTTGGCCCAAGGCAGGTGAAGTCAGGCTGCTGGTCATTACTCTTGGGTAGCCAGATTTCCCCGCTACAGATTGGGAAGTTGTTTTGAAATCACAGTCTGTACTGGGACTGGGATTTTTCTCTCCTGCTTTCTGCAGAGTGAGTTGCTGCATGCTCTGATATGAAAATGACTGCACAATAAGAAGTCAATATAAAAGGACTTTGGGTATTTTGCATCAGCCAACTGTAACACAAGCAATCATCAGAATCAATGACCAGTAATAGGTCTTGAAGTCAGAAGTCTAGAATATAAAACCCAGATAATGAAAACATGTTTCAGAATTCAGTCAGGTTTGTTTTAGATAAGCAGGTGGCTTTTTCTTTTAGCCTAGTCACAAACTCTTCTGCTTGCCCTGTAGTGCTTACATAAGTATAACAAGTAACATTGCTCTAGCACAAACTTCCCCTTGGCTGGCTAAGAGGAAATCAAGGGCAATGTGATTGCCCAGGACAACTCTGGCTAATAAGTTTAGATGAGTTTGTTGAGCCTCCAGAGCAGAAGCATACCTGTTACAACTTCCATTAGTGGCAGAGACAAATTTCAGACTCCTATTCTAGTTGAATTATCCTCATTATGGGAATTTCAGCTCATAGTGCAGATGTAGAAAGGAAATCAATTCTCCTTCTTGGAAGTGCTCCTGAATGACTTGCGTTTGCCTCACTTTCGAGGCTTCTGGGCATCCTTCTCAAGGTAGAAGGCTGACGTCCACATAAGAAGTGGTACCCTAGTGGAGCACAGATTATATTATGCAATGTTAGGACTGCAACTATCACTTACTACAATAGAAGTGAGCCAATTTGTGTCTCTCAAGGTGGACATATCTCTTTAGTGGAGTTAAATATTTCCCACAAAGCAGGTTGAAGAGAACAAACAGACCACTGCAATCAAAATATGCTCAATATTAGCATCTACTCCTGATTGACCAGGCCTTGCTGATAGGATTATAACAACTTCAGCAGAAACATTTTGTTGATGTGAGATCAAGGTCCAATTTTCATAAGACTAAAGGTTGAGGTTAATGCTGTGAGGAAAACAGGTACCAGAAGGGACTTGTAAAAGGGAATCTACCTCCTGAAGTGTTTCAAGGAATAGCTATTAAATTGTTGCCAGCAGAGTTAGGTAGGGGGTAACAGAGTCCGCAGTCAGTTAAATTCAGAGCACTGGTTACAGGGAAAACACATAAGAAAGTCTTGCTTTTTCTTAAGTGATAGAAGGAGACATAGGGTGACAAAAATCATGGGATGGAGATAAGGGATGTCCCATTAGTGTTCTAAAAGGCATCAAGTAGAATAATAGGGAGGTTTAGTGAAAGAGGAAAGGAATAGAAAAGAAGGTAGAAGAATCAGAAAATTCATCTTGTTCTGTCATCTGGGGCAAATGCTGTTCACCTTAGAGGTCAGAAACTTGTCCTGTCATCTTGGATAGAAGCTGTCTACCTCTGAAGTCAACAGACTTTGGAGGATTCCTAAGAATCCAAAGTTTCAGGTCTCCAAGTAGAGTGGATGTCTTGTAATCAGGATGAACTCACATGTATCTTTTGAGGTGAGAACCATGAACCCAAGGATCAATATATTGGAGCCATACAGCTGTGACATGTGTTAACAGTACCTGATAAGGTCTTCTCTTTTGAGGCTCAAGAGCAGTTTTTCTCCACTATCTTTTCCAGAAGATGAATCTCCTGGTTGCCAGAGCACGTCAAGGCTGTTCAGGTTAGATATTTTGGCAATGTGACTGTACACATAGGTGATAAAGCCAGAGGTATTGTCTGAATCCCTTGCATTAACAGAGTAGAATTGAAGGCTGAGGGTGAGATTCCCAAACACATAGAGCTTATTATTTCATTAACCTTCAGTAATTCATAAGCTAGTTTGTAGGTCCCAGAGGCAATTGACCTTACAGACATTAAAGTTAATGGCACTACTTTAGGTCATACAAGATTTAGGGTTTCTGACAGCATTACTAGTTTATACTAATTAGTTCTCTCTATTTTTTATGAGGATGCTGGTTGATAAGGACAATGGAAGTTTCTGGGTAAAAGAGGAAAAGTTTACTGAGCTTCTTAATAATGGCGTTGGTAAAATGAGTTTCACTATGACTTACAGGCATAAGTTAGAATGCCTCACAATGGAAAAAAATGAGATTAAGATTTTATTTTTCCCAGTTAGAACCTACTGCATGTTTAATTGTGTGCCACCCAAATTCATATGTTGAAGTCCTAACCCTCAGAACTTCAGAAAGTGATTTTTTGGAAGTAGAATCTTTGCAGATGTAGTTAGTTAAGTTGAAAGGTCATCAGTGTTAGCCCTAGTCCGGTATGACTAGCATTCTTATAAAAAGAGAAATTTGGACACAGAAACAGGCACATAAACAGGGAAATTGATAGCCATCCACGAGCCAAGGAGAAAGGCCTCACAGTCCCAGAAGAAGCCAACCCTGCCCACACCTTGATCTTGGACTTCTAGCCTCCAGAACTGTGAGACCGTCAATTCCTGTTGTTGGCGCCACCTAGTCTGTGGTGCTTTATTATGGCAGCCCAAGCAAACTAATCCAGGGCTGTAACCCTCTGCCAGAAAACGTTTTAACCACCCTGCAAATAAACAACAACCAGATACTCACAGCCTTGTTACTGTTGTTTAGTCACTCAGTTGTGTCAAACTCTTTTGTGACCCCATGGACTATAGCCCCACCGGGCTCCTCTATCCATGTGATTTCCCAGGCAAGACTACTAGAATGGGTTGCCATTTCCTCCTCCAGGGGATCTTCCCAACCCAGGGATCGAACCTGTGTCTCCCGTGTCTTCCGCATTGCAGGCAGATTCTTTACCAATGAGCCACCTGGGAAGCCTACTTATAGCCTCGTGAGGAGATATTTGTAGAAATTAACTTGGAGGTATTCAAATGGCCCTTCAAGCTTCTATTCCTGTCCACAACCCAACTTTACAGTTTAACCAGGTTTATGTTGTTAGAAGGTAGAGCATGTTTTGGGAACATGCCTCTAAAATTACCCCAACCCAACAATATTAAGTATAACATCATGGCAAATTTATCTCTGCTATTATGGTTAATATCATGAAGAATTCTGGCTAACACCCATTTTAAAGAATTTGACATAACCGGTTAGCCATACCAAGAGTACCAAATATTGTCTTTATGAAATGAGCCTTCAAACTTTTCCAGATATATTTTTTTTCCAAATTAGAAGCTTCTATCTGACAATAAACAACAGCAAACAACAAACTTAGAGGAGTTTATTAATATTAAGGCCTCTCCTTTCGGAGTCATTACAGGAGCAATTATCTTAGTAAAAGCTGCTTATTTAGTGGCGAAAATGATCAGCTAAGGTTTTATCATGAGATGCTGGGTCCTTGCACTTTGAATGATGCTCCACTTTTATTGTAACTATTTCTTTAAGTTAATAGCATCTAAAAGTTCTTTAATTTGTCCATTTTTACAAGTGTTTCTGTTGAGGTCAGAAAACCTCTGTGTTTCAAAGCATTTTGAAGTCAGATTAACCTAAAGCCATATACTTACAACCAATATAAATATTTTCTTTTATCCTTTGTCAATTGGTAAGTCTAAGTGAGGGCAACCAATTAAGCCACCTGAATAGATTTAATTTATATGAGAGGTTTATATTCTAAAAGTAAATATAAGTCTGTGATTGTATATTCTGTATGTCAACTTTTGTTTTACTTTTTATATATGAACAATTAACAATTATATTAACATTACTCAAAGAGGGTTCTAGAAGTTCTCTACAGTATATGGTGTTGGGGAGGGGGAAATTTCTCCCTCTCTCCATCTTACATTCTTGTGGCTGGACTAATAATAAAATTGATACAAGACAGATTAAAAGGAGGAAAAGAAATAAATTTTAATTTGTGTGTACAAAAGTGTCATAGAAATAGGATCTAAGAAGTAGCCAAAGCAGGCAGCTTTTATACTTTTTAGACAAAGAAGAAATACATTTGTAAGGAATTGACAGGACAAAGAAATACAGATTTTGGGTGCTCAGTTAAAGAGGAATCTAAACAGAGTATAAGCTTGGGGTAATCAATGAAAGAAGCTACAAAGTTTGTTTATACAAACCATAGATAGCCTAAATTCCCCACCTCTGGTGTTAAGAGCATCCTACCTCCAGATGCAGATATGTACCTTTCATAGGAGATTTATTTCCTTCTTTCGGGGAGACAGAAAGGACGTCAGGGTGTCCCTCTTATAGTGACCATGTCTAAGTAACTTTTATTAAAAATATTTAATATGTCATTAAAGCATATTTTGAGGTAGCCTGCTCTGGGCCCCAATGGATACTTTTTTGCTGTTGGATTTTTTGTTTCAACAGAGGGTATGGGGTTTCTTTTTTTAAGCAAAGCAAAGAGGCTGGGCTTATAGCATTGCAGCAATGGACAGTGATATTTGAAGAGGAAAGCAACAGCACTTTACAGGAAGTAGGTAACAAGCTAAAAAATGGTGAGCACTATTTTTTTTAATACAAGAGGTTTTACAGCATGGAGAACCATAAAGTTTACTTAGAACTAAACTCAGTAAGGTTTTCACATGTTTTGCTACTGCTGTTCCAGTTCTTAAGGAAGTGGGATATGTCTTGGCTCCGGAGTCTAATCAAAGGCTGAAATAAGCCCCAGGGCTCTGATTAGTGCCTAGAAGCTAAGGCAGTATCCTAGTACCTGTTCACACTCTTTATGAACAAGCCTACTTCTAGGCTTGTGAAGCTATAGAATTCTTGAAAACATTTTGTGGTTAACAGTTATTGTATCAGTCTTTGTGCTTATCTAATAATATGTTTCTTCTACCTTGAAAAGTACTCAGTCATTAAAACACATTCACATATAACCTGGTCCTGGTCTGCGTACATCACAGTTAAGGCCGGGTCATAATAGTTGATTAGCACACAATCAATCTGGGCAGGGTCAGGGTATAAATACAGGGTCACTCCTTGTGAGAGCTCAGACTCTGGAGAAGGGCCTAGATGAAGACATCAGAAGCCCACCTTCGTGGCTAGGCTCACATCCAGAGAATCACTAACATCTATCCACTCACCTGGGGTTGCAGTTGACATCTATCAAGTCCCATCAGAAGCAGACTTGCCTGAAAAAGAACAAGGTAGGAGAGAAAGTGAATGGGGTACATGGAAGAAGCAGCAGAGCTAAGGTTTCGAGGTGAAACTCTCCAAGACTGTATTTACTATTAATTTATTCTATTTGCTGCAAGAAGAGTTGGAGACAGCTTATAAAGATTCATTCAATAGAGTCATCCAAACAAATTTTAAATCGAGTAAGATAGAGCACAAAAGACTAAAGGGACAAAGCAGGTAATCTAGTCCAGGAGCAAGGTAAAGATGCAATTATGCTGCTGGGTCTCAATTCAAACCAGCAGCAAAGACAGAATTTGAACTAGAGTAGAAGGCAATGGCACCCCACTCCAGTACTCTTGCCTGGAAAATCCCATGGACGGAGGAGCCTGGTGGGCTGCAGTCCATGGGGTCGCTAAGAGTCGGGCACGACTGAGCGACTTCACTTTCACGTGTTGGAGAAGGAAATGGCAACCCACTCCAGTGTTCTTGCCTGGAGAATCCCAGGGACGGGGGAGCCTGGTGGGCTGCCGTCTTTGGGGTCACACAGAGTCGGACACGACTGAAGCAACTTAGCAGCAGCAGCAGCAGCAGCAGTAGGCTTCAAAGGAAATAATGGACTTGGACTTTGAAAGATAAGTGACCTTTGTGTGGGTGGAGATGAAGTTAACAGCCATTTCAGGCCGAGGTTGAGCTCTAACACCTACACTAGGTCTGGGTAAAGCACCTAGAGCAAAGATGATGGGGAGGAGCCTTGGGAGATGGATGAGGCTAGAGGGAGAACAAGCGACAAATCACACAGAGAGTTTAATGAATGCCTGCTTTTCCATCACTCAAAAGTTTTCAAGGTTCTGAAGTAGGGGAAACTTAGATGGGCCTTAGAAAATACATTGGATAATGAGGTAAATGTAGTGTCTCAATGTGAGTGCACCTAGGTATGGGAATGGGCAGAGTTGTCTTTACCAAGGGTTGCCTGGTTACTGTAACTTAGGGAGATTGTGACATCACAAAATAGCAGCGGGGAGGATGGGTGGGGATGTGAAAGGATGGAGGGTGAGAAAATGGGGCCATGAGAGATTTCAGAGACCCCCTAGTAAATAACTACTTTTTGCACTTGTGCCCCAAGGAAGGTTGTTCAGAAAAGAGATACATTCCCTGACATATCTATTCATGTGTCTGAGTGGCTGAGGGGCCCATGATGAGGTGGAGTGGAGAGGGAGTGGGGAGGAGCCATGATGCCACACAATGGAGGTATGATTTGTCTTCCCCACATGGGGCCTTTTAGTCAATCAGGGAGCACCTTCTGCTGACACGTGAACAGTGATGTCAGGGATGACTAATACAACCCTCCATCTTCACACAATGCTCCCTTCCCCTGGGGTAGGGAGCACTGTGTGAAGATGGAAGTGTTATGGGGGAGTACTAACTTCTAGGTACAGCTAGTTTCTGTGGTATGGGCACCGAGGTGGGAAGCAAGAACACTGATTTCTAATATGAACACGTGATTAAGTAGGAGATAGGCATTGGCCAGCTTCCACTAATGGGAGATTTTGGTTTGTGAGACAATTAAAGCCTCACAATGGGAGCATCATGGCTCCTCTGTCCTCCTCCTCCCTCCCTCTCTGTGGGTTCCTTAGCCAATCAGAGGGCACCTTGTGCTGACATATGAATAGTGATGTCAAGGATGGCTTCTGCTACCCTGTCAAGTCCTTTTCCTAGGGCTAGGTCTGGAGAATGAAAGTGGGTGTCCAGGTGGACTACTACTTTCCAAGGCCAACACTATTTCTACTAATAGCCTGTCACATGGGGTGCTGCCATCAAATCGAGCAGCTTGGCTGTTGATACAGAGTTTGCTATTAAGTAAGAGTCATCCATTGGTCAGCTTCCACCATTGACAGACCTTAGTTTGAGAGGCCATCAATGCCTCACAATGGAGGTGTCAAGGCTCCTCCCCACACCCCTTGAGTCCCTCAGCCAATCAGAGAGCACCTTGTGTTCACATGTGAATAGTGATATCAGGAATATTTTCTGCTACCCTTTCACGTTCTTTTCCTAGCACTAGGTCTGGAGAGTGAAAGTGGGTGTGTCTTGGGGGACAACCATCTTCCAAGGCCAATCTTCCAAGACCTCTCAAACTAAGGTCTCCTATTGGTGGAAGCTTGCCCAATGGCTACCCTCCTTGTCTTCACAGTCTTTTTATCAGCAGCCATGTGCTGGCATCTTACTAGAATTTCAGATCATAGTTTCTGATCTTTGAGAAGAACTAGGGTTGGCCTTAGAAGATAGTGCTACCTTCATGACATCTCCACTTCCATACTCTGCACCCTGCCCTATGGGAAGGAGTTGAGAGGTAGGAGAAATTATCCCCAAACGTCAAGTCTAGGGTACTCTCTGAGTGGTCGAAGGGAGCTATGGGAGGGGGAGGAGCCATGTAGCCTCCAATGTGAAGCGTTGTTGACCTCTCAAACTAAGATCTCCCATTGGTGGAAGCTGGCCCAAAAGCTGCCTCCTACTTAGTCACATACTCTGTATCAGCAGTCCCTGTGCTTATTTACCACTCCAGCAGCCCAAATCATAAGATTTGGCCTTTAAGACAAATAGAGATGATCTTGGAAGCAGTGCTCCTTCATTATACCTCCACCTCTAGTGCAGTCTACCTTGGGAAAGGAGTTCAGAGGGTTCCAGAAGCCATTGCTGACATTACTATGCACGTGTCTGACCAAGGGTCTCTCTAATTGGCTGAAGGGACCCATAGAGGAGGGGGGGAAGCTATGATGCCTCCATTGTCAGATGTCAACTGGCCTTTGAATCTATGTATTCCCATTGGTGGGAGCTGGACCAATAGCTGCCCTCCTACTTAATAAGAGTTACTCTTTGCCAACCACGTGGGGGTTTGTGTTAGATCTAAAGGTGAAAAGGTCTCTCTCCCATTACCACTCTCCTGAGTATACGAAAAGCATAAGCGAGTTTTAATGAAGGGATTATTATGTCTTAAGATGTTAAGAGATAAATGTCAGTTGAGAGTTTATGGAACAGGATAGATACTATTACATAAAATGGGAAAGGAATTTTTAAATCTTTCTGTGTAGTTATATGTAAATGCATATACTATATGGTCTATATAATTTATATACTCTATAAACATATAATGTAAAAGCATTTCCAGTCAGAAAAGGTATAGGCCTTTTCCTGACCCCATTTGAATCTTTTGAAATTGATTTTAATTTGCTTTGGGGATATATATGAATTGGGCCATGGTTGCTATGGAGATCTCAAAGCTCATCCTATCTTCTCTCTCGTTATGTCTAAAATGATGTCTTTGGGGAGAGTCAAATTATGAGAATGAGGACTGTGGGTGTCTGCCTCTCAAGATGCCACTTGTTATCAGCTACCATCTTCTCCTAAACTAGAAAGGTTCATAGATTCCCAATCTTAATAGATGATTACATTTCATAGTAGATCTTTTATCCTGTCAACCATTCTGAATAACACACCAAATTAATTTGGGGGCATAAGTGGATGTGCTTTTTAGGAGAGTTTGGCTCTATTTTCAGCTGTGAATTATGCATTAGTAAGAATTATTTGGACAGCATTCATCATAGTTTCCAAAGTTAATGAAATTCCATTACACTTCAGTACATTTTCATTTCACCCAGTGGTAAATTAATTCTCCTTCCCTCTTTCAGTCTCTTGCTCCCCTTTTGCATCATTTACAGTAGTTAGAGAGTGGGAACATGGAGAGGTTTCACAACTAGAATAAGTTAAATAAGGGCCAGGAAAGACAGATGTTACTGATTCCCTCTGTAATGATGATGTACTCTATAACTCAATGCCAAGATGAGCAAGGTTGCTTGTTTCCACAGCTGTCACTGCTGTTTCCATTGCTCAAGAATTCAGGGCAAGGACCGGGTTCAGAGGGCTACAACTTAGAAGTTGGGCTCATGTCCCATCTTAACACAGAGCTCCCACTTATGAGCTGCGCACAGTGGCAGCTCAGGCCACCCAGTTCCCACACTGAATAGATTGCTTGACCTAGGGAAACTCTTTGAGCCAATGAGAGAGCCAGTAGCACTGCCATGTCCAGCTTTACCCCACTGAGAAGCAAACCGGGAGCTCTCCTAGGTTCTGGATATTTTCCTTTAATTGTCTTGGCCTAGTCCTTCCCTGGGAGAAGGCAATGGCACCCCACTCCAGTACTCTTGCCTGGAAAATCCCATGGGCGGAGGAGCCTGGTAGGCTACAGTCCATGGGGTCGCAAAAAGTCTGACACGACTGAGCGACTTCACTTTCACTTTCCACTTTCATGCATTGGAGAAGGAAATGGCAACCCACTCCAGTGTCCTTGCCTGGAGAATCCCAGGGACAAGGGGAGCCTGGTGGGCTGCCGTCTATGGGGTCGCAGAGAGTCGGACACGACTGAAGCAACTTAGCAACACAGTCCTTCCCCAGTAACACCCTGCTTCCAGCCCTAGTTACGACTCAAACCAAACCCTGCTCCCACATGGCAAGAAACCTGTCTGTCTGGTTCTCCAGCAGCTGACCCAAGTGTACTCTGGCAGCTACTTTCACCCTCACTCACGGGAGGCTCTATGTGTTTCTAGATTCTTCTTCCAGTGAATAGTGGTTCAAACAGAGTTCTGGCTCTGAACTCAGAAAGACCAGGCATAGAGGGACTTGAACTTGCTTGGGAATGCTGCTGCATTCCAGACCAACTTGAGCCTTAGTTTCCACAGCATGAAACGTAGATGAGATCCCTCTTAGAGGAAGACATGAGATACTATCTGGGAAAATATTGAGCATTTGCCTGAAGCTTGGTAAATGGCAGTTCTTATGACTATTACTTAGGCCATTGTAGTGATGCTCTCTGACTGCTTTCCGAGTCCTTGTGCCTTTTCCCTTTTATTTGCTGTGAGGAACAGCCTCCTGCTCATCCCTGATGAGGCTTAGAGGGAGGCACTAGTGTGTGACAGGTACCGCCCCACTCACATAATACCCCTGGCTTCCTAGTCTAGGCCAGTCTAGTCCAACCTAAGCATGTGACTTGCTTCCTTCCTCATTCCCCCACTCAGAAATCTGCCCAGATCCCATTGATTACCTCAGCTATTTGGGGGTTGGCGTTTTGCCTACAGCAAGTTTGAGAAGGCTAGGGCTTCTTTCTGCTGTTTCATTCAGCCCTGCCTCAGGTCCCATGAGGCACTGTGCTGGACAAACAGATATTTAGTGAGAACCTGTTCCTACTCCAGACACCACACTAAATACTAAAGATTTGATGGTCAGCAAAATTAGACATAGTCTCTGTTCTCTCAGAACTCAGTCTACTAGGAGAGAGAGATACTAATTCACACCTTAATGATTTAATAACTCGAGGCTAAGATAGGTGCTCTGTAGAGTGATTTTTACCATAAAGCTAGAAGAAGCTAATAAAGCTTCCAGTAAATGTCAGGGCCCCTCATTTGAACAAGCCCCTATAAGATACTGTGAGTTATAGAATGTTCTAGATGGAGACAGGATATAGATATTAAAGTCACTCCCAAAATATTACCCTTGTGGCTCAGCTGGTAAAGAATCCACCTGCAATGCTGGAGACCTGGGTTCAATCCCTGGGTTGGGAAGATACACTGGAGAAGGGAATGGCTACCCACTCCAGTATTCTGGCCTAGAGAATTCCATGGACTGTATAGTCCATGGGGTCACAAAGAGTTGGACACAACTGAGTGACTTTCACTTCACTTCACAAGATGATACAAAATTTGAGGTGAAAAGGAAGATCATTTTCAGAGTGTTTACTGATTTCGTTGTATAAATAGGTAATAAACTTTCAGCCTTTATGCAGATATATGTTTTATTTTTAGAAAAAGGATGGAACTTTTGAATACTTTATAAAGGGAAGGGGTTCCAAATTCCTAAATATCAAAACCATACAAAAACAAGTCTGTTTCCATGGCTGAAAAAGTCCTCAGTTCTGTCAGAACAATTAGAAATGACCACAGTCAGATGAATTGTTTTCTGATCAATGGTATTCAGCCAAAGTACCTGGAATAAAATCAACCAGATGGCAATCCCATTGATTGTACAATCATCTGCCATTTTCCATTCCAAGGAAATGATCTCCACATGAACAATCCAGGCATGTCATAACACAGACTCCACTTCAGAGTACTCTTCAGCTTGATTTAGTTGCTCTGTATAACACAATGGGTATTTATTGAGATTATTTGATGCTCTCTACTTCAATTACCTCCGGACAGGTTCCTTCCAGAGGTAAAAGGCAGAGAGCATATTTATTTGCTTGCTTTCACCATATTGGCAGGTAGTCAGGCAACTGTGACAACATCTGTCTAGTAAACTACCCAGAGCTCCCAGGCCAGGAGGGTGATTTGAGTCAGGTGGAGATAAGTGGGTAACCTTGACAACCTTCTTAGTTGTCAGGGAAATTACAGAACCAGGGAAGTACCCTCAGTTCAGTTCAGTCCCTCAGTCGTGTCCGACTCTTTGCGACCCCATGAATTGCAGCACACCAGGCCTCCCTGTCCATCACCAACTCCTGGAGTTCAACCAAACTCATGTCCATCGAGTCAGTGATGCCATCCAGCCATCTCATCCTCTGTCGTCCCCTTCTCCTCCTGCCCCCACCTTCTCCTCCTGCCCCGAATCCCTCCCAGCATCAGGGTCTTTTCCAATGAGTCAACTCCTCGCACGAGGTGGCCAAAGTACTGGAGTTTCAGCTTTAGCATCATTCCAGGACACCCAGGACCGATCTCCTTTAGAATGGACTGGTTGGATCTCCTTGCAGTCCAAGGGACTCTCAAGAGTCTTCTCCAACACCACAGTTCAAAAGCATCAATTCTTCAGCACTCAGCTTTCTTAACAGTCCAACTCTCACATCCATACATGACCACTTGAAAAACCATATCCTTGACTAGACGGACCTTTGTTGGCAAAGTAATGTCTCTGCTTTTCAATATGCTATCTAAGTTGGTCATAACTTTTGGGATTAGAATGAAAACTGACCTTTTCCAGTCCTGTGGCTATCTAAGTTGGTCATAACTTTGCTTCCAAGGAGTAAGCGTCTTTTAATTTCATGGCTGCAGTCACCATCTACAGTGATTTTGGAGCCCCCAAAAATAAAGTCTGACACTGTTTCCCCATCTATTTCCCATGAAGTGATGGGACCAGATGCCATGATCTTCGTTTTCTGAATGTTGAGCTTTAAGCCAACTTTTTGACTCTCCTCTTTAACTCTCATCAAGAGGCTTTTTAGTTCCTCTTCACTTTCTGCCATAAGGGTGGTGTCGTCTGCATATCTGAGGTTATTGATATTTCTCCCAGCAATCTTGATTCCAGCTTGTGCTTCTTCTAGCCCAGGGTTTCTCATGATGTACTCTGCATATAAGTTAAATAAGCAGGGTGACAATATACAGCCTTGACGTACTCTTTTCCTATTTGGAACCAGTCTGTTGTTCCATATTCAGTTCTAACGGTTGCTTCCTGATCTGCATACAGGTTTCTAAAGAGGCAGGTCAGGTGGTCTGGTATTCCCATCTCTTTCAGAATTTTCCACAGTTTATTGTGATCCACACAGTCAAAGGTTTTGGCATAGCCAATAAAGCAGAAATAGATGTTTTTCTGGAACTCTCTTGCTTTTTCCATGATCCAGTGGATGTTGGCAATTTGATCTCTGGTTCCTCTGCCTTTTCTAAAACCAGCTTGAACATCTAGAAGTTCACGGTTCCTGTATTGCCGAAGCCTGGCTTGGAGAATTTTGAGCATTACTTTACTATCATGTGAGATGAGTACAATTGTGTGGTAGTTTGAGCATTCTTTGGTATTGCCTTTCTTTGGGATTGGAATGAAAACTGATCTTTTCCAGGCCTGTGGCCACTGCAGAGTTTTCCAAATTTGCTGGCATACTGAGTGCAGCACTTTCATAGCAATCTCTTTCAGGATTTGAAAGAGTTCAACTGGAATTCCATCACCTCCACTAGCTTTGTTCGTAGTGATGCTTTCTAAGGCCCACTTGACTTCACATTCCAAGATGTCTAGCTCTAGGTGAGTCATCACACCATCATGATTATCTGGGTCGTGAAGCTCTTTTTTGTACAGTTCTCCTCTGTATTCTTGACGCCTCTTCTTAATATCTTCTGCTTCTGTTAGGTCCATACTAGTTCTGTCCTTTATCGAGCCCATCTTTGCATGAAATGTTCCCTTGGTACCTCTAATTTTCTTGAAGAGATCTCTAATCTTTCCCAATCTGTTGTTTTCCTCTATTTCTTTGCATTGATTGCTGAGGAAAGCTGTATTATCTCTCCTTGCTATTCTTTGGAACTCTGCATTCAGATGCTTATATCTTTCCTTTTCTCCTTTGCTTTTCACTTCTCTTCTTTTCACAGCTATTTGTAAGGCCTCCTCAGACAGCCATTTTGCTTTTTTGCATTCCATGGGGATGGTCTTGATCCCTGTCTCCTGTACAGTGTCACGAACCTCTGTCCATAGTTCATCCAGTACTCTATCAGATCTAGGCCCTTAAATCTATTTCTCACTTCCACTGTATAATCATAAGGGATTTGATTTAGGTCATACCTGAATGGTCTAGTGGTTTTCCCTACTTTCTTCAATTTAAGTCTGAATTTGCAATGAGTTCATGATCTGAGCCACAGTCAGCTCCTAGTCTTGTTTTTGCTGACTGTATAGAGCTTCTCCATCTTTGGCTGCAAAGAATATAATCAATCTGATTTCAGTGTTGACCATCTGGTGATGTCCATGTGTAGAGTCTTCTCCTGTGTTGTTGGAAGAGGGTGTTTGCTATGACCAGTGCGTTCTCTTCACAAAACTCTATTAGTCTTTGCCCTGTTTCATTCCGTATTCTAAGGCCAAATTTGCCTGTTACCCCAGGTGTTTCTTGACTTCCTACCTTTGCATTCTAGTCCCCTATAATGAAAAGGACATCTTTTTTGGGTGTTAGTTCTAAAAGGTCTTGTAGGTCTTCATAGAACCATTCAACTTCAGCTTCTTCAGCGTTAATAGTTGGGGCATAGACTTGGATTACTGTGATATTGAATGGTTTGCCTTGGAAACGAACAGAGATCATTCTGTCGTTTTTGAGATTGCATCCAAATACTGCATTTCCTACTCTTTTGTTGACCATGATGGCCACTCCATTTCTTCTGAGGGATTCCTGCCTGCAGTAGCAGATATAATGGTCATCTGAGTTAAATTCACCCATTCCAGTCCATTTTAGTTTGCTGATTCCTAGAAGGTCGACATTCACTCTTGCCATCTCCTGTTTGACCACTTCCAATTTGCCTTGATTCATGGACCTGACATTCCAGGTTCCTATGCACTATTGCTCTTTACAGCATCGGACTTTGCTTCTATCACCAGTCACATCCACAGCTGGGTATTGTTTTTGCTTTGGCTCCATCCCTTCATTCTTTCTGGAGTTATTTCTCCACTGATCTCCAGTAGCATATTGGGCACCACTGACCTGGGGAGTTCCTCTTTCAGTATCCTATCATTTTGCCTTTTCATACTGTTCATGGGGTTCTCAAGGCAAGAATACTGAAGTGGTTTGCCATGCCCTTCTCCAGTGGACCACATTCTGTCAGACCTCTCCAGCATGACCCGCCCATCTTGGGTGGCCCCACACGGCATGGCTTAGTTTCATTGAGTTAGACAAGGCTGTGGTCCATGTGATTAGATTGGCTAGTTTTCTGTGATTATGGTTTCAGTGTGTCTGCCCTCTGATGCCCTCTTGCAACACCTACCGTCTTACTTGAGTTTCTTTTACCTTGGACGTGGAAGTACCCTACTCTTGCTCAAATGAAAGCCAAAGCCATCAATGAGGGGAAGTAATTAGTCCTGATAGTGAAAGGTACTGTAAATCCTGTGATCACATGCATCCCCTTGTCAAGAGATGTTCTCCAACCTTCACCAGTCCTGGGAAGTTAGGGTGCTGGGACTAATTCAGGACACAGCAAATCCATACATAAACCTGAGGATTAAAAGGCAGTGTGATGCATTCCTTAGAGGGAGCACTGAATTAGGCTAACCTCTGGAGACCATGTAATTTTAATAGGAAAAAAAAGTCAAATAAATGCCCCCTCTTTGGACCAGGCTTCAGGCTAAGATCATGAGCTTAGTCTTTCTCTAGGGTTCTTCATTTTCCTTAAGAATGATTTTTGTCACCACATAACACTTGGTCACTGCTGTTCAGAGCTGCTGCCTCTGCTTATAACAATACTTCATGGTAGCCCCCAACAACAACACAAAAACCTCCATTCTAGACAAGAGACCAAATTATTCCACATTTTCATCCTGCTTCCTCAAAGATATCTCATCTCATCAGCAATATACAAGCAGTACAGATACTCTGAATCCCTCTCAGCATTTGATAGTATCAGTTTTGCTTAGTTTTAAATATTTATTTCTTTTTGGATAGTTACAGAAGGCAAGGGATCCTGACTTTTTTTTTGGCCACGTGGCATGTGGAATCTTAACCACTGGACTGCCAGTGAATTCCCTGAGTGTATCAGTTTTTAGTTTTGCTTTTTGTTTTAGCCATCCTGATCCGTACATAGTAGTATCTCACTATGGCTTTAATCTGAATGTCCCTAATGACTAATGAGGCTTGAGCACCTTTTCATGTGCATATTTGCCAGCATTATGCCTGGCACATAATAATTGCTCCCTTCCAAGATGGTTTCTCCTTCCTTTTTCCCAAATACATGATTTTAACAGATGTCATCCAGAGACAAGACTTTACCTCCCCCGCTCAGGATTTTAGGTAGCAGTCACAAGCTTGAGGAGAAAAGCTTGGGAGACCTAGGAAGAGAAACGGATGTCTTTGAGAATTTCTCACACATCACACCATATAAGTGACTTCAGACTTCTGGTGGTAAGAATTGGCCACATCCTAAAAATTATTTTCAATACTAGCTTCTTTGGATTAAACAACACACACACCATGGGGTTTTTTTTTAATCAAATAATTATTTCAGTGAATTGTACAGTGAAAGTAGACAGCAAAATTTGAAGGCAGCTGTGAGAAGTCCTGAAAAACTTTCCATATGCCCTGCTGGCTGCATTTTTACAATTATCATTCATATACAAGGAGATGAGTGCATTTACTACCATATAATCTCCCCTTCATACTCCGAAAGGAAGTCTGTAGTTTCTTATTTCTTTTGCTGTTTCACCAATAAAAGCACCCTGATTCTTGAAGCCTGTAATCTGATTACAAAGTCCATTTTGACTCATTAAGTATTTACTGAGTATCTAAAACACACCAAAACTGGCCTAGGCAATTTGGGGGAATTTACTGATTATAAAAGACACAATCTTTAGCCCTGGAGGCAACTTGTGGTCAGTCTACTGGCAGCTTGGGCTTATTTCAGGAAACAGCTGAAAATTCCGCTGATAGTCTAGACTTGCTTTGTGGAGACCAGGCAAGAGGTGTGGCCTCTTTTTTTAAAGCCTTTTCTTTTTTGATGACCCTCCTGACACAAAGTTTCTATAGTCCCCAGCTCACTTCCTCTTTTTTAAGAGCCTTCTCAGCTTGTGTTCAACCGTTTCCTGTTGACCTTTTCTAAATGTGCTTGTTTATTATTATCTGCCTTAAAAGCAAAAAACTGTAGAGAGGCAGCATAAAATGTTATATAAGCTCTTGCATCTATTCTTAGCATAAAAAACAAATAAAAAAAAGACCAAAAGTGGGAAGAGGTGGGACAATAGATGATAGATTCTTCTTCATAGAAAGTCTTCACCCAATTGATAATTTAATGGGAGGAAGACGGGCTCATATTTGACAACAAACACTGGAAGGAAGTCCATCCCTTTTCGTGAATAACTGTGCATGCTTGTTGATTACTGAAGGGACTTTTTATGAGAGAGGAAGGAAGGTTTGAATCACTTAACTATACAGTCAGTTCATAACAGTCTGTGTTAAGCAATTGTTCTGATGAACTGAACAACAGACAATCAAAAGTTCTTCCCCTTATTTACCTATCTTCCTGCATAGATCTCCCCCTCCACTTCCAACCAGCAAGCAATTTGTTAGAAATTAGGAAATGTTTTCCCAAGGTAATCTCTCCCCCTACAGGCAAATAGCCTACCAAGCAGCTGGACCAATTCCCGGAAGAGAATTGCTGGATTACTCTGCTCACGTTTACAATGGGGTCTACGTGTTGAGAAGGGACTCCTATCCAAGTTCTCACGGAAGAGGTGGTATAGGGTTGTGATTAGGGCTGAAGTAGTCAGGGGAGCCTTGGGACTCTGGGTAAACTGCTCTGTGAGCGTCAGCTTACTCTGTTGTGAAATGAGGATCGTAATTAGTACCTCATGGGGCTTTTGCCAGATCTAAATGATACGATAAAGGCAAAGGCCCTGACTCAATGAATACACTTGGTGATGTCAGCCATCATCGTTGTCATCATCATGATTAAATGTGGTTGACTGTGCAGAGGATAATTACAAGACTATGTGGACCACTAGAATTAGGGGCTATGAGTTTGTTGCAAGTCGACTTTTTAAAAAATACATTCTAGCAGAAGCAAGTTATCCAGCAACCACCTTTGCTTTTATGCTCACTTCTGATATTCTTTCCTGCAAGCAGCGGAAAAGGTAAGATTACACCTAGCCCACTGGGAGCTATGGTCGCTCCCCCAAGGATGGGACTGCCTCTCTGGAAGATGAGATCCTTCACTGGGGGCTTCTAGGAACCCTAGGGAGAAGGCAGTGGCACCCCACTCCAGTACTCTTGCCTGGAAAATCCCATGGATGGAGGAGCCTGGTAGGCTGCAGTCCATGGGGTCACGAAGAGTCGGACACGACTGAGCGACTTCACTTTCACTTTTCACTTTCATGCACTGGAGAAGGAAATGGCAACCCACTCAGGTGTTCTTGCCTGGAGAATCCCAGGGACGGGGGAGCCTGGTGGCTGCCGTCTATGGGGTCACACAGAGTCGGACATGACTGAAGTGACTTAGCAGCAGCAGCAGGAACCCTAGAGAGACAGCCTTCCCTCTCTCCCTGCAGTAAGAGCGCCTTCTAGTGCCTAAAGCTCCACTCAGGGTCTGTGCCTTCTGGTTTTTGTCAGACACCCATTCCTTCCCATCAGAACCGTCAGGCTTTCTTCAAATATGCAAATATCATTGATTCAGTTCAGTTCAGTTCAGTCACTCAGTTCTGTCCTACTCTTTGCGACCCCATGAATCGCAGCACGCCAGGCCTCCCTGTCCATCACCAAATCCCGGAGTTCACTCAGACTCACGTTCATCGAGTCAGTGATGCTATCCAGCCATCTCATCCTCTGTTGTCCCCTTCTCCTCCTGCCCCCAATCCCTCCCAGCATCAGAGTCTTTTCCAATGAGTCAAGTCTTCACATGAGGTGGCCAAAGTATTAGGAGTTTCAGCTTTAGCATCAGTTCTTCGAAAGACACCCAGGACTGATCTCCTTTAGAATGGACTGGTTGGATCTCCTTTAGAATGGACTGGTTGGATCTCCTTGCAGTCCAAGGGACTCTCAAGGGTCTTCTCCAACACTACAGTTCAAAAGCATCGATTCTTTAGCTCTCAGCTTTCTTCACAGTCCAACTCTCACATCCATACATGACCACTGGAAAAACCATATCCTTGACTAGATGGACCTTTGTTGGAAAAGTAATGTCTCCGCTTTTCAATATGCTATCTAGGTTGGTCATAACTTTTCTTCCAAGGAATAAGCATCTTGTAATTTCACGGCGGCAATCACCATCTGCAGTGACTTTGGAACCCAAAAAAATAAAGTCTGACACTGTTTCTACTGTTTCCCCCTCTATACCGCATGAAGGGATGGGACCAGATGCCATGATCTTCGTTTTCTGAATGTTGAGCTTTAAGCCAACTTTTTGACTCCCTCTTTAACTCTCATCAAGAGGCTTTCTAGTTCCTCTTCACTTTCTGCCATAAGGGTGGTGTCATCTGCTTATCTGAGGTTATCGATATTTCTCCCGGCAATCTTGATTCCAGCTTGTGCTTCTTCTAGCCTAGCGTTTCTCATGATGTACTCTGCATATAAGTTAAATAAGCAGGGTGACAATATACAGCCTTGACGTACTCTTTTCCTATTTGGAACCAGTCTGTTGTTCCATATCCAGTTCTAACTGTGCTTCCTGACCTGCATATGGGTTTCTCAAGAGGCAGGTCAGGTGGTCTGGTATTCCCCTCTCTTTCAGAATTTTCCACAGTTTATTGTGATCCACACAGTCAAAGGCTTTGGCATAGTCAATAAAGCAGAAATAGATGTTTTTCTGGAACTCTCTTGCTTTTTCCATGATCCAGTGGATGTTTGCAATTTGATCTCTGGTTCTTCTGCTTTTTCTAAAACCAGCTTGAACATCTGGAAGTTCATGGTGCACATACTGCTGAAGCCTAGCTTGGAGAATTTTGAGCATTACTTTACTAGCGTGTGAGATGAGTGCAATTGTGCGGTAGTTTGAGCATTCTTTGGCATTGCCTTTCTTTGGGATTGGAATGAAAACTGACCTTTTCCAGTCCTGTGGCCACTGCTAAGTTTTCCAACTTTGCTGGCATATTGAGTGCAGCACTTTCACAGCATCATCTTTCAGGATTTGAAATAGCTCAACTGGAATTCCATCACCTCCACTAGCTTTGTTCGTAGTGATGCTTTCTAAGGCCCACTTGACTTCACATTCCAGGATGTCTGGCTCTAGGTGGGTGATCACACCATCGTGATTATCTGGGTCGTGAAGATCTTTTTTGTACAGTTCTTCTGTGTATTCTTGCCACCTCTTCTTAATATCTTCTGCTTCTGTTAGGTCCATACCAGTTCTGACCTTTATCGAGCCCATCTTTGCATGAAATGTTCCCTTGGTATCTCTGATTTTCTTGAAGAGATCTCTAGTCTTTCCCATTCTGTTGTTTCCCTCTATTTGCATTGATCGCTGAGGAAAGCTTTATTATCTCTCCTTGCTATTCTTTGGAACTCTGCATTCAGATGCGTATATCTTTCCTTTTCTCTTTGCCTTTCACTTCTCTTCTTTTCACAGCTATTTGTAAGGCCTCCCCAGACAGCCATTTTGCTTTTTTGCATTTCTTTTCCATGGGGATGGTCTTGTTCCCTGTCTCCTGTACAATGTCATGAACCTCAGTCCATAGTTCATCAGGTACTCTGTCTATCAAATCTAGTCCCTTAAATCTATTTCTCACTTCCACTGTATAATCATAAGGGATTTGAGTTAGTTCATACCTGAATGGTCTAGTGGTTTTCCCTACTTTCTTCAATTTAAGTCTGAATTTAGCCATAAGGAGCTCATGATCTGAGCCACAGTCAGCTCCTGGTCTTGTTTTTGCTGACTGTATAGAGCTTCTCCATCTTTGGCTGCAAAGAATATAATCAATCTGATTTCGGTGTTGACCATCTGGTGATGTCCGTGTAGAGTCTTCTCCTGTATTGTTAGAAGAGGGTGTTTGCTATGACCAGTGCGTTCTCTTGGCAAAACTCTATTAGCCTTTGCCCTGCTTCATTCCGTATTCTAAGGCCAAATTTGCCTGTTACCCCAGGTGTTTCTTGACTTCCTACCTTTGCATTCCAGTCCCCTATAATGAAAAGGACATCTTTTTTGGGTGTTAGTTCTAAAAGGTCTTGTAGGTCTTCATAGAACCATTCAACTTCAGCTTCTTCAGCGTTGGTGGTTGGGGCATAGGCTTGGATTACTGTGATATTGAATGGTTTGCCTTGGAAACGAACAGAGATCATTCTGTCGTTTTTGAGATTGTATCCAAGTACTGCATTTCGGACTCTCGTTGACCATGATGGCCACTCCATTTCTTCTGAGGGATTCCTGCCCACAGTAGTAGATATAATGGTCATCTGAGTTAAATTCACCCATTCCAGTCCATTTAAGTTCGCTGATTCCTAGAATGTCGACATTCACTCTTGCCATCTCCTGTTTGACCACTTCCAATATGCCTTGATTCATGGACCTGACATTCCAGGTTCCTATGCAATATTGCTCTTTACAGCATTGGACCTTGCTTCTATCACCAGTCACATCCACAGCTGGGTATTGTTTTTGCTTTGGCTCCATCCCTTCATTCTTTCTGGAGTTATTTCTCCACTGATCTCCAGTAGCATATTGGGCACCTACTGACCTTGGGAGTTCCTCTTTCAGTATCCTATCATTTTGCCTTTTCATACTGTTCATATCATTGATTAGGTCTCCTAATCTTGCTCCAGGCATGGGAGCTATCATTTCAGTTCAGTTCAGTTCAGTTCAGTTGGTCAGTTGTGTCTGACTCTTTGCGACCACATGAATCGCAGCACCCCAGGCCTCCCTGTCCTTCACCAACTCCTATAATTCACTCAAACTCATGTCCATCGAGTCGGTGATGCCATCCAGCCATCTCATCCTCTGTCGTCCCCTTCTCCTCCTGCCCCCAATCCCTCCCAGCATCAGAGTCTTTTCAAATGAGTCAGCTCTTCGCATCAGGTGGCCAAAGTATTGGAATTTCAGCTTCAGCATCAGTCCTTCCAATGAATATTCAGGACTGATTTCCTTTAGGATTGACTGGTTGGATCTACTTGCAGTCCAAGGGACTCTCAAGAGTCTTCTCCAAAACCACAGTTCAAAAGCATCAGTTCTTTGGCGCTCAGCTTTCCTTATAGTCCAACTCTCACATCAGTATATGACTACTGGAAAAACCATAGCGTTGACTAGAGAGACCTTTGTTGGCAAAGTAATTTCTCTGCTTTTTAATATGCTGTCTAGGTTGGTCATAACTTTTCTTCCAAGGAGCAAGCGTCTTTTAATTTCCTGAGAGTGGATTTTATCAGATCAATTTTTAGAGTTCTGGGACCAGCCTGATGTCACCCTGCTTATGTCAACTACCTGTGTGCCTTGATCAAAACATTTTTTCTGTACAATGAAATGGGTTACCCTAGAAATTCTCTGAGGATGCTTCCTTCCTTCTCAGACCTTCTAGGGTTCTGGGATTCCAACTGAGAGAGAGAGAGGATCATGGGAAAGGACCCAGTATACACCCAATATCACATCTATTTAATAATAATGCCCAGAAAAGCAATTTTTCCAATATCAATTTGGTCAAAAGAAAAGTAATTGACTTTTATAAACCTTGTAAGATTTAACATATCTGTGAAATCCCTTGTACTGGTCAATTGGATGATTTCTGCTGGTTTTCCCCTATGGACGGAGGAGCCTGGTAGGCTGCAGTCCATGGGGTTGCTAAGAGTCAAACACGACTGAGCGACTTCACTTTCACTTTTCACTTTCCTGCATTGGAGAAGGAAATGGCAACCCACTCCAGTGTTCTTGCCTGGAGAATCCCAGGGACGGGGGAGCCTGGTGGGCTGCTGTCTATGGGGTCGCACAGAGTCGGACACGACTGAAGCGACTTAGCAGCAGCAGCAGCAGCAGCACAGGAGAGGGCCTTGCCTGGAAGCCATGCTCCTTTTCCCCACTAGATGGCATCAACACTCAGCCTTGCCAAATAGTGTCTTTTCTGTTGTCATTTCTGCCATGCTCACTCTTATCTATATGTTGGATCTGGGACCTTGATACTTAGTATTTATAGTTCTACTTTCCTGAGCAACTAAACACGTCTCATTTCAATTATAAGTAATCATCAATAATGGCACAGATTCTAAAAAACACAAAATGTAAAGCTAGGAAAGAACTAAAGCCACAAGGGAGTAGGATCCTTTAATTTGTAGAGGATGGAACAGAACTGGAGTGACTTGGGTGAGGTCACCCAGGTAGGTAGTGGCACCTTAAGAACTAGAACTCAAGTCTCCTGAGTCACAGTTCCCAGGTCTTCTTTCCTTCTTTTGGGAGGTCAGTATGCTGTTAGTTTCATTTAGAAGCTGTGTATCCTGGGGCAGATTGAGTTCCTCATCTGTAATATGGGCATAATAATAGTATCTACTTCATAGAGTTTTACTAGAATTAGAGACCATGTATGTAAGAGACCAGGAGGTACAGCACACTCAGGGAGGCATGTCACAGACAGGCAAGTGTGTCACACAGGTGTGCCACAAGCAGGTATGCCCAAAGGCATCTTGTTCCACAATTTCCCATAAGAGTCTAATACAATATATGACTTACACAGTGTTCCTTGTCTTTTCCCCATAGGGACAGTGCATACCTTTTAAACAAAAACAATAAAACTCAATTAGCCTCTTTCAGGGCTAACATCCTCTCAATGGTTGGTCTCTGGCTCAGGTATTAAGGTGAACTGTGCCTAACTCTTGGTTTCTCCCTCAGGGACACAGCCACTCCTTCACTTACTTGCCAGCTTCATGATTCATCCACGCCAATAAAACCTGAACCAGGTGAGGACCACAACCCCATCTAGTCCACCGAACTACTTTTGAAACATGGATCACTCCATAATCAGGAGCAATGGCACCGGCAGCGGTAAGTCTTTCTCCTGATAGTTCTATCGAGGGGGAGCACTGCATTTGCAAATATCACAGTGTAACTGAAATCAGGGACCCACTTCCCAGAAACTGTTCTTAAAATAGAAACGACTGAGTCTCTCCCAAAAGCCTAGAGCTGTGCCAGGTTAGAGTCCTAGAGCATCACCATGACCATGTGAAGTCGCTCAGTTGTGTCTGACTCTGCGACCCCATGGACTGTAGCCTACCAGGCTCCTCTGTCCATGGGATTTTACAGGCAAGAGTAGTGGAGTGGGGTGCCATTTCCTTCTCCAGAGGATCTTCCCAACACAGGGATCAAACCGAAGTATCCCGCATTGCAGGCAGACGCTTTACTGTCTGTGCCACCCGGGAAGCCCAGAGCATCACAGTAGCCGAATTAAATCCAAGTGATGACCACGCCTCACATTTATAAAATGCCTACACATCTATACAATGTTTTGTTTACTCTTTGCAAAGCACTTTGGGGTTTTTCTCTCATTTGATCCTTGAAACAACACTGGAGTAAGTATGGCAGGTAAGTCCCCATCTCATAAATGAGAATATAAGAGGCAGGACGAGATCAAGCACAAAAAGACCTTAGAATCAGACCTGAGTTCTTATCACAGCTCTTGTACTTCCTAGGTGTGTGACTTTGGGAAAGGTAATCTTTCTAAGCTTCAGTTTCCTCATCTGTAAAAGGAGGATGATCGTGGTAGTTATGACGATTAAATGAGATGATGCATGGAAGCCAAAGTCTTTAACACTCAAAATACTTAACCTGTGATTGTTAAATAATTGGTAATTTGTGACAGAAGTCAGAACAGATATCTCAAGTCCACTGGGCCAAATGGTCAAATCAAACACATGCAACATAGGTCTACAGTGAGATTTTTCTCTCTGAAATGGCAGGCTTTTCTTACCAACTAATCTTTGAAACCAAAATCACCTTTTTGTCCGTGATGGAAATTTACAAGTGAATCACCTTTCATTTGGTGAAGCCCTTGAGGCGGTCAACTTCTGTATGTTGCTTTTCTTAGGTTTTTGCCACTTACTGTTACAGAACTGTTCATCCTCTTCTGTATTAGCATGCTCACTTCTGCTCCAAGACTCTGTGCAGAAGCAGGAAGTTAGGAAAAGGCCAGAAAAGCACTAACACTGCCAAGGACTGAAGGGTGGAGTGCGCAAGGCCAGGCTAGGAAGTTTCAGCCAAGAACTCCCAAGTTCCTTTTCTATGCCCAGACAGAAGAGTTAAACCACTTTTTTTTTCTGACTGCCATAGCGTGCCATCACTGATGACACACAAACACAGTAAACTGGTGCTATTTCTCTAGAGAGCAATCTGCTTTGAAAGCTCTTTATATGCCTCATTCTGTTTTTGAGAACATTTTCCAAAGAAACCAGCTAAAAAGGACCGCAGTGGGTGGGAGGGTGGCAAGTTGTATAAGGTTGTTCCAAGCCTCGCTATATATAATGGTGAAACGCTAGAAACCACCCAAATGTTCAATAATGGTAGCGTGTTAAAAAAAAAAGTAGAGTATGGACCAGATGGAATGTTCTTTAAGCATTAAAATAGTAAGTATGGGGTCTGTGTTAAGTGAAAAAAAGAGATCAAGATGTGATATAGACACAAACATTACAACTCTGTAAACTCAAAATGTATGTGGACATAAATATCAAGGAAAGAAAATGTGTAATGCATAGAACCTTTTGATTTCATTTGCCTTAGCAACTGTGCATGCCACTTTGCAGATGTTATTTTAATCCTCCTGACAACTCATCAGCTAATTTCAACACACAAAAATGCCCCCTGCTGTGGTGATAATTTGGATTGTGTATAACAGCATTTTGAAAACTTTACCATATAGAGCTCTGCCGTTTACTAGCTGTGTGACCTTGGACAAGTCAGTCTCTCCAAGTGGCTTCCTTTGTAAGATGGGAGAGGACAGCTGACTAAATCTCTAAGCTCCGGATTTTGAGTGTCTTCGAGGTATCCAAAGAGTCCCAGTTTGAGTTTTTCCATCTTTGGCCTTTCCCCAAAGTGTCCCTTCACAACAGATTGTCTTGGAGTGTGATGTAAAATGTCACTGGAGAAAAACAGGGCTTTTTTTATTTTAAAACTAGACATAATACAAAATGTTACATTACTCTCTGTCATATTTCCATGAATTCTGGGGACCCGGCTGACTGTGCTTCTTTTCGACCACACACACCCAGAAATTTGGCAGAAGTGGCAGGGAGGGGGAGACGTAGTCGGAAAAGAATTTGGGACCAGGCTCAGACAGTGTTAGGGAAAAATGTTGAAATTCTCTGCTGTGGCTTCCTGGAAGCCAAAGGGAAAATAGATTCTGCTTTGTCTTCAGTTAGCATTTAAATAAGCCTCTCACGCCGGAGGCAGCACTTCCCGCGGGTGTCTGCCCTGCCAGCGGAGGTGGGCGGGGCGGTGTGTTTAGCCACGTGACTGGGTTAACCCCTTCTAGACCTTCAAGGCCAATGTGCTTCCCTCTTTGCGATAAACTGCTGAGGCTGAGTATGAGCTTCCGAGGCGGATTCTCATCTGAGGCTGCTTTAACTTTAGATTACCCTCAGGGGAGATCCTCTCTGCTTGCAAGTGCTAACTTCCAACCAGGCCGTTTCCATTTGTAAGAAGAGTGTCACAAGCATCCTAGTGACAGCCATCTATGTGTTTGGACTATCTGCTCCCGCCTTGTGCGTTCCCCACCGGAAGAGGGGTCTGGGGGAGGGGACGGCTGGATTCTTGCCACCTGAAGGGAAAAGGCCCTACCTTGACCCCGCTTCCCCGCACCCCCCCCCCCCAACAGCTGAGGGAAGCGGAGACGGAAGGAGGGTGGTAGCAGGAACACAAAGAGTCTCGGCCTTCTGTGAAGCTCCAGTATTCTGATTTAAAAGGAGATTTCTGAATGACTCTCATGTTTGTGCCCCGCCCCGCTCCCCCGCAAATAAGCCCTTTTGTTAGATAGTTCCACACAATTAGTACTCTTTGCATGAAAATTTGATCTCTTATCTCTAACTGCAAAGCATTTGGGTTGCAAAATGTTTGTGCTCTTGGCCTCCTGTGTTCATTCCCCTGTCTGTTACCTGGTGAGACAACTCCAGCGCTCTGGACTCAAATGAAAACTCTGTGCGGAGGAGGATGGGGAGGTGTGAGGGCAGATGAGGGAGAAAAAGCAGGATTAGAAAGTGTGGGATTATCCTGATCTGAGCTGTATTGTATATCGTCATGATTAATAGTATTAGGCATTTTAGGGGATAATTCTTCTAACCTCGTAGAATTATTGTCAAACTAAGTGGATCAACGTGGGGAAAAGATGCGTAACTCAAAGCCTGGCACATAATGCGTGCCTCTGAAATTTTAGCTACTGTTATTACTATTATAGCTATTGTTATTATTACTAATATTAGCTATTATTACTACTACTCTATATCTAGCTCATACTGTATACTGAACATCTGATGCTTTTCATCAAGTGATTTCAAGATTTATAAAACAGTTTTAAGCAATTGTTTCCTCATTTTACAGATGAGGAAACCTAAGCGCAGGGTCAATGAGTCTTTAGGTGGCAGGACTGGGAAGCAAGCCCAGATATTTTGAGCTCCAAAGCCCATGCTCTTTTTACCACACGTGCATGCGTGTTAAGTTGCTTCAGTTGTGTCCAGCTCTTTGCAACCCCATAGACTGTAGCCCTTCAGTCTCCTCTGTCCATTGGAATCTCCAGGCAAGAATACTGGAGTGGGTTGCCATGCCCTTTTCAGAGGATCTTCCCAACCTAGGGATCGAACTTGCATTTCCCTGGGAATCCTGCATTGTAGGCAGATTCTCTACTGATGAACGACCAGGTGACAGTGGGCAAAAGGCAAGATGGTAGCCAGCCAGTCACTAAATTTCGAATGTTTATATATAATGGCAGCATTTCTCCCTGAACGAATTTGCTTCAAATATCATTCCCCCTTCTTTAAACAGAGCAAACACATCCCTGACTCACATGTGAACAAAGTCCTTTCACATTTAGAATTTTCTTTCCCCTGCAGTCAGCCCTATGGCAATTCCACAGGTCTGGGGCCAGATTCCAACTCACAGTGGAGGATGTGTGAATACCATAGGCTAAGAAAATCACACGAGACCAACTGAAAGCGGTCCCCAAAGTGCCATCTTACCCAGTTCTTTCCCAGCAGGCTGAGGATTAAGATATAAGTGAAACATATGGAGATGGGAAAAGCATATGTCAGGCCTGCTGTGGCCCATGTTCCTGTTAAGTGCACACACGGGGTCATTTTTAATCATGAAAACACCATCAAGCAGACTGCCCAAATATTTCTACAGAACTGAAATTGAAATCAGTGCTTTATTTCTCACTTTCTTTCTCAAGTCAGCCTCTTCAGCAGTTTCCCAGGGTAGGCACATCCAGAAGGAACCAGAATTTGGCATCCAGGCTCCTCCTCCCAGAGAAAGAAAAGAACTGGGTAGATCCAGATGACTGAACAATTCCTCCTGGGTATATTTCAGTTGAATTATCTCCAGGCATAATAATATTGACAACAACAAAAACAAATTGAACACAAACCCTCCACAGAGCACTGCGCAGGGTTCTGAGGGTAACACATATATGAATTTACTATCCAATAAATAGTCACTATTTATAAAGCCTGGTTTTAAAAGCCACTTCTTCCATGAAGCCTCTCTGGCTTGGCTGGTACTTGATCATCTCCTCCATCCCCACCTCCAGATTCAAGTAACAGCTGGATATGGCCACTCTTTTGGGATTCCTAGGTGGCTCAGTGGTAAAGAACCTGCTGCCAATGCAGGAGACATAAGAGACATGGGTTCAATCCCTGGGTCAGAAAGATCCCCTGGAGAAGGGCATGGCAACCCACTTGTGTTCTTGCCTGGAGAATCCTATGGACAGAGGAGCCTGGAGGGCTACTGTCCTTGGGGTCGCAAAGAGTCGGACACAAGTGAAGCAACTTAGCATGCATGCTTGGCCACTCCTTAAGCCCCAGCATAGACCACCAGGCACTGTTTTGGGTGGCTCTCTCCTGTTCTGGCTCCTAATACCTCTGGAAAACTCTAGAGAACTCTAGAGTTAGATTATCCTGAATTCGAATCATGCTTCTGTGAGGTGGGATGAGGGTGGGGGGAAGAGTAGAGATCAAGAGATCGGCTTGAGCCCAAATGTTTGTCTGGTTTTGCTGTTGCAGACAGAATAGGGTTCCTGTGAGGATGTAGTGAGAATTATGTGGAGCAGCAGGTAGGAGCCAGTTCACTGGTTCCTTCACAATAATAACTGTTGTTCAACATCCTTTAAGTATGTCTTTCATAACTCAGCGGGATCTCCATCTGTTTCCCTCCCATGTCCGTTTCAGTTTCATTGGGAGGATATAGGTCAAATTCCAGCTGGATTACATAGTTGTTCCTAGCACTGGGTCAGCAATTCTCACTTTTTTTTTCTTCTTCTAAAAGATTGTGTGGACAGCCTTTCACGGGTGTGCAGAGGAAAGTTCATTAGATAGGGTGCTAGGAGACCTGGGTTCCATCAGCTGTGGGAACTTGCATCAGCAAGCCTCTCTGAGCCTCAGGGGAGAATAAGAGGACTCAGTGTAGTGGCCTTGATGTTCCTTCTCAGCTCTCACATTCTGTGATCTGTCCTCGACACTAATATCTAGAAACTAAAGAAAAGCAATGTCAAGGGAATATGTTTTTCCTGAGAGCAGGGAAAGATGTTCTATTTACTTGGCCTCAGAGATAATGCTCTTTTCCTTTCCTCTCCCCCCCACCCTCCATCTATCCCAACACTTTGAAAATTCTGGAGAATTTTCTTTTCAAGGGCTTGGATGTCCGGCTGACTCTTAAGTTTTTTTCTATGTTACTGAATCTTTCAGCCCAGCTGCATAGAGAGATGACAACCCGTTGGAAGCCTGCTTCGCCTCTTGGCTGCCCACGTGTGCATCCCCACAGACCCACGTGCCTCAAAGCATGTGCACAGAAGTTCCCCTTTGCCCTGTCAGGCCCTTTTGTCTCTAAGAGTACACATTCTCTAAAGAGATCTGTGAGCTGGCCATGAAAAAACAATGAGGCTTACAGTGCAAGCTTTTGACTCCCCAAGGATATCAGCCCAGTGACAAACAATTGAGTTTTGCAAAGGGATTCTCAAGAAGAGCCAGAGTTAGGGACAGAATTGTTTAGTCCTTTTGCTGACCCTGGGAAACTTTTCCTTCTTGGGTGGCAAGGAGAGGAGATTCTTGTGCATTTCACTTCCTGTGTGTGATCTGGCTTTCTTTGGAGAGGAGATTCTTGTGCATTTCACTTCCTGTGTGTGATCTGGCTTTCTTTACCCTCCCAATACCTGTGTTAGCTCCTTTTCAAATGTAGATATGACTGTGTGATATGGGTGAACTATCCTATGGGGGTGAGGGTGGGAACGAGAAGGAAAACTGTCTATTCAATGTGTTGTACCACCACACTCTGTCTCAGAAAATTGTGGTACAAAATGTTCTCAGGCTTCCCTGCCTGGCAGCTCAGGGTCTGTGATGTTCCTCCCTCCATTGTAATGCTCACCCCAAGGCCTTGGCCAGACCTGGCTTTCAGTGAACCCTAGAGCAAAGCATTTGCCTGCCCTTAGTGAACAAATGTCAAGTATCAGGATGTACATGACACTAGATCTGTATTTGAATTTTTAATATTTGTCATCATCAAAGTGTAATGATAATGCTAGATCTGGATTAGAATTTTTAAATATTGATCATCATCAAAGTGTAATGATATTAACCACTCAGGCTGAACTTGACATCACACTAGACATTCGGTACATTTCCTCGGTGGTATATGTTATACAGTTAATCACACTTATAGAATCAGAAACTCTGGGAATGGGGCCCAGCAATCTGTGTTTTAATAAACCATCTCAACTCCTCTTTTCCTCTCCTCTCCCATCTGGATTTTACCAAGTTTTAACTCTTTTAGAAATTCCAAAGTGTCTTTAAAGGGCATTCCTTGATATTTTATGCTTTTTGGCATCCCCTGAAGCTCCTTTTATATTACAGGCCCTGTATTTAGAATGAGAAGACACAGCCCATGTTTGCTCTACTTTATTTGAAGTCAAGCAAAAAAAATAAGGACATTTTCTTGCCCTTTAATAATTTTAAGTCTAGACCTTTTCAACACCCCAGTGGCCATTGAAAATATTTTCATTTCTTCCTCCATCAGTACTGTGGAGGCTTTCAGTACTCTTTCATTCATTCAAAAAATATTCATTGCAGGATAAACAGTGAAATAGATGTGGCACATTTTCCTTTACACATACATTTTGAAGTCAGCCCTGAGTACCTGGCATTTACAGTCTTAGCTGAGCCTTTTAGAAGAAAGGCTGCTTAAGAGAAGTCATATTTATCTCTATTGTCAGATATATATTAAACATCCATTTTCAATGGTTTCTTATTGAATAGTTTGTGTCCATCTTATTAAAGGCTTAAGAGACTGTCATAGTGGTTTTGAGTTAAAAGATTTAATTTTAGGAAGACCTCACCAGTGATAAAAAGTGCATGTCTAGGGACTTCTCTGGTAGTCCAGTGGTTAAGACTCTCCGAGCTTCCAATGCAGGGGCTCAGGTTCCATCCCTGGTCCTGATGGGGAAACTAAGATCTCATGTGCCACAAGGCTGAGCCAGAAAAAATAATAGGCTGAGTGTGGGGACTGCATCAATGGAGAAGTGAAGACATGGGCTAGGAATTAAAAGTGGACTAGGGCTCATCATCTGGTAAATCAGAAGACACAGTGCAAGAAGTACTAGATATACATGGCCTTGAATCCTGGCTCTGCCATTTGCTAACTGTGCTAACACCGGGGAGGTTAACTCTTTCCTTATGTGTAAAATGAGGAGATAACAGAAGCTGCATCATGAAGTGGTATAAGAATTAGATGAAATAATCCATGTAGAACCTTAAGCACTGTGTCTGCCAGTGTATAAGTACTGGACAAATGACATCTGTTACTAAGTAACAGTAAGTATCTAAGACTCTAAGATGCAGCTACTGCTCCTAGCAGATTGCACGACCACCATGATGCCCTTCCCATCTGTTTGTCTGATCCAACTGACAGTGCTGGCCTCTTCCTCCTCCCCCCAGAAGCTCATGCCCCCCACCCTGGTGATCTCAGGACATGAGAATCATTCCCCCACCACATCCCAGGAAAGAGCAAGGTCACCCTGGTCCTCAGTGCAAAGGGAAGGGGAAAGGGGGGAGTGGGAAAGGGGCACTGAAGGGTCATTGGTGTGGGAGGGAGTCGGGGCAATGTGCTGCAGTAGGAATTTCGGAGCTGGGAAAGCTGCCATCAACCAAGCAAGAAATGACCAGAGCCTGAGGTGAGCCTGTAACTTAGAGAGAAGAAAAGTGCAGATTTGGGAAAAGGGAGGAAAACGTGTGAGTAGAATTGGAAGAGATGAGTCCAGAATGAAGCATCGCTCTTCCCCCTGTTTCACGGCCAAGCGGCAGTAGATGTGCGACAAGAGTCAGAAATGAGAGAATGAAAAACCAGAGCCCTGACTCTGCTGTGTATATGATGGATGAATCTGACAGGTAGTCTAGGATGCAGAGGGACAGTTGTCTCATGGCTGTGAAGCTTAGGACTCTTCCCACAGGGCTGTGATGGTAGCAGTTTCAATACAAATTGTTGGACTTGATAAGTGCACTGAGTGTTTATTACATGTGAATTCAATGTATTAGTAGAAAAAAAGTGACAATTCCTAGACCTAGTATGAGTGTGGTTTCTGAATATTTTTCCTGCTGGTGTCAGGTTTAAGGGAAAAAATAGCCAAGTAGGAAAGAAACAGCAGGAATTCAGGGTTTTTTTGCTCACTGGGGAACATAGGCTTTCCAAACAGGGGCGGAGAGAAGTTAAGTGGCCTGGGTTGTTTCCCAGCTCTGAGTGAGTTGGTCCAGAACACACTCAAGTCTCCCCAAGATGGCAGTCTTCAGTTCCAAAATTTTTCTGAGAAATGTACAGACAGTCCTGTGGGGGCTCCTTAGGGAGCTGCTGTAGCCCCAAAGATACATCTAAGGGGATCTTCCCTGTCTTTCTAGCCAACCAGTCAGGCGCAGGATAGGTGGTCATAAAAGCTTTTGTTGAATGACTCACCTACTGAATGTTTCACAGTGATCTGTCAAAGATGTTGGAGAAAAAGAAGGGTTTATCTATAGATTAAAAGAGACCTGTTTGTGACGTTCCAGATAAATTCATCAAAGCGGAATTTCTGTGTAGGTATATGTGCTTTGCTTGCGCCCTAATCATGTGTCTTGATAATCATGGCTACCATTGTGTATATCATGCAGAACACTGGTGTCTCTATACAAGTAGGAGCAGGGCTTCAGGTACTATAGTGCCAAACGTTCCCTGCCCCCCCTCAAAAACACACACTAGTATTTTTTCAAATTGAAGTCTAGTTGATTTACAGTATTATTTTTCTCCACCAATATTAAACTACATCTTCACCAACACTTACTTTCCGCTCTTAAATTTTTGCCAAATCTGTAGGTGTAACATGGTATCTTGTGGTTTTCATTTGTGTCCTCTTGAGTGCTTAAGAGTTTGAGAAAAAAAAAAAATTTTTTATGCTTATTGCCATTGTGTTTTCTCTCCTGTGAAAGGCTTGCTCATGCCTTTTGCTCACTTTGAGGGGAATTGCTTTTTTCTTAAATATTTTTTAGATCTTTATGCATTCCGGATAGGAATCGTTTATGAATATTATATATGTAATATATAATTATGTATCTGGAGTGATTAACATCAATAAGTCCTCTCCTTCACTTTAAAGACCTAAAGACACTCTAAAGATAATTCACACAACTTTGAGACCTAACAGTGTCACGAGTTATTCTACAGTTTTAAGAAAATCTTTCCTTGTGATCAAGCCCCCTAGAGCATCACAGGAACCCTAGAGCATCACTCTTCCCCCAACCTGGGTCTTTCCGTCCTGTTTCAAAGACTAGCAAACTCATGATGCAAGCGCACCAAGGAGGCACTCAAGAAGACCTCCATAAGTGAACAAACGAATGAAGGGAAGATGTTCCTGCGTTGTTAGGTAAAGTGAGGAAAAAGGAAATGTTGGATGGCCGGCTGATCATCGGCCGGCCTCCAGGACGCACGGTGAGAGGAGAGCAGGGGAAGTAGAAGAGGGTGTCTCTATTTACACCTGGTCGTCACCGCCCAGCGGCTCACAACTTGGTGCGCAGAAGGCAGCGCTGACCGGTCGCGGGTCCGAGGTGGGCGCGGCGGCCCTTTGGGCCCCGCCCCTTCCCGCCCCTCGACGACGCCACGGCTTCGGCCCCGCAGCGGCCGCACGAGAGCCTGCGCACTGGGGCCCCAGCGCCTGTAGCGGCTCCCGGCTCGGCTGCTCTGAAGATGGCGGAGCGCGCCGGCGGCGGCACATCCTTGAGGGGACTGCGCGAACGGATGGGTGAGCGGGCCGGCGGCTCCCGGGGGTTCTCGGGCCCGTGCGGGACGCGGGATTCCCGCGGCTTCGGGGATCGTCGGAGCGGGAGAACTTTACTCCGGAGTCGCCTCGCGCGCCGTCGGGTCTTCATCTCACCCCCGCCGGAGCGCCCTGGGACGGGACGGGTCGCCGAGAGGGAACGCGGGCGGGAGGGGAGACCAGCCCAATTCCTTCAGCCCGCGGTCCAACTGCCACTGCCGACGGCCGCACCCCCTCCGGCGGGCGGGGCCCGAGGGAACTAACGGGCGCTACTGGGGCGGGAGGGCGGGAGGGCGGGCGCCTGGCACCCGGGAGCACGAGGACAACCCCGAGCCCCGCCTGCCTTTGGGGGGCGGCGGGCAGCCCTGGAGATTTCCCTGAGCCCTCGACGCTCGAGTTTTCTTCGTCTTCCACAATCGGAACCCCGGGCTCTCCGGAGGCTTGACTTCCAGCACCCTCCTGGTTAGGATCTGGTTAAGGTCCTGTGAGGAGGGGGCCGTGAGGGTCTTGATTTGAAATTTGGGATGAGACTTGTCCCCATCCCCCGCTCCTCTTGGCTTGCCTCCTGTAGCACGTGATCGCCAGGATGTCACCTTCCGTGGGACGTCTTGCAGACCCTAGGCTGAACTGAACGAAACTCAGCGCTTCTGGGTGCTTTCTTCTAAACTGGTCTCATCACCAAAGAAATTTTGATCCCAAATCGTTTTATTTTATAAAATTTGGCAGCGCATGGCTTAGCCCAGGAGACTGCTCCAGTGCTTGAGCTAGTATATGTTGCTTGTGGGAGGTTGCTTTTAGTTCTCGAGCTAGTTTCCTTCTATATGAGCTTGAGTAAAACAGTCTTATTGATTTTATTGAAGTCCTTCGGGAATTTTCCATTTGCAGTTAAGAAATTAATTTAGACTGGCTGCAATTGGAAGGGTTTATGTTACTTCAGAACGCTTTGAATTAACTCCCCAGAGACTATGTCAGCAGCAAATACACTTTCATTATGGCACAGGGGGAAAAACGCTTATGTCTTTAGTTTATTATGGTTCACCTACAGGGAGAGTTTGCAATAAATTCAGATTGTTTTATTGCTTACTGGCACCTAAAGTTCTCTGACATTGACTTATTTCACTGATTTAAACTAACCAGCATTCTGGATAACCGCCCCCCCCCCAACGTATTTTTTATATTGAACATTGTAAAGTATTTCTAAAATTTTACATGGAACAGTTGCTTGGAATTCACAGTATTTCAAACCAAAAACAAAAAAGGCTTAACCCAGAATCCTCGTTGACATCTTTGGTGCCCATTTCACATTAGGAATGAAAACATCACATATTAAAGTTTTCAGAGAATCACCTTGATTAAAAAGAACTTACTTCATGGTCACAGTATTTTCCTGAAGGGGACAAAGGGTCAATGAAATGTGCTGCCACTCTGTGGCAGTTGCTACTTTTCTCTTATACAAATAACAGTGAGTAAACTTTGTTGCTGTTTTAGGCAAAATTCCTTGAATCCCCCTTATTTTTGTTGTTCCCTGGTTGCAAATTTCTTTGGTTTCTTTTTTTTTTTCTCTTAATATTTTCTCACTCTCTTCCTGGCCTAATGACATGCAAACTTTGAGTAATAAGGCCATGAACAGAGAGCCTTGGGGCGGGTGGAACGGATCTGCAGGGAACCCCACCACTCCAAACTACTCAGCTTTGAAGAAGGGTGGATCCAGGCCTGGGCCAGCAGCTGTGTGGGAAGGCTCAGGGACTGGGTTGGTCGAAGACAGTCTGCTGCTAGATACCCCTGGCAGCCTAGCTTTGAAGACTGCATGCAGTAGGAGCTCAAGACTTGTAGCAGTTTACCTCTTATTCTGTTACCCAAACAACAGTGAATAGCACTATATTCGTTAATCTGTAGCAATTTGGTTTCATGGTATGCTTGTTTCTTGCCACAACCATAGCCCTTCTTAAAATAATTTTTAAAAAACCTTTCATTCATTTTTTTTTTGCAATCTATGCCCTTTGCTAAGTAATAGAAAATACTATTTCACTAGTTGATGTGATTTAATGTTTCCAGTTAGTACTGAAGAAAGGTCATGGAGAGGTGGGGCTATAGATTTTATGTGGAACTCTGTGATGTCAAGAGCAACAACTGTGGCAGAATTGCTAGTAAGTTTTGGGATGAATATTTATCATTGATATCTCATAAGGTTAAACATTTTGGGGTGATCGTGCTTGGGTGCAGATTTAGGAAGATTATTACCATTCTTGAAATAACTGTCTTAGAAAAACGTTCTTCCTTTCTTGCATTTTGCTTGTCCTAGTAGAGCAGAGCCCTTATGACACGGATTGTGTGTTGAGGAAGGAGGTTTAGGAGAGAAGCAGAAATTTTCTACTATGTTGAAGTCAGTAATGACCTAAAATGCTTTATGTCCAGAAGGGGCCTCAGAATTTCAATGGTATCTTTTAAAAGTCTATCAAGTGTAAACTATTCTTTAACTTTGGCATTCTAGTGGCACCTATTTTTGGTTCATTGTATTCTGAGGCTTTTATTGGGTTAGATAGCTGGAATGATTTTTATTTTCTCCTTGTCGAAGGGGAATGGCGGAGTTCCCTGGTGGTCCAGGGGTCAGGACTCTGCTGTCACTGCTGAGGGTTCAATCCGTGGTTGGGGAACTTTGCCACAAGCCTTGAGGTGCCACCAAAAAAAAAAAAAGAGAGAGAGAATCGTTTTCTTTTTGTATTGTTTTTTACACATTTTCTTCAAACTTAGGCTTTTCTTAGCCACAGCTATTTCTTTAAAAAAATAAAAGGGTAAATGCTTTATTTTAAAATAATTTCCATTGCTGTATTTCCAAAGTATGTTTTATACCAAAACCAACATATTTCATGTACTTATTGTTGAATAAGTTGTATACATTTAGATCTTAATTCCTTGTGGTATTTTAAAAAGAAGTAACCTTAGAAGTAGCTGAAGTAGGAGTATTGAACTAAGTCATATAAAGGTTGATGTGGGTTTTGTACAGTCTGGTCCTTCATAATTATGTAATATTTCAAAGTAAAGTTACAATTGAAGTAAGTTCTGGCTTTACCAGTTCCTGTCTGTGTAATCTGGGAAAATTATATTTAGCTTCAGTTTGCTCATCTGTAAAGAAAATAATATCCACTTTATAGGATTATTATGAGAATTAAATGAGGTAATCAATGAAAACAACTTCATAAATGGTGAAAGTGATATACATTATTGATTATGGCAGTTTTTTGGAAATACAGATTAAGATTCATAATTCAGTTTTAGTAATAAAATCTACATGTTTTCTTATTTAATCTCCAGGCAGAAAGTAACTTTTAACTTTAATTTGGAGTTTAGAATTAGTATAAGAACTATAGAAATACTCTATTGCACCTGTTACTTTAAAGTGAATTAAATTCCGCATTGAATGGAGTTGAATAAAATGTTCATTTTGTTAACTCCAGACATGGAGGCTTTCCCCTAGTGTCTGGACATTTTTAGAGCCTGTCCTTTTGGTGAATATATTTCTTGTCAGTAGGAATTTGGAAGTAAGGGTCTAAAAGTCAGATTTGAGGGACATTTTCTGGTTGTCTAATGGTTAGGACTTGGCACTTTCACTGCCATGGCCTGGGATCAATCCCTGGTCAGAGAACTGAGATCCTGCAAACCACCCTGTGCAGCCAAAAAAAAAAAATTAGATTTGAATTATAACCTGTATGTGGTATGGTTCATTATTGCCACAACAACTACTTTACGTTTACTTGTGATTAATAAGATCTTTAAATGTGGTAAAAGTGTACATTTTGAGGGAACTTGTCCTTATGGCCAACTAAATTGTGCCAAAATATGGACTTTCCTTAGGACTTTTAAGCAGGAAAACTGAATATACAAAAGCAACGGTGGTTTTCTCTATGCTCACGTAGAAATGTGAGTGGAAGGGGTGGGTGTAGGATGGTTTATTTAACTTATAGACTATATAAGAATTTTCTTAGTACACCAGGACTGAAATTCAGAGAATAATTGTGGTCCACAAAATTGATAAATTACTGAAGAAGTTTATAACTGAAGAAGTTTAGAAGAGTCTAATCTTCAATTCAAATTTAGCTAGATCGTGGATTATCTGAGCTATTTGGTCTCTGGGATTAAAAAAAGTCATTTCCCCTTTTGAAACGGTGGTCTCTATGGCAGCAGTTGCGTCACTTTCAGGGTTACTCTGTAAAATGGCTCCCAGATATTTCATCAGTGGCAAGTAACATCTCAGAGTCCATTCATTCTGAGTACAACCACAGACCCTCTAGTCTCTTATTTTAACTGCCCATCTTCAACTGTTCTGCGTTTTTCTTGATATGTAGAGACCAGAACTGTATGCAGAATCACAGGGGCATGTTTCCTGTGCTTTTATACTAGGGTGGAAGAGAGTTTTCAGTGTTATTCTCCAGCTCCTTCCTGAAGATGCCTGCTACTGTGAGGCATTTTAGATACAGTCATACATGGAAAGAGTTCAGGGAATTCCCCAATAACTTGTTTTGGTATCATCCACAATTTTAGTTTTTCTTACTTTCCCTCAAATTGTGCTCCCACACTCTTATACTCTTATACTTCACCCTTATTGAAGTTTATTTACCATTTTCTACCTGTTTACGCAAGATGTATTAATATTTATTAACTTGATATTTTCCCACCTCGAAAAACACCATCCCATTGGAACTTCTTTGAGTGTGTCTCCACCTTCACTATGCATGAGAATAGAGCTTTTAGCAACTGCAAAGGCCTGGGCCCCTTTCTCAGAGAGTGGAAGTGGGGAGGGGAAAGCATTGCTAATTTTTTTTTTTTTTAAACAATTTGGGTGACTCTACTGGGGAGCCAGGGTAGATAGCCCCTGATCAAGGTAATTTATAAATGTTCTCCTTAATATTGGGCCCAATCTCTGAGGCTCTCACTGTTGACACTTTTGCTTCCAAATTCAAATCCATAAACTCCAAATCTTTTTTAAATTCGCCCAATTTATGGCGAAACATTTTTTCCGAATCCTTGCCAGCTCAGTTTTCCTAGTACTTGGTGTAATGTCTTGTCTGAGGCATTTTTGAGATCTGTTACTCATTAGCTCTTATTCATCCACCAGCTCATGCTGCTGCTTCCACTGACAACTCTGTGTGCACAGATAGGCTGGCATGTCTACAGAAAACAGTGTTAATTCTTTGTTGAATTGTTGAACATCATAGGTTCTCAGTATGTCTTTGCTGACCCAGAGTCATCTGTCATACCTTCTAGAAGAGATGCTATCCTTTATTCTCGAAGATACAATTTGCCACCCCTGGATTAGCTGTTTGTCTTCTTAATATTTAATCCCTTTCCTTTATCTCCCTGTATTTTAGTTGCTGCTGCTAATGCCATTGCTGAAGAAAGACGAAGTCAAGGAAGCTTTAGTTCTCTTCCGTCCCAGCCTTCAAATATAAAATCACCATTTAAGCCAGGTATAATTTCTAGAGTACTTTAATAGATCTCAAAGTGTTCTGTCCTTTAAGTTTGATATCCTATTGATATCTAATTATATTCTTTTTTTTTAGTAATAGATGGCTCTGTGCTTAAAAATGACATAAAACAAAGATTAGCAAAGGAGCGGAGAGAAGAGAAAAAAAGACAAGATGATGGTATTTTTTAAATTAATTTTTATTGGAGTATAGTTACTTTATAATGTTGCATCAGTTTATACTGTACAGCAAAATGAATCAGGATGATGGTATATTTTAGACTTTTAAAAAAATCAAAATGAATACATTTTACATTAAGGTTACATATTTTCAAAGTGGTTTTATGTTTTAATCTTTTTTTAATAGTATATGTTATATAGCATGTGTTACTTTTTACTTTGTGTTATATTGGATTAAAAGCATATACTAAATGAGATGAAGAACAATATTTGGCCAAATTGTTTTGTTTTTGAAAGAGTAGTTTCTGTTAGCTTTAATTTTCTGAAAACTAAAGTATGAAAATTTCTTCAGTGTTTGTAGAAACAAGCAAAATGGGGATTTCAGTAAAAATGACTCTGAAAACAAAAATGAAGGAATTCCCTGGAGGTCCAGTGGTTAACCCTGTGCTTTCACTGCCAGAGGCCTGGGGTTCAATCCCAGATTGGGGAACCAAGATCCCACAAGCCATGGCACGGCCAAAAACATAAATGAATTTGCTAATAATCTTACCATAGACACGGTATCTTTCACTGATTGCTGTGCTTTCTCAAGTGTGACTTTGTATCAATTAAGATCTAAAAGAATCCTCCAATTAAAATAAGTAAATTTATATTAAAAAAATAATATTCTTTTCTAAAAGAACCATAATCTTGAGAGAGTGCTTTTTCAGCTCTTTATTTTCCTCGTCTGGCCCTGTAAATCCACTGCAAAACTAGTGCTCACCTTCATTCAAATGGCACAGCAGTTGTCTCTGTTTTGGTGAGGAGCAGTTTCTTCCTGTAGCTCTTTAGAAGAGTATTTTTACAACTGCATGGATGCTCTTCAGGCTTTAGTGAGAGGAAATTTGAATGTAGGAAAACATCATGCTGGTCAGTAATATGGTATGTGCCTAAGCTCATGAAGGTCAAATTGGCATGCTTAATATGCTCTGTTTAGATGAGGCCTTTAAAAAGAAGTTTCGTATTAGAAGGGAAAAAGCCATATGTTCTGGCCATGTGTTTTTTAATTCTTATTTTAATGTACAGCATATTAATCTGATGGGGTTTGACTTCAGCTCAAGTCAGCAGAAACATCACATGAAAGAAAATATTTCTTTTGAATTTGGAATTTTAGTTTGGACAGGAGGAGAGTCATTTAAGCCAATTCAGTTCTCAGGAGTTAAATGAACACCCAGTGGAAATGATTCTTTCGTGGCCATCTCTGGTCATTTATATAATAAATCTTTAGTTATTAGCACAGGTTATGTTATTTTTAAGAAAGAGAATAAAATACACTAACTTTCCTTCTCTGTAATGTGGAAAACTTAAACATTTTCTTGGCTCTTACCTTGCTTTTGGAATATTTCAGCTAATAAAGAGACACAGCTACTTGAAAAAGAAAGAAAGTCTAAGATCGTATATGAAAAACAGATGGAAGAAAAACAGCGAAAGCTGAGGGAACAGAAAGAAAAGGATGAACAACGGAGAATATCTGCAGAAAAAAAGAGAAACGAAATGTTAGAGGAAGAACGGGTATGTGTTTTTTTTCTTTGTTAATCAGATGATACACTGTGTTGCCTGGTTCTGCAGTGCTTTTTTCTTAGCCCTTCTCTGCATTTATTGGAACCGACCCCGATTCTTCTGGAACTAGTACCAATTCTTCTTTGGTCTTCCCTTAAACATTAGCGGCTCTTGCCCCATCCTGATCTGAGGCCTGAGTTTAGGCTTAGTAACTGAGGTGAAGGCGAGCCTTGCGCATCCAGGGAGAGAGCCCTGTGCGCCTGCAGGATGCCTGCAGCCTGGGCTTTGCTCTGAGGCGCTCTCTCTCCTACCAAAGGTGTTGTCCCATTGCCTGGTATTCACCCACCCACTATCAGGCCCTCTCTGATAGGGCCCCCTCTGCCCCTGACGGACCACCCCCCTTCTCACCACTGCCCTCATTGTGAGAGTGGCAGAGCCCAGCTGGATCAAAGCCTTCCACTCTCCCGTGGTTCCCGGTTCCCTTTTGTTTGCTCTCTCTCCCTCTCCCTTTATTGTTCCTTTCTCTGTGTTGTGGCCTTGCTCTCTTCCTATCTGGACTCTGGGTGTCTTTGGCACTCTGTTGATACGAGTCACTACCTTTGTCCTGCCCTCTCTTTCCCTCCCTGTCCCTCTTCAGTCAGTTTGCCTTTGGCTGTTTCTCTGTGGGCATCTGATTACCTGTCTCAAATTGTAGGATTCTCTCTGACACCAAGTTTTTCTCCTGTAGGTTGTTGCACATCTTTACTATGAGTGTCCTTGGCTCCTTTGGAATTGGCATGTTCCCTCCTATTCTTCACTGCCATTCTCTCTTTCTCTTTGTTCCAGTGCCCCTCAAGTGTCCCTGAGTGAGCCTTGGCCTGTCTCTGGCTCTTTGTCTGACTCTGGCCCTTTTCTGCCAATAGCACCCCCTTTTTCTTTTACTTTCTTTGTCTTAGCTTCTCCCTCCTTTTTGCTCCTCATCTTTGGAGTTTCTGCCATTGTTCTCTCAGTGTGTGGGTTTTTATCCTCTCTTTTTTTTTCTGTTGCTCTAATTTTAAAATATTTTTTCTTTCTTTTTCCCTTTGTTTCCATTTCTCTCCCAAGAGCCCTCTTCTCTGTGTCCTTCTCTGGTGCTCACTTTTCTTCCTAACTTTTACACACAGTTGGCCCTTGAAAATGCCTCACCCTCCCCAACTCCTTATCCCCGTCGGTGAATCTTCTTTATTTTAGGACTCTTCCTGTGGTGTTTCTTCCCTGTCCATGGTTCACTAGCACCTTCTCTGTCTTTTCCCCCACATTCCAGTATTTAATGAATTCTCATTCAGAACTTGTATCACTCTATCTTCCTCTGTGAAATGTCTCCTTAAAATTACTTCTCTGTGGTAAAGAAGAGTAAAGGCCAGAGAGACTAAAGTTGACAAAGACAGAACCAAAGAGAGTAAAATAGGAAACTGCTGGGTCAGGAAAGCCCCCTGGAGGACAGAGGGAGAGCCCCAAGGACTGCAAGTAGAAAAGACCATCTTAGGAGAAGAGGAACCTGAGAGAGAACACAGGAAAGGAAGAAGCAACAAAATGGCACTGTAGACAGGGTGGGAGCCAGAGAGAGTGAGCCAGACAAGAGCCCAGAAGGCAAGGGGAAAGGTCCAAAGAGAACTGGCCCCAGAGAGCTAGTGCGGGAGAGCCCTAGACAGAGCAGGGACCGCTCATCACTGAGGAGGCTGCACATAGAAAAAGAGAATGATTCAGCAGAGCAGGAAAAAACCCCAGACTCAGTGGTGGGGAAGAGGGGCGAGTGTGAGGGGCACATGGGAAGGAGGACAGGAACTTGGACGTGAGCTGCAGATGCCAGAAGGAACCTGAAAGAGCATGGAGGGTCAGCACATTTGGAAACAGCAAAAGAGCTTAGGAGAGAGGTTTTAATAATACAAGAATATTCTGTTTTTAATCTTTATTATACTTCTGGGGTGTCTAAGTAATTTAGGACAACTTCCTTTCTGTTAGAAAATATAATTTAAAATATTGTCATTAGATAAGTTTCATTTTAAAATTGCAGTTGCTTTTCTCCTCAGAGGATATGGATGACTCCAATTTCCTAATATGTTCACCCTCTAAACTGGGAACATTGTAAGGATGATGTTGCTATGAAACAGTTGCTGTCAGGGAAGAATAGAAAACTTTCTGGCCCTGAGGTTGATTTGCTTACGTGAGTGTAGTCCATGGTATGTTACAGCACAGAGATGAGGAATAGAAAACTGCATCTCATTTCTGACAGTGGTGCTGTTTTGCCACTGTGTAGCATTTGCATTCGTAGACCTGTTATCCTGCGCGGTTTAGACTAAAGCTGAGGTCAAGACAAACACATCTCTTTTTAAAAACTTGATTAGTTAACACCAGAATTTAAGAAGTTAGAAATGTGGATATAATAGATGATCTGGCATAGTTTCATTGATGCATGTTAGTTGATTTTTTATCCTGCCTCATTCTACAAAGAATTTAAGGTATATTTTTAAAACTATATACCACAACCAGATGAGAAAATCAATGTTTGAGTGAATCAAGCAGAGGGGGGAATTAAAATAAGAAAATAATAAAACATAAGGTATGACTAGCATACATCAAAGCATACTACTCAGTCCTTGTATAGTTGCTGGAATAGGCTACACCTTTATTTCTAAATTTCCTGATGATACAAGCAAAGAGGGAAGCATGGTCAGTTTCTCGATTCATATCCGTAAGATTAAAACCTACTTAGTTGGGAAAGTATGGATTCATACCTGAGATGTTTCCAATTTTAACTTTTCTCTTTTATAAAAAAAATTTTGCCTGATTAAAAAATTTAGTGGTAGGGGTATTTTATAACTGATAGATCAGAATTATACTAGTGAATATAATACATATGTAAACATTTATTGGCTTTTATTTTAAATAGGAAAAATTCAAAGCCGTCCTTCATCGTACACTGGAAAGGAGCAGCCGCGTTGACCGTCAAAAAAGATGGTCATGGGCAGGCTATACAACAGTAAATTCCCAAAATAAGACCGGTAATTAATACAACTGCTAAACTTTTAAGTTTATTCATTTTCACATGTAAATATTAGCTGTTAGTATAAGGTTGCATTTACAATGGGTTTTCAGCTTTGTCTCCTAAGTGAAAACACTGCCATGTATTCTTTGGCATGCATTTAAGTTTGTGTCGTGTGAGATTGCCAAAGAAACAGGTGAAATCTTAGAATAACTTTATTTTATACGGTATATCCAAAATCTTAACCATTTAAACTTGTAATCTGTGTTAAAGTGAATAATAATTGATAAGCTTTGCACACCTTTATCCAGTGCATATTTTAAAAATAAATTGCCCTGTTTACTAGTGATGTACTATAATTTTTCCTATGTGTGGATGTAATTCTAAGCAATTGCATAAAACGTAAGTTAAATTTCCATAATTTATAAGGAATGATCGACAGTGAGCATTGTGTACCTAATTAATACATGTTTATGCTCTGTATAAGTACATCATGAGCTCATCTTGTTTCAGCTAATGATGCTTTTTTAAATATGAGTACAGTAAATCTTGTATCTTTTCTCAGTCAACAAACATTCTACATCTACTGAAAAGCTTGAGCAGGGGACTTGTGGATTACATAGACAAATGTCATCTACTGGTCTTCAAAATTCTGTTGCCAAGAGTAAGTATTTATTTCATGTATTTTACTGAATTTCAAACCAGTGAAATCAAGTCTTTATATGTATTTCTATAGTACCACTTACTCTTTAGATCATAGGACATTTAGATTTATTTTAGAAGAGCACCACGTTTCGCAGTAGAGATGGTCATTACTTTTTTGTATTTTCATCAGTATAAATCCCTGTTTCTTTAAAAAATTTTAAAAAAATTTTTGGCTGGGTCTTTGTTGCTTCGTGGTTTTTTCTCTAGTTGCAGTGAGCAGCGGCTTCGCTCTCGTTGCAGTGCATAGGCCCCTCATTGTGGTGGCTTCCCTTGTAGAGCGTGAGCCCTAGGGCGCATGGGCTTCAGTAGCTGTGGCACATGGGCTCAGTAGTTGTAGTTCCTCAGGCTCCAGAGCACGGCTCAGTACTTGTGGCACACGTACTTAGTTGCTCCAAAGCGTGTGGGATCCTCCCAGATCAGGAATCCAACCCACGTCCTCTGCGTTGGCAGGCAGACTCTCCACCACTGTGCCACCAGAGAAGCCCCTTGTTTCTTGGTTTGTGTACTAATGGTATCAGATGGGTTTGTTGGGCTCAGGTAGCCCAACAGCTATGAAATATATTTTGACCCAAAGACATTGCCATTAAGTGACACAATAATTTATTTTAGAATTAATCCGTATTCTGTCTAACCTAAAACTGAAATCCGGTTTTCCAGAAACTAGAGTAGTCCATTCAATTTCCGTTAAGATTCATGAATATTACCTAATTTAAGAAAAATAATAGCATATATATAGCAGTGGACAGGTTAATCTGCTTCATATATATGTAAAGTTGACAAGCAAGTTACCTTCCTATTTTATAATTAAGACCCCAAGAAATTCAGTGATTTCCATTCCACCCTGCTCTTCTGTGGTTTATATTTTGGTTATCTGATCATAATTTTCTGGTCATTTGATCATAATTTTAAACTGTACATTCCACTAACAAGTCTGTGTTTTTCCTCAAAGCAAATAAAGTGGTTTTTAACTGTTAATGAGACAGTATTTCTAAGCTCTACTTTACAACTCTTTGTAGAGGTAATGCAGCGCTCTTTAAAATAAAACTTACCTACTGCAGATACTTCAAATACATTTTGCTCCTGGTGTTTGCCCTTTTAATTAGCACTCCTTAGTTTCTTGACCAGGAATTGAACATGCACCCTTGGCAGTGAAAGCGTGGAGTTCTAACGACTGGACCACCGGGGAATTCCCTAGCATTCCTTATTTAAAAAAAAAAAAATCTTTACCTGAGTGTGTCAGTGACCATATCTGGCTTATACTACGTGGTGCTTCTCACTGATAGTTGGAATGGATTAGATAACCATACCCATCAAAAAAATCCTTTTTCTTTCCAGAGAAAAAAACAGACATGATCTTTGCAGGAAAAAGACATGGTAAACATATTGCACTTCATTCTCTCAAACTTGGCTGTAGAAAAGATATACAATTTTTGTACCTGGTGAATTGAAACAAAGGCATAATTTTAGTTTGAATTAAAAATGTTTCTTTTGTGTTATTAGGTGTCTGAGCATTTTTTGAGCATGCTGATTGCTCTAAAATTCCAGTGTGGAAAAAAGATTCTGGACATCATTTAAAGCATATATTTAGTTAATTGTAGCAGTGGTTAACTTAGTGGGAAAGATTTCCATTTTTGTCTAAATATATGCTGAAAAAGGATTTTTTGTTTTGTTTATACTTAAATTACATCATTTGTACTTTTAGAACTCTTAAAATTTTCAACAATGAACTTGAGAGATCTTTCGTTATTTGTCAGTTTTGACGCATCTCATTTTCTCTTGTAATAAATAGTCCAGCAGAAGTTGATCCACTTTCCGTCATTAACCTTAGTATGCTTTTCCAGAGCACTTTTACATATAGCCCAGGTTCATTCATAGATTAATATGGGAAGATTTTCTCTAGCACCTTGCTTATCATATAATAAAATTAATTTATTATTCACAAAACTCAATCCTTTAGAAAAATTAGATAACATTCATTGCAATGTCATATTTGTATATTTTCATTTTATTTTAATTGTTTCACAAGTGTTGACCCTGTTTTACTATCTAATTGATTGCAGGAATTAGCAAAGATTTCTCCACAGACATTTCTTAATTTTTATTATAGTGAGCAAACGCTAGTGTGTTTTCATTAATATGTGTATCTGCTGTATTCGTGAAACATGTAAAGAAAAGGGACAGGTGATGACTTTCAAGTTAGTAATGAGTTCAAGTGCAATGAAGAAACAATTCCAAGTAATTTTTTAAATGATATCTTTACTTGTTTTTAATCCAAGAAGGTATGTGTGGAAGATACTTTATGAAATAACTTGCTTTATAGTATATTCCTCTAAGTCACTTCAGTCATGTCCGACTCTGTGCGACCCCATAGACGGCAGCCCACGAGGCTCCCCTGTCCCTGGGGTTCTCCAGGCAAGAACACTGGAGTGGGTTGCCATTTCCTTCTCCAATGCATGAAAGTGAAAGTGAAGTCACTGAGTCGTGTCGGACTCTTAGCGACCCCATGGACTGCGGCCCACCAGGCTCCTCCGTCCATGGGATTTTCCAGGCAAGAGTGCTGGAGTGGGGTGCCATTGCCTTCTCCATTATAGTATATTACACACTCTGAAATGATTAATGCTGTAATTAATGATTCCACGGAAAATAAAATCAATATTTTCACTGGCTTACCTTTGTAAAATCCCTTCAAACTGAAATAAAACCTGTTCAATCCAGAGAGATGAACATTTCAAACTCAAATGAATTTCATAGCTTGCTTTATATTTTCATTTTTTAAAAAATATGTTTGGCTGTGCTGGGTGTACTGTATGCAGGATCTTAATTCCCTGACTAAGGATCAAACCCGCGCCCTCTAGTGAAAATACAGCCTTAATCACCAGGGAAGTTCCTAAATAGCCTTTCTTTAAATCTTGACTGATTCAAATAATCTGTTTTTCTTCTACTCAGTGCTGACTTACCATAAATTCACACTATTTTGTCATTTCTTGCAATGTGATAGTAAGGGATAGGTGATCTCATCACATGATCGAATTGATTACATTTCTGTGGATTGTGCTGTGCAATTACATTATCAGTTCTAGAATTTTCAAATGATGCTACATTATCAGTATTTAATCTATAGCTCCCCAAAAGAATTCTTGTTTTCTTCTTTTGGCCACTCACCTTGTGGGATCTTTGTTCCCTGACCAGGGATTGAACTCTTGGCAGTGACAGCACAGAGTCCTAACTCATGAACCGCCAGGGAATTCCCCAAAGGGTTCTTCTTTAAACAGACTTCCATCAGTATTCTGAGCCGGAATACTTAAAGTGAAATGGAAGTGTCTACACAAAAGGGATTATTTTCCCATATGACTAGTTTGGGTTGCTAACACTGTGACATCTGTGCCAAATATTAATTATCATTTTTATTTTAAAAATACTAGTTGAGAGAATTCCTTGGCAGTCTGGTGGTTAGGACTCGGTGCTTTCACCTCTTTGGCCTGGGGTTCAATCTTTGGGGAACTAAGATCCTGCAAGCCATGCAGCGCAGCCAAAAAAATAAAACTCATTAAAACTAAAGTGTATAAATTAGTTTAGTAATAGATGTCATGGACTGTGTCTAAAATTATACATTGTGTATTCCTAATTTGGGAACTTTGATATTGTCAGTCAGTATGAGACATTTTCTTTATTATTTCCTAGATAATTTTATTTCTCTTTGGATAACTTACTTAAAAGAGTAACCTGGTTTTAACTTTGGGCATGTAAAATCTCTTCATAATACTTGAAATTAAAAAAAATTCTTACAAGGAAGAGTAGTGAAGATAAAAAAAAATGTTTGGGAAAAAGGAGTGGCTCACTCCTGAAGGAATCTGTTTGTAAACAGCTTGTAAATAGTAATGTTCCTGGACTTCTCTGGCGGTCCACTGGTTAAGACTCCATGCTCCTAATGCAGGGGGTGCGGGTTCAATCTCTGGTTGGGGAACTAAGATCCCACATACTATGTGGCATGACCAAAAATTTTTCTTAATTTTCTTAAAAACTATGATTTCTTTGCCTTTGTTCTCCAGAAACACCAGAAAAGAGACGAAGTTCATCTTTGAATAGAAGATGTAGCAGACTGCATTCATCTACAGAAACAGAACAAGTAGAAGAAAAACGATCTGGTTAGTTATTTCTAAGTGCCAATCTTCACTGGTGGTTTAAATGTGTTATGTTTATGTCAACATTCAGCTGCTTGAGAAGCCATTCCAAAACACTGGAAGCCAAAATATCCCTTCTTTAACTAAAAAATATACTTTGGTGACATGCTTATTTGGCTGAAGCTAGAAGAATCTCTTTATTATTATTTTTTGCCTTTTCCCAAAACTGAATTTTATTGGAAGGTCTGGTTCTCATTAAGTGTCGTACAACAATAAAATATGTAATTCTGCCATGAAGCAGAGAACCAGACCATAGAATGTTGGTATAGATAGATTTGTCCTGAGGCACTTCATTCCTTCGAACATTTCATTAGTTCGTATGTAGAAAGTAAAGGGAAAGTGAAGTTGCTCAGTTGTGTCTGACTCTTTGCAACCCTGTGGACTGTAGCCTACCAGGCTTCTCCGTCCATGGGATTCTCCAGGCAAGAATACTGGAGTGGGTAACCATTTCCTTCTCCAGGGGATCTTCCTGACCCAGGGATCGAACCCAGGTCTCCTGCATTGGAGGCAGACGCTTTAACCTCTTAGCCACCAGGGAAGCTCTAAATTACTGGCCACATTTTGAACTTCAGAGATTTGCTGCTTCACAGCATAATCCACATCTATCCTTTGGGGGTGTTTTCACTGCTGATCATTACACACAAGATTTCAAAATTATTACTGAAGTACTTGTTTATTTAAAGTTGTTTCTGACACCTTTCCCTTAAGTTTTCCCTATTAAACATGATAGTTCCTTTTTGTTTCATAACAAACTGTTCACTTACAGAAGATTCAGGTCACATCCTATTAAAACAAATGTCACTGTGGCAGGGATCTTCATGAACTTAAAAATTGGAGCAAGCTATTTACAGCAAGATTGACTTAATTCACTCAGTCCCTGGGAGCTCGTGGCAATGAACTTGACAAATGTGACTGTCAGTGACATATACCTGGAGGAATCCATGTCAGAGTGCTTTTGTCATTTATAACTTTTTTCTCCACATGTGAGTTTCTCCATAGAGACTCCATACATTGGGTATGGTAATAGATACATTACCTGGATCCCCGCATTGGGATTATTGTGGTATGCTGGGCTTCTGCCTGTCTATTCAGGTCCTATCTTCCCTAACAGTGCAGTCCCGTCAGGTGGCAGTGTTTGGTCCTGTTATGTACGTGTGGTTCTCAACTGCCTCTGCTTTTAGGCTGGGATACTTATCATTTAGAGCAGTTCACATTGCTCTTTCTTGCTTTCTTCATTTATTTGTGAGACCTCAAACTGAGTCCTTTCTGTTTGTTCTCATCATTTGGTTTGTTAGCTATGTACCTCTCTTTGGGAGAATACTTTAATTGGTTGCATGCTCATCCCAACAAAAGTGTCAGTAGCCAGGAACAAAGTACTGCTTCATTAGTAGTTTAATAGCAATAATCCAGGTAATAAGCATAGGATAGAGTGCCTGAAACTGTTAGCATTTGTGCTTAAAAAGTAGGTTTTATCACTTAGTTTTTTACAGAAAGGCATAAAAATAATTTGAATCAATACTTTGCAAATGAGTAAGTCTGCACAACATTTTATGTTGCATATTTATTTTACGATGGCAAACTGGGGTAGTTATCAGGGTAATTTATAGGATGAGATAAGGAGTTTCGGTGGTTGTTAAATTTTAAAACCGTGGGTTTCTTGACCTGTGCTTAAATATATCAGTATTATAAAAAGGGCTGGATTTTAGGTACATAGAAAAACCTAAATAATATCAAGAGAGAAAGCCAACCTTTTTTTCTTAAAATGTGGAAGAATAACATTGAGTGGCTCTTTAGCTTTTAATTAAGAACATAAAGATTGTTAGTAAAATAGGGACTTCCCTGGCAGTCCAGTGTTTAAGACTTTGCCTTCCAATGCAGGGGGTCCAGGTTTGATCCCTGTTCGGGGAGCTAAAAATCCCACATGCCTTGTGGCTAAAAATTCCAAAACATAAAACAGAAGGAATATTGTAACAAATTCAGTAAAGACTTTAAACATGGTCCATGTAAAAAAAAAATGTTTAAAAGAAGATTGTTGGTAAAACAGATTTTCAGGGTTATGGGTCACATATCATGTTAAATATCCCTCTTGGTAGTAAGTCCTCAGTCATAGAGAGCTCTAATGCATTGTTCCCATTTTCTCCTTTTTCCCTCCACTTTTTCCTTTCCAGAATATATCCCGCCCCCTTTCCTTGTTTTTCGGTCAACATCCATATGATTAGTGAGCCAAAGTGCTGTCATAGACTTTGTAGCGCAGCTTTATTTCTCTTGATTCGAATTCCTGACTTTGCTTCTGCCTAGTTGTATGTGTGTCAAATTATTTTCTGCCCATCTCTCCCCAGTGTGTTGTGGGGTATTCTAATTCAGTTGGGTTCAATTCAGTTGCTTACTGTGTCTGACTCTTTGCAACCCCATGAACTGCAGCACGTCAGGCTTCCCTGTCCATCACCAACTCCCAGAACTGGCTCAAACTCATGTTCATCGAGTTGGTGATGCCATCCAACTGTCTCATCCTCTGTCATCCCCTTCTCCTCCTGCCTTCAGTCTTCCCCAGCATCAGGGTCTTTTCTAATGAGGCAGTTCTTTGCATCAGGTGGCCAAAGTATTGGAATTTCAGTTTTAGCATCAGTCCTTCCAATGAATATTCAGGATTGATTTCCTTTAGGATTGACTGATTTGATCTCCTTGCAGTCCAAGGGTCTCTCAAGAGTCTTCTCTGACACCACAGTTCAAAAGCATCAATTTTATTTATTTAATCGGTTGTGTGCTCATCCCAACAAAAGTGTCCTTTTTTGACATCATTCAGACTCATGCTTTCTTTATGGTCCAACTTTCACATCCATACATGACTACTAGAAAAACTGTAACTTTGACTGTATGGACTTTTATCGACAAAGTAAATGTCTCTGCTTTTTAATATGCTGTCTAGGTTTTTCATAGCTTTTCTTCCAAAGAGCAAGTGTCTTAATTTCGTGGCTTCAGTCACCATCTGCAGTGATTTTTGGAGCCCAAAGAAAAGAAAGTGTGTCACCGTTTGCATTGTTTCCCCATCTATTTGCCATGAAGTAATGGGACCTGATGCCATGATTTTTGTTTTTTGAATGTTTTAAGCCAGCATTTTCACTCTCCTCTTTCACTTTCATCCAGAAGCTCTTTAGTTCCTCTGTACTTTCTGCCATAAGGGTGGTATCATCTGCATATCTGAGGTTATTGGTATTTCTCCCTGCAGTCTTAATTCCAGCTTGTGCTTCATTCAGCCTGGCCTTTAGCCTGACGTACTCTGCGTAGAAGTTAAATAAACAGGGTGACAATATACAGCCTTGATGTACTCCTTTCCCAATTTGGAACCAGTCCGTTGTTCCATGTCTGGTTCTAACTGTTGATTCTTGACCTGCATACAGGTTTCTCAGGAGGCAGGTAAGGTGGTCTGGTATTCCCATCTCTTTAAGAGTTTTCCATAGTTTGTTGTGATCCACACAGTCAAAGGTTTTAGTGTAGTCACTGAAGCAGAAGTAGGTGTTTTTTTTTCTGGAATTCTCTTGCTTTTTCTGTGATCTGGTGAGTGTTGGCAGTTTGATCTCTGGTTCCTCTGCCTTTTCTAATTAGAATTCTAATTACTTTTTAAAATATGTTACTCCCATCACAAATCTCAATGGTTTGTCTTAAATTTCTTTAGCTATTAGAAATCTAGTTATTATACTTTTATTTTCTGTAGCACAAACTGTTAGCGTTAAACAAGTGATTAGGCACATACAGGTATGTAAGTAAAATGCTTTCTCTGCCAAAAGTGAGGAACTGAAAAATAGCTGAGTCTTTTTGGTATATTTACCAAGTCTTAAAAAAGCTCCCATCAAATACCTTTTTAAAAATATTTAGGGACTTCCCTGGCAGTCCAGTGGTTAGGATACTGCACTCTCTCTGCCCAGGCTGTGGGTTCGATCCATGGTCAGGGAACAAAGATCCCACAAGCTGCATGGTGAGGCCCACACACAAAAAAAGTGTATTTTAAAGTAATAAATATTTAAACCAATAAATATTTAGTGAAAAAAAATTTAATGTAATTTCCTGTTATCCCAGTACTCACTGATAACTGAATATTTGCATTTATATATTTTTAATAAAGTGCAGTCATAACCTGCTTTTGTTTAGATTCAAAATATACCGTTTTCTGTGTCCAAAAATAGCGTATTATTACTCTTAATGACTGCCTTAGTATAGTCCAAATTTTGTGTTGGCTATTTAGATTATATTTTCAGTTGTTTCAGTATTATAAACAATGCTGTATTAAGTAACAACATACATACTCATTTTTTAATTTAATTTTCTCTTAAGGATAACCTAAAAGTGAAATTGCTGGAACAAAGAATATATAGTTTTCAGAGTGGCTTTTGATACACTGTTGCCAAAATGCTTCCATGGAGCATGTGCCAATCCCCCAGCCTAGTTCCCAACATTAGTATTATCGCTTTCTTCCATCTAACTAGTACCAGATACTATAATTTTTTCCATTTCTTAAGCTAAAAATATTTAGATTGTTAAAACTGGAAGAGACCTTGGAGATCCAGCCCATTCTGATTACTGTGTGTTAGTTGCTCAGTCATGTCTGACCCTTTGCGACCCATAGACTGTAGCCCACGGGGCTCCTCTGTCCATGGGATTTTCCAGGCAAGAATACTGGAGTGGGTTGCCATTTTCTCCTCCAATTCTGATTACTGTCTTACTGCAGTTTTTAGTATGGGTGAGAAGATGCTCTTGTTTATACTCTATCTTAAAATAATCATATATAGAGTGTCTTATGTAATCACCTGTAATGGCAAAATCCCTGGCCCTGGTGACTTTGTTTAGATTACTTTTTATAAGTGTCCAAGGTTTTGTAATTGTCTATGAAAATCATTCTGAACTATAGTGTGATTAAAATAGAAATGCTTGTTGCAGACATCAGCTTTGGAGAAGCATCTTATTTTCATCTAGAGAGCTCTGTTGCTTTCACAACGCTTCTCTTTTAGTGGTAGTGCCTCTGAAGTACCAACTTTGAGATGTTTCTGCCTTGTGTCTGTGATCCATTTCACTAAACATTTCTGTATGGTGTGTAATCCCTGTGATTTCCTAATAAACGACTGATTTTGTTTTTATACTGCTAATGGTACATTTCCGTCTTGTCAAATTTCTACCTGTGTGGAATTTCACTCTTTGTTCTCACTTATCCACAGGCATCCACAGTGTAATCCAGTATGTAAACATCCCCCTGCTTAGGCATAGCAGTGATGAATTGAAGAGTACCATAGTGCCTCGCCAGTCAACAGCGGTGATGCCTTTCCAGGAGAAGGTAGAAATACCTTCCAAGACTAGTGTGGGAGTGGCCCCCAAGGCAAGTGTGGAAGTGCCCCCTGAGGTGAGCGTTGAAGCACTCACCAAGGCAAGCTTGGATGAATCCCCCCAGGTGAACGTGGAAGCACCCCCTGAAGTGAGTGTGGAAGCGTTCCCAGAGGAGACCATGAAAAAACACCCCAAGGTGAGTGTGGAAACATTCCTGGAGGCAAGCATGAAAGAACACCCTGGAGTGAATGTGGAAGCACTCGCAGAGGAGAGCATGAAAGAACACCCTGGAGTGAATGTGGAAGCACTCGCAGAGGAGAGCATGAAAGAACACCCTAAGGTGAGAGTGGATGCACTCCTAGAGGTGAGCATGAAAGAACACCCTGCAGTGAGTGTGGAAGCACTCCCGGAGGAGAGCATGAAAGAACACCCTGCAGTGAGTGTGGAAGCACTTGCAGAGGAGAGCATGAAAGAACACCCTAAGGTGAGAGTGGATGCACTCCTAAAGGTGAGCATGAAAGAACACCCTGAGGTGAGCGTGGAAGCACTCGTGGAGGCGAGCATGAAAGAACACCCTGCAGTGAATGTGGAAGCACTCGCGGAGGCGAGCATGAAAGAACACCCTAAGGTGAGCGTGGATTCACTCCCAGAGGTAAGCACAGAAGAACACCCCAAGGTGAGTGTGGAAGCACTACCAGAAGTGAACATGGAAGGACCCTGTGCAAATGTGGAAACATCACCTGAGACCAGTGAGGACCTATCCCTTGAAGCGCATGTGGGTCCATCCCCGGAGGTGAGCATGGACTCATCCCCAGATGTGAGTGTGAACCCATCTCCTGAAGTGAGCATGGACTCGTCCCAGGAGGTGAGCACGGAAGCATCATCTGAGGCTAGTGTGGACATATCTCCCGAGGCGAGCATGGTAACACTCCCCGAGGAGAGTGTGGAAACATCCCCTGAGGAGAGTGTAGAAGCGTTCTCAGCGGCAAGCATGGATGCACTCCCAGAGGGGAGTGTGGAGGTGCTCCCCAAGGAGCCCACGAAAGGGCCTTCTGAGGCAAGTGTGGAGGCACCCCTGGAGACCTCCCCTGAGGTGACCGTGGAAATATCTTCCAAGGTAAAGTGAAAGATTCTCCACAGGTTCGACAAGTGCCTTTCATTGACAGATTTTCTATTAAAATCTATATTTTTTGTTGTATAGATGATGATGGGTCAGATTTCACAACATGCAGCATTCTATGATAAAATATATTCACTTTAATGATTTAAAATTATCTGATACTCATTGTCTCAGAGTTTCCCCCCAAAGTTGGAATAATAGATCATTTTTAATAGAAGGGATAAAATATAGTGGTTTATATGAATTATGTTTCTAAACTCTGAAGGAGTGTTTTTGAGAACTATCGCAGAGGTCAGTTAGGCTTTACAAATAAAATTAAGTTTTGAAGTAAAAGAATTATTTTAAATTATTTCTATGACCTGTTTGAATTGTATAATATAAAATGTTAGTCTGGAAGAATGAATGTCTGTACCTAAGTCTCATGCATGAAAGGAGAATTGGGATTTTAGGAGCATTTTATTCAGAATTTTTTTCTTTTGAAAGGGCAGCCACAAAAGGTAATACTAGTAATTTTTTTATATGATCATATTGATTGGTTCAGAAATCAGAAATGGACGAACAGCCCTCAAACCCTATTACCAAGAAGCGCATACCACCATCGCAGATACCGTGTTATAGATGGTCATCATCTCCTACAAGAAGGTGGCGTCCACCATCTCCCATCAGTGCTAGGTAAGTAGCTTATTTGCAGCTGTTCCTGATACATGTTTTACCAGGATAAACCTCGCATCAGTGTTTCATAAATAATGTAGTATGCATGGTAATGAAAATATAAAGGGAAAAGCCTTTAAAAATTAATTTACCTTTTATCTATTATAAAATATCGTATCATGATGTCAAGACATTATAGTGTGTGAAATGGTACAGTAAAAATCAGTACATATATATTATAAAGTCATACCAGACTTCCTCCATTAACTGTTTCTTTTTCCCAGTAGGCAAATTCAAAAGAATTGCCCCCCGTCACCTTCACCCGGCACGTCAAAACAATCGACACAGTTTTGTTTTTCCTATAAAGTAATTCCTACGCAGCGTACTGTATTTGCACAAAATGCATTAGGTACTATGGGAATGAAAAGCAAAGCCGTTTCTAACACCATTAACAACTCTGAGGCTCCAAGCCAAAAGGATATGATCTGTGAAGGTGAGTTCCTTCACTAACAAGTTCATTTCAGCCACCAGAAAATCTCAAGGTAGTCTGGGAACTGTCACTTTATTCCCCAGTTCAGAGAACTATAGGAAGCAAACTTGATTTAAAATAAAGAGCATTGCACCAGTCACACTGGCACAATGCTTGTTTTTTCTTGCTGCAACTTCTTATTTAGCCCCATTTTTGGAACTGATGTTTAGTGTGTACAGATGGGTTGGATGAATGCCATGGTCTAGATGGTCCCTGCAGTTCCTTCCAGCTCTGATAGTGGATGGCCCTTAGGTATTTTCCATCCTTGGAGACAGCACATCCAGCCGTTTGTAGCTGAGCAGGTTTCCATCAGGAGCTGTAGGGTAGTTTTTATGCATAGACCGTAACATGTGTCAGGTCTGTATGTGGGTTCTAAAAAATATACTGGTTTTTTGACTATCACGTGCATTCTTTTTTTTTAATTGAAGTGTAGTTGATTTCAAATTTTGTGTTACTTTATGGTAAACAGCAAAGTGATTCAGATACACATGTATAGATACTCCTTTTCATATTCTTTTCCATTATAGGTTATTATAAGATACTAAATACAATTCCCTGTGCTTATGCTCAGTCCAAATGAGGTATAAATCTTTTATTTTTCTTTTTTGGCCATGCTGCACAGCTTGGGGGGATCTTAGTTCCCCAACCAGGGAGTGAACCCAGCAGTGAAAGCAGTCAAGTAGGACCTTATTGTTTATTTTGTATGTAGTAGGGAGACGGCACTGGCACCCCACTCCAGTACTCTTGCCTGGAAAATCCCATGGACGGAGGAACCTGGTGGGCTGCAGTCCATGCAGTCACAAAGAGTCGGACACAACTGAGCGACTTCACTTTCACTTTTCACTTTCATGCATCGGAGAAGGAAATGGCAACCCACTCCAGTGTTCTTGCCTGGAGAATCCCAGGGATGGCGGAGCCTGGTGGGCTGCCGTCAGTGGAGTCGCACAGAGTCAGACATGACTGAAGTGACTTAGCAGCAGCAGCAGCAGTGTGTATCTGCTAATCCCAAACTCCTAATTTATCCCTTCCCCCCTGCCTTCCCCTTTGGTAACCATAAGTTTGTTTTCTATGTCTGGGAGTCTGTTTCTGGTTTTTTTTTTTTTTTTAATTGAAATATAATTGATTTATAAGAATTTTCCACAGTTTGTTGTGATCCAGAGAGTCAAAGGCTTTAGCATGGTCAATGAAGCAGAAGTATAGGTGTTTTTCTGGAATTCGCTTGCTTTTTCTATAATCCTCCTGCATTACTTAATTTTAAATACACTTATGAATTTTGCTTTTTGAAGGAATTCCACAGTGAATTCTTTGTAACATAAACAGTCTTTTTATTATGATTTATTTATTCCTGATTTCTTAAAATCCTCATTTTCATATGTAGTTTATTTAAAACAAATTTGTCACATGAACTAAAATACTATGCCTCCATGTGGTCACCTTATTTTACTGATAGTCTTGCTTTCTTTGTTTATCCACAGTTAGCCACTTTATGATCAACCAAATATATTAACATACTGTTATCAACACTTAGTGAAATAATATTTATTTAATAAAAATGATGCACAATTTTCAGAATGTATGCTGGATATATTTTTGTTTAATTGACTTAAGATTTGTACACTTCAGGGAATTCCCTGGTAGTCCAGTGGTTAAAGACTAGGCGCTTTCACTGCGCGGTTCATTCCCTGGTTGGGGAACTAAGGTCCCCTAAGCTGTGCACCATGGCCAAAAAAGAAAAAAAAATTTATACCTCATTTGGACTGAGCATAAGCTTATCTTCCTCCGTATTCAGTACATCTTAATTTTTTTCCATAGAGGTAATTTAGTCAGGTATCTCAAAACAGCTAAACCAAAGCAGGAACACATTATTTCTTTTGGGGACAAGTAGTTGTTAAAAGTTAACAGAGTGGTACTTCTGTTGGTGGCTTGGGGTGGCCATGAGGGCATAGGAATTGGGCTTTTGAACAAAAGCTATTAAATAAATCATTTATAGTTTATTTATACATTTTATATCATGGACATACTGTTGTTTTTTTTTAACATTGCACATTGTCTTGCACCTCTTTATTGGACATAGAGGCAGTAGGTTCGCTAAACCTAACTGATTTGCATGTTAATTTAAACTAGAGTCTGGTAATAAAGGCACACCAGGACCTAAGAATGCTGAGGAGGCAACAAAAATTTTGGCAGAAAAACGACGCCTTGCTCGTGAGCAAAAAGAAAAAGAAGAAAGACTACAAAAAGAGATGGAACAAAGGTTGGCACAGAATCATCCTTTCTATACAGTAAATCTTGGTTGGGACCCAAATTCTGAAAGTCATGCTTTAAGTTAGATGTATATAAATTCTCAGAGTAACTGACTTTTTCTTCAATGTGAATCAGTGTGGGGAACATTTCAAGCAGACAGGACGCTAGCATAGATGAGTACATGTTCCTCTTTAGTCTGCCTGTGTCATGTGCTCTTTTTTTTTTTTTTGTCATGTGCTCTTGAGGTGTGCTGTAAAGATGCATAAAGAGATCTGCACTCACGTCAAGGGCCTAGCCCTCAGCAGTAGCACCTGAGTGATCATCCAGGACTGTCGCTGTTGGCATTCACTGGTGTCAGCCCCTTTCTTTATTTCAAAAGTCCTTTATAACTTTAGAATTTGTAAACCTGTTTATGAATAAGTTGCATACATCGTGACCCTTTCCTCCTAAATACTTCCCTGTATACTTCCTAAGAAGAAAAGCATTCTCTGATGTAACCAGGGTATTAATAACTAAAATCAGGAAATTTATTATTTTATTTTCTAATCCAGGGTCAACATACAATTCAGTTTGCTATTTGTCCCGGTGACAGTCTTCTTTTTAAAGGTTTTTAAAATGACAATTCTTTCTTAAAAGTTAACATGTGTGTAATAGGAAACTAAAAAACACAAGAAGCAAAAAACAAAGTCATCCATAATCACAAGCGGTTTACCTTTTGATGTGTCCTTCTACCAGTGACATACTTTATATGATCTTTTCAGTTCAGAATTCAGTCCTTAAACAGTTAATAAAAAATAATATATACACACACATAGAGACAGTAACTGGTAAAGCAACTTTGCTTGAAACTTTTTTGTAAGTTTGAAATGAAAAAGTTATCCCCCCAAATTTGTAAACTTGGAAAAGATACTTCCTTATGTTTTACTGGGTTTCCAATGACCTGCGGGCTGCAAATGTCACATACAGGTGTGGGCTGCTGCTGCTGCTGCTGCTAAGTCGCGTCAGTCATGTCCGACTCTGCGACCCCATAGACGGCAGCCCACCAGGCTTCCCCGTCCCTGGGATTCTCCAAGCAAGAACACTGGAGTGGGTTGCCATTTCCTTCTCCAATACAGGTGTGGGCTACTTCAGTCTAAAGGTTTCTTGATCTTTGAACTCGAGGCCCATTTGATTTGGGTCCCTGTAATGTAAACCTCTGTCCACAACCTGCAAAGAATAATGACTGATGTTGTTTTTAACTATTATTTTTAAATCACAGTCATCCTTTCCATGTACCTTATATGGGTTTGGGAGAAAGGAAGAGACATTTTGAATAGCAAAAAACCCTATAACTTGAAGAATATTATTTATTAGTTCATGTAAACAGAGCTAGTTTCACATTAAAAACCCTGAATACCAGTCATTTTGATTGGACTTTCCTCCTCTGAGCACCACCAGACCCGTCTGTAAATTCCCTCTCTCACACCCCCATGTGAGATCAGGTGTGAGCATATGTCTAGTGCAGTTAAGAAGGAGTGATTATATGTGTGTGTGTGTGTGTGCGCGTTTGTGTTTTAAGATGCAAAGTAGCCCACTACTTGATAAAAATCTTTGTCTTCTCAAAGGCTAGTTCCCCCTATTTAAATAGGTGAAATGATGCACATCCTGTGGAATAACAAAATGTAGGGAATCTGGTGTAAATATAAATTGTATTACTATACACAAGCAGCTTCACTATAAAACTGCACATAAAAAGAATTATTATTTCATTTCATTTTCATCAGGAAAATGAAAGATGTAGCAAAGAAAGTGGATGATGGTCAAGAAGACGAGTTTTCAAAATTTGGAGATGGACAACAACCAAAGGAGATGAAGAAGAGAGAGAGTCAGGAGCAAGAAGACCAAAAAGTAGAACTCCAGGTTTGCTGGCTCTCCCTGAGAACCAGATTGTAAAATTCAATAGAAACCCAAAGCAAAAGTCTGTTTATCCAAGAAAGAAAATGGCCAGATGCTGCATGCTCTGGTTGCATTTTTACATTATGGTCTAGCTTTTACCCAGTGTTGCTGTCAGTCCTCCGTTACCATTAGCAGAATCCTAGGATTTTTCCAAGTGAAACAAAAGCAGAAAGCAGCAAATTACAGACCATCAGTCCTCTAGTTTAAATACATAAATATTACAGGTTGGCTTCAAGAAATCCAGATTGCTCGCAGAGATTAAATATCCTGTGTGATATTTCCCAATCGTGCATTCTGTGGTGACATACCTGCACCCCCTAACAGATCAGATGAAAATTGTGAATCCTCAGCAATTCACCAATTAGAATGTCTCACTAGTGTAAGTTAAATCACCTGGTAAACCCCAAAACTGAGCTCAGACAATATTCAGCTTAAATTATTATTATAGCCTAATTTATATAACAGTTTTAGTGTGTCACTTATCAAAATCAGTTATATGTTTCATAAATGACTATGCATTTGCATTCCTTGAGAAAGTATCTTTAAGAATACTCTTGGTGCTTTTGAAGTGTAAGACTTGGCTCCTGGTACCTGTGTCAGTGGAAGACTACACAGTCACATATTTCAAAATGATAGTGGTCTGACAACCTTGAGGTCCTGAAGGGGATTAACATGCCTTCTAAATCTCTAGCCATAATAGTTAGCCTAGTTCTGTACATTTTTGCTAACACTTTGAAAACTGATGATCCATGAATGTTATATATATGACTCTCAATCCAAAGGTTACATTTTATTTTGGATAACATCTTACTGTTGCATTGTTGTCATTCAGATAGATTGAGAGTCACTGATATTTTTATACAAATTTCCTAGAAAAGTGATGCCAAAATAAAAGCTCAGGAGGAGGCTGACAAACGCAAGAAGGAGCATGAGAGGATTATGTTACAGAATCTGCAGGAGAGATTAGAAAGAAAAAAGGTATGCCTCTTCTCTGTTGGGGGGATTTGATTCTTTGTTTAAAACAATGTTGGGCACATGGTTCCAAACTATGTTTTTAAAAATGACAAGTGATATGCTAGCTGGGGTTGTTTTTCCTCTGTACTCTCTCATCTTAGGATCTGACCCCTTCTCCCTAGAATGGGCTCCTCTTAATAACCGTAGTTCTTCCTTGTGGATCACTGATGACCATCACAGGGATGTCTCTCTACAGCAAAGCTCCTTTGAACAGAATCCCTTGGGTCATGGTAGGGGTTGGTAGAAGTTTGAGGTTTTTGTTTGTTTGTTTGTTTTTTGAGTTTTTTCTAAACTGTGCTGGAAATTGGAGCAACTGAGCTTGAAGAAGCAGAAGGTGTAGGCTTCTCAGAGAGGCCAAGGTGCAGGCTCTTTGTAAGGTTGGACTTTAATTTGTGCAACCCATGTGTCTCCTCTGGGAGCAAGGAAGACCTCAGACCAGGCTGAGGGACTTCCCGGCCTCTCCAAAGGGAGATCAGTAACCTTGAGGAGGCCAGAGAGCTAGAGCTCTCCTTACCTTCAGGGAAGAAGGGAACTCTTAGCCTTCCTGCATGTACTCCCAGTAACAAAACCCATGACAGCATTGCATCTTTGAGGTGCATTCTTTTCATTAACATCAGCTTCACTCATGGTCTGTTTAGACAAAAATCATGTTCACAAGTTCTGATTGGTTTGCAATAATATGTGCTTAATCTAGTAATAAATTTTCACGTTGGCAAAAATCAGGAGTGAGAAGTCATATGGATTTCTGTGTTAGGGTAACAAGTACACCTGTCACCATTCAGAGTGTTTTCTAGATGACCGACTGTGAAACTGGGCTTGGAGGAAAGTGCCCACCCAGCTGCTGGCTCAACATCTTGCATTGACTTTGGCACAGACAGCAGTATTGTCTGCTTCTGGAACACAAAAATAATCAACTTCTTCAGGACCAGTGTTTTGTTTTTAATGTTTTCATGTTTGAATTTTATTTTTTTAAAAAATAGAGAATTGAGGAAATTATGAAGCGGACGAGAAAGCCAGATTCGAATGCCTCAAAGGTAGTCTGTGTGCTCCTACTAGCAGTGTATAAGAATTCCTGTTGTTTTACATTCTTGCCAACTTTTTAATTTTTGCCAGTCTGTGGTGCTAATGAAATAACATTTCACATTTCCTTGATAATTAAAAAGGTTGAGCATGTTTTTTCCCATCTTTAGTTAGCTTTCATGTTTTTTCTTGTATGGAATGCTTTGTTTAGTCTTTTGCCCAAAACTTTCTGGCTGACTTATCTTTTTCTTACTTATTGGTAGTTCTTTAAATGTTCTAGATACTTCTCCTTTCTTGCTTGTATGTGTTGCAAATACCTTCTCTCAGTTTGTGGCTTATCTTTTCTTATTGCTGTTTGCTGCTACATAGATGTTCTTGATTTTTCACATCATGGAATTTATCAGTATTCTTGGATGACTAATGGAGTTGAGTCCCTTATTGGCCATTTGGGGATTCACTTTGGTGAAGTGTCTTTTCAAGTCCTTTGCCCCAGTTTCTATTCAGTCACTCGCATTCTTCCTACTGATCTGTGGGAGAATTTACAAGTTCTGCTTCTGAGCCCCTTGGATATTTGTACTGCAGGTATCAGCCCCCAGGCTGTAGTTTGCCTCACACTCTCATAATGTCCTTTGATGAACTGAAGCTTATTTTAATGAACTCAAATTTAGCAGTGTTTTTTCTTTTATGGTTAGTGCTTTCAGGGTCTCTCATAAGTATTTGTTTATCCCTCCCCCCAACGTCTTGTCTTTTGATGGTTTGCATTCTTCTCAGATCTTTTGGGGGGCTTCCCTGGTGGCTCACTGGTAAAGAATCTGCCTGCCAATGCAGGATATAGGTTCAACCCCTGGGTGAGGAAGATCTCCCAGAGGAAATGGCAACCGACTCCAGTATTCTTGCCTGGAGAATCCCAAGGACAGAGGAGCCTGGCAGGCTACAGTCCTGGGCTTGTGAAAGAGTCAGACACAACTTAGCAACTAAACAACAGATCTTTTATCCCCAGATTCTGTGTTCTTTACCATCTGAGCTACAAAACTGATATTTTGCCTATTTAAAATTGCCTAGTTGTGGTCATTCACATCATTATGAAAATTTAGAATAGAAATGTCATTTCTGAAAAGTGATGGCAATCACCCTCTCAGAGAGCAGGTAGCACATTGGCTTGAGAAGTCCTGCCTCAAGCAGCAGCCAAGAACATTTTAGCCGTGGCACCACCTGAGCTTAGGGCTCCAAGGAGGCAGAGCCTTTACACCATCCCAGAGCTGTTGTCCCTTGGCTCCCATTCAGGGAAGTCTGCCATTTTTGGCTGTCTTTCCATAGCTGAAAGACAAAACTTGGGTCACCTGTCCTGTCCTCTGTAGATTCTTGGGGCTAAAGAGGTTAGATTTCTTTTTTACCTTTTAATTGAAATGACAAAAGTTAGCAATCAATCCAGGCGTGAAATCTACGTTCTCTGAAATAACTGTCAGGATGATTGAATGTTAGATGCAATCATGACTTTCTTCTCTCATTGTAGGCTACAGAAACACTGAGCAGTGATGCATATGAGGAGGATGAGGCAGATGATGAGGACGAGTCAGAAAGTGACGGTGATTCCTTTGATGACGTGCATCCATCAGGTTTGCTTGCCTTTTGAGTTCTGTTCATCACCATTTAGGAGCTAGACTGTGTAGGTTCATCCAAACTTCCTCTGCTTGTGAGCTGTTTGAATTTGAGCAAGTTACTTAACCTCTCTGTGTTCAGTTTTCCTGTCTGAAAAAGGGGAAGCTTATATTGTTCTCCTGGGATGGGCATGAGATTGCAGTGAGATCCCAAAGTACTAAGAATGGTGCTTGACACACAGTAAACTCTTAATAAATATTAGCTGCTACGACAACTGTTCTTTTGTTTTGTGCTGAGAGACTGCAGATGGCAGCTCTTTCTCAGCTCAGTGTGAGGCTTACTAGCATCTCACAGTTCAGGACCCTGTGTGGCATTCATGACTGACCACAGGTAGAATGCCACTCCCTGCCTCACAGGGAGAAAATGAGGATCCTGGCGTTCTGTGAGTGCCCCTAAGTTACATCGTTGAGTCTCATTCCCTAGTGAGTGTGAACCACAGTAATGGCATTTGAGAAAACACAGTTTGTCCACCCTTTATGTCTTAGTGGGTATCAGGCACATGGGAACCCTGCTAGCTACTGGGGCCTCAAGGAACCTTAGCCATTGGGGAACCAGACATGAGCCAGATGGTGGTGCTGCCACATGCTGGTTGCACTAAAAGAATTTAGGCCAGAATGTCACTAGAACAGAGCAGCAGGAGCAGCAGAGGGGTAGGCTGGGCCTTAGGCCATTGAGAAAGGTTCAGATCAGAGGTGAGACTAAAATGAGAGGGTCGTCGGAAAGAGGGAGAAGAAGCACGGAGCCGTCCTGCCCTCTAGCCACCATTACTTGCTGGCAGAGGGGAGAGGGCATGTTCCTTCAAGGTGGCCCTTGGTGCTTTCAGGGCACAGTGGGCTTTTGGCCTGACCCTGCCTCCCCAGAGTCCTGCCTCCAGACAACTCCTGTCTTCCAGGTAGACATCGCTTGCCCAGACTGGCAGGCTCACAGCCTTCACTTTGCTTGTCTTTCTTGTTGAAACTCCAATTTTAATCTTGCTGCTTTTCTTTTTTTCCCTCTAGCTACTATAAATGGCGTGGATTCATCCCCAAAACCAAAAACACATGTTAAAAATGTGAAGAACACTAGCAAGTTTTTAGATGTGACTTCTAGCCACATCCATAAAGAGACAAAAGCATTTTTAAATACTGACATGAAAACCTTCAGACAAAAAGGAGTGAAAGACCCATTGAATCAGACAAAGAGTACCAGGTGAGTCACTCAGAGTTCATCAGAGTACACCTGGGAGGGGTTATGAGTGGCATCCTCAGAAGGATGCACAAGGTTACTGACTGAACTCTTAGTTTGTCCCAAACACTATGTCAAGTGCTCTACTTACAGGAACAAACTCAGTAAGGATAAGCATCCCCATTCTTACAGACTCGAAGACTGAGGCATGGGCTTCCCTGGTGGCTCAGTGGTGAAGAATCCGCCTGCCAGTGCAGGAGACATGGGTTTGATCCTTGATCCGGCAGATCCCACCTACCATGGAACAGCTAAGCCCAGGCACCACAATTATTGAACCTGTGCTCTAGAGCCTGGAGGCCACAGCTAATGAGCCCCACTTGCCACAACTACGAGGGTGTGGCCCTTGCTCACCGCAACTAGAGAAAAGCCTGTGTAGCAACAGAGATCCAGCACATCTAAAAAATAAAAGTATTTTTTAATGAAAGAAAACTGAGAAATGGAGAGATTATGAGCCTTATTCAACCCAGCATCCCACAGTTCAAGGGCAGAACGTAAATTCAACCCAGAAATACCTGATTGCATTCTGAGTTTTTATTCACACTGGTTAATGTTGTCTCATACAATCAGGGAAGGGGACGTTGAGTGACTGCAGTATAACAGACATTTTATCTGTCTAAATTCCCATTGCAACTCTGGGCATGATATTAAAGTCCTCATTGTACATTTGGGAAACTGAGGGGCAGAGATAAGGTCAGAAGAACAGGACCAAATTCTTAGAAAGGAAGGCTCATTGGGTGATTGCCTGAAAAAGAATGTTACTTGCCACTGAGGAAGGATATCTGGGAGCCATTTTATAGTGTAACCTTGAAAGTGACATCACAGTTTCTGCCATAAATACCACCATTTCAGAAGTGGAAACTGATTTTTTTTTAAATCCCAGAGACCAAATAACTCAGATAATTCATGATCTAGCTAAATTTGACTTGAAGGTTAAACTCTTCTAAACTTCTTCAGTTATTTCTATCATCAATTTTGTGGACCACAGTTATCCTCGAATTTGAGTTTTAGTGTATTAAGAAAATAATAAAGCTTCTGTCAGGCAAAGCCTTGGTTTGGGGACAATCAGGATTATAACCAAATATCTCGTTCCAGATCCTCCACCAAAAGACCAACCAACCGAGCAGCAAAAACTGGAAAGGCGGAAACCAGCAGCACCATGCGGCCTTCCAGGAGTTCACATTCAGAGGTTCAGAAGTGGGTGTGTGACCGAATCATCAACTTCTCAAGAGAGACAGAACCACCTGTGTCCAGTTTCCCTCCTGAGAGCCCAAAACTCCAGCTGAGAGGCTCCGTGACATCCTGCCTGAGTCACCAGCCACCTATAGACAACAAAAACAGAAGCAAATCTGTGCCAGCTCCATCAGGTAAGGCCCTCTCCTGTTTCCACTTCGTTTGAAAGGTAGTTGACCTTCAACCCTCCTCTGTTTCCAGCTGTGCCAGGGCTTGGCACCGTGTAACTTTGGAGGTGAGGGAGAAGACAGTGGTGGGTCTAAAACTAGGTTGAAGAGCCCCTCATTAAGTTAGTTTTGAGAACATTCATGACATGACCAATTGTTAATACACAGAGTAGGTTCATTTCAGACAGTGGACTCCTCTGCACTCCTGATCCACTGGCTGCTCTGCAGCACACAGATCATTTAGGGCGGTGGTGGTGGTGGTATAGTCGCTAAGTCATGTTCAACTCTTGCAACCCCATGGACTGTACCCCGCCAGGCTCCTCTGTATGTACATGGAATTCTCCAGGCAAGGATACTGCAGTGCATTGCCATTGCCTTCTCCAATTTAGGACAGAGGGTTGGTGAATTTTTTGGAATTAGTCCCTCAGCTTGTGTTTCCAAAACCAAAAGGCCTTGGTTTTTCTTTCCTTGAGAAGCTCTGTTTGAAATTGAGAGGCAGCTTCAACCCATTTGGAGGTTGGGGAGCATTTATAAGAGCACCAGTATGGCAGCAACTTGGGGTGGGGGGCCTGCTGCTGAGGGTCCCAGGCCAGCCTCAGTGTGGGGCAAGAATCCACTTGGTATGGAACCAGCATCTTCACTAATAAACGTTTCGTTTCTTTTTCCCTCTGGTCAGATATGTAAACCTCGTCCAGCCTAGAAGAGAATCCATTCTTCACTCTGGATTTTGACCTCCGGGCCCACCTTTCAAAATTTCTCTGCTTCCTACATGAACCCAGCAAAGAAAATGACTCAAAAAAAATCATCTTAACATATCTCAGAAGATGCTCATATCATCTTGAGTCTTGCCCATAAGCAAGGGTTCTGAGTAAAGAGTCATTTTATTTTGCTGTAAAAATCTCCATTGTCTGTCATTCTTGTATTTTCATGCCAACACATTTGTGTATCAAATGTGTCTTTATAAAATGTTCACTCTTAAGCATATATAAAATGCTAAGAGAATCTTACACCAAAAGAAAAGTTTTTTGTCAGTACCTATTTGAAATCTTAAAATCATGTTTACTGCATTTAACAGTTACATTTGTTTTTGTTGTTTAGTTGCTGAGTCGTATCTGACTCTTCCAACCCTATGGACTGCAGCCCACCAGGCTCCTCTGTCCATGGGATTTCCCAGGCAAGAATACTGGAGTGGGTTACCATTCCCTTCTCCAGGGGATCTTCCTGACCCAGGGATCGAACCCATGTCTCCTGCATTGGCAGGCAGATTCTTTACCGCTGAGCCACTAGGGCAGCCCCAACAATTGCTTTAATTTAGCAATAAAAACTCACATTCAGTCTGGTAGAGAACATAATGGGTCTTAAGGGTCTCAAGATTCCTCACACAAGTTTCGTTGGATTGTTCTTAATATACAAAAACAGAAAGTTGCAAGATAGAGTGAATCACATTTTATCGTTAATGTATGTTTGTTTTTAACTCTGCCATAGTCTGCCGGTCCTGAGCACAGACACTGGTACCTTCAAATGCTGGCGGTCCTAGAAGGTGTAATTTTTTTTTTTTCATCTTTCCTGCTTTTGTCAGCATTTCATTTTGGAAGTACATATTGAGGTTTATAAGAACATGTTATTTCTATTGTGTACATAAGGCAGTATTTGGCTGTTGTCTGATGGGGTATGTTCAATTCCTCGACATGTTTACCGTGTATAATCTTTTTCTGCTTATGTTCTCCAGGCCTGCCATTCAGTATACACTCAGGCTTGAGATGTGGAACCAAAATTTGTTTGCCGGCTGCAAGTGTGTAAAGGAGCAGTGTTTTTCTTTGGTCCCCGCTGTAGACAAGCACATACACAGTGGACATGCACACACGTATACGTACACACAGGTGTACACAGAATGTATGTTTCCTGAAATCCACTGAATCATGCTTAAACGATTGACTAAAACTTGAATTCAGATTGGTTGTCCTGATGCTAATGAGTTTCCTGGTGGATCACAAATAGCTGGAAGCAGGCCCATCTTCCTTTGTAGCCACCAGTCTTGAATTAGTAAAAGGAAGTAGTTATTCTTTCTGATTCCCTAGTTCTTTGCTATTCAGAGTACTGTTACCTTTGTTATAGATCAGAGCTTGGTGCCTTAGATTTTAAAACTTTATATACACAATCTCTTTTATATAAAAGGCAGAGGCAATCATTGTAACAAAATGTGTTTCTGATATTTTTCTGCACAAATTTCACACGTTGAAACACTGTTAAACCTTCATATGTGTGCTCTATGCAATAAACTTTGCAGGTAAAGCGAGTTTTCTTCATGTTTAATAGCACAAAATGTACTGAAGGCGGTATAAAGGTGACACCAGCTTGTAACCGAGCCGTGAACACAGGCAGGCGGTGTGTTCGATGAACAGTAATCACATCGTCTGGTGCCCCTCTGCAGCCACTTGGTGGTTCGGCCCTGTGCTACCGCGTGCGACATTAAGATAGGAATTTCGAACTCTGCTTTGCTCCCTGCACCTGTTTCAGTGCTTGTTACTCCTGCCTGTGATGGCTCTGACTTATATTTGAGGCCAGTAATTAAAGTATCTTTCTTTTTACTGTGGAAAAATGTACGAGTGGCATTTAGTACATTTAAAATGTGAAACTGTCACTGCTATCTAGTTCCAGAATGTTTTCATTACCCTAAAAAGAAACCCGGGACCCTTAAGCAGTCACTCCCCATTCCCCCCTGTGCATTCCTTTTCAAGCTCACATCTGGTGCTGGCCACACGAAAACACAGTTGCTTTTGACAGTCTGCGCATGTGCTCTGGGAGTCACTGTGCTCCGTTGCCCGCACGTGACATCACTTCAGGACATCACTGTTACTGTGTGTGGCCAAACCGCCATTTGGATCTGCCCGTAAATGTTTAGCTTCTACTCTGGAAACATGTTCCACTCCACTGGGTTTTGTGTTGGATAAAGGTGCAGTCCTTTTTTATCCCCGATCTGTGGCATCTGGTGCTTTGAGAATAGTGGCAGCCGTTCCCCACTTGGCATTCCATGCCGGGCCATGCACTAGGATTGCTGAACCAGGGCATTCCTTGGTATGCACGCAACCTAAAACACCAATATAGCACCCTCCTGACAGCTCTGAGGTGTTGACACTGACCCAGCCTCCACACTTGGCATAGGCTGGTGTCCTCTGGGGATACACCGGTCACCTCATGTTTCCCTTGCTCTCTGGAAAACCTTTTTTTTTTTTTTTTTTTTTCTGGAGAACCTCTTGGTGTCCACTCCCCTGAGCAATAGGCCCCTGGCCTCTCCCAGTGTCACCCCTCTCCCCTCCCTCGTGTGCAGTGAAGCCTTGCAACAGTTTCAATCCCCAACAACCACAAAAATGCAGTAAGGACACTGGAAAGGATGCTGGACAAGTCTGAAGACCTGAATCCCAGCTGAGGTGGCTACAGGCCCACCAGGTGACTGCACACGACACGGACCTCTGAGCCCTCTGCTGTGGTGAGTTGGAGGCTGGGCTCCAATCACTGAAGGCCTTCAGTTCTCAGGAGTCACTGACTCCCTGTGGCAGGAGCTAGAGGGTTGAGAAATGGGCATGGAACTGTAGCAGCAGCTGGTGCCAAGAAGCACAAGCCTGAAGGCAGACTGTCCAGCATGTCTCATCAGGGAATACCCAATAGGCCCACCTCCACCCCTACTGTTCCACAGGCCTGGTTGGTTGCAGACCACTTTGACCTCCGTCTCCCTTCCCACCAGTCTACTTTTGACTGTTCCTGGATAGGCTTGTCTCATAATTTCTCAGACTGTTGTAATAACCGTAGTTACATGTTCTATATGCCAGGTACTTTAGAGGCATCATTTTAAACCCTCACAACAACCCTGTGAAGTGGGTATTCATTTTTACCTAGGACACAGATTCGTGGAGGTGGGTATTTATTCAATGTTAAACAACTAGAAAGAGGAAGATCTGGTGCTCAAATTCAAGTCTGATTCTAAAAGTCTTTTGGCTTTTGTGGTGGGTAATATACTATCTTTGGTGCTAGAGATAAAAATAATTGCTAATGTTTGTTGAATGGTTTTCTTGGATGTTGCTTTTCTTGCGTGCCAGTCGGTTGCCATGCTTAATAAATAAGCATTTGTATAATCATGTAATGTGCATGTGACTCTGCAAGGTAGGAATTCTGTCTTGTTTTACAGGCGAGGAAGCCAGCTCAGAGAAGTTAGGTGACCTGCCCAAGGTCTCATACTTAGGAAGTGGCAGTGCAGCCAGGATTGGAATCCAGGCAGTATGGCTGCAGAATTTACCTTGTTACCGAAAAGTAGATTATATTCTTGATACTCTGATCCCCTTCATTATGAGGGAGAAGAGGGTTCTCTGCTGAAAATTCTGTAGCTAGAATTTCCCCTCCTTCCTCCTGAGTCTTAGGTTGTCATTGTTAAAATTGACTACTGAGCACTGAGCGTGGTGCTTCCCTCGTTGTGATGTAGTGGACAGTATTCTCCCCTATGACAAGGCAGTGTCATAAGCCTTACAGCCTGGGCTAGAGGTGTGCCCAGGGGTGTGTGTGACCTTCAGTTTTCTCACGTGGAAAATTGGGGCATTAGTGCCAGTGTTGGCTGTGAAGACTTGATATAATTGTTTAAGGTGCTTTTCAGGTGTTATGCAGTATCTGGGGGCCCAATGTTGGCAGGCCTGTTGCTGGGGGACAAAGGAAGAGCCTGGGAATGGCAGGAAGGGTGGAGGGGGCTACAGGTGATCTCAGGCAGGGTTGTGCAGTCTAGTCATACAGCTTTTTCTCCGCAGAGCTCTTTAGCCTTGGCATAGGCCAGGGTTTTGCATGCCGAGTGGGATGGGAAGCAAAGGGTGACGGGACTGAGGACAACAAGATGGGGTCAGTGATAGGGTGTAGCATCTCGGGGAGGTGATGATGGAGAAGGGCTGAGAGGTAATTGAGCCATCAGTCGACTGGAGAGCTAAGAACTAGTTCAGTGAGATGAAGAGAGAACAGGAAGGGAGGGAATGCCGTCAGAGATGCAGGTCCCAGTGCAGTGAAGGCCTAGGATTTCCGTGCCAAAGCAGCAGAGGTGGGGGCACTTGTGTCAGGGTTTCCCCCTGGGGCCCCCCACCCTTGCCACTGCCCATCACCCAGCTCCTTTAGGAAGCAGAGGGCCACCATCTCAACTCCTCACCTCACCCCTACTTCTTGGGGCCCCAGGAGATGACCCAATAGACTCTTATAAACAGAGTTTAAATGATTTTAACTGCTAATTTCTCTAGGGAAACACACAAGAGGCTGTTCTCCATTCATAGAAATAACTTGCTACAAACAGGTCTTGATTCATAACGTGGCAAATGCTAGCTTCAAACATGTTCTGTCCTTTCACTACCCCGGGTGTGCGAGTTCCTCCAAAGACCTCCGCCTTTAGCTGAAATGTCTTTCCACCTGAGGAGCCTGCAGCAGACACCTGTGTCACTGGGCCTCCGGCACCATCCTGAAACAACTACGTGGTGTGGGCAGGTTGGATGCCCCAAGAACCTGAGCCTCAGCGGTGTGGCCATGAGCCATGATCTAGAAGCTACCTCTACCTCTGTCCACACTATCTCCACCTCCCCCACCCGAGGCAGAGGGGCCCCAATGAGCAGCCTCCCAAATGACTGGTGTCCTTGAGCAAGATCACCTCCTTCTGAAGGCCTGGCAGTGGAGGAGTGGCCGCTGAGGCACAGCAGGGCTCCACATGGCACAGGGAAGGGCAGTCAGAACATAGACGGGATGACTTCTCGACACACTTCAGCTGCAGTTCCCTTTCTGGCCGACCCCTGGCCAACGGAAAGCAATGTGCTCTTTTTAAGGTGATCAACATCTGGGAAATGTTATTTGTGGTCAGAGTGGGGTTTTTCATTGTTACTGTTTTTTACTGGATCCAAGTGCTGTTATGGGTTTCTTTTATCTTGTTTATAATTCATGTAATTGAACTGAACTGAGTATGTCCTTGAAGGAAGGAAGTCATTCAGGTTTCTGGATCTGCAGTATCACCTTAGAACAATTCGACCAAGCAGAATTAGAAGTCAGGAGGCAAGTTATTTATATGCTGCTTTATTTCTGTAAGGATACACGGAACCGTTAGATGATCACTGCTAATGACAAAATGTAGAAATGAGGCATCGGCTTCTCTAACCACTCCTATGAGAATGTTAATATGCATCATCATTACATGTGTACTCTTGATATCGTCTCATTATACTATGTAATATAACATTGTAGCTAGAATACAGTAATAGGGGATCCTGTGACTCAGGTGAGCATTGCGTGGAACTCTGGTTCTGCCTGTGGGCACAGTGGCCTCCATGCTCCCCTAGAGCCAGCTAAGCTCTGGAGGAACAGTCCTCAGAATCACAAGAGAAGGGAACTGGCAGGCCTGGTTAACACACCGACACAGAGCAGACAAGTACTATGTTACAAGGGATTCCACTTGTCACTGCTGGGAAATGTCATATCCGTTGTCAATGACAGTTCTGGCGCCTGTTCACCTACCCCTCTTGAGTTTTATGGTTACTTCTGTAGGATGAATTCAAAACTGTAGGAACGTATAAGGGGGCTAAAATACTCTCATGCAAGTCTCCAAACCCATAAACTATGCTGCTATTAATTAAAACAAAGGAATTATTAATTAAAAAAAAGATAAAAGGACAGCTGGGTTAGTTTTGTTAAGCTTCCAAAAGTATTCGCTGTGATGACGTTCTTCTGTAACAGGCTCGTTTTCTCAGATCTGCCTACACTTTCCAAATCACCTGCACGTTCCATGCTTGAAAGTAGGAACGCTCAGAAAACACGCCACACAGGGAAACCAAACGTTAGTACAGGGAAAAAGGTCAGTTGAGAATTACAGCTAAATTCAAATGTTAATTTTTTGGAAATTCGGATTAGTTATTTGAAAGCACAAAAAACAGAAGGAAGGTTTTGATGAGGAAGTTATTTAAACCATGCATTTCAGTAAGTTCTTTCTGCTCACAGAACAGGGTGAGCAGCTGAGTTGGAGCAGCCGCTCCAACTCTTGTGTCGTGTGATGACAATGTGGGTCCCAGCTGAGCCACAAGAGGTGTATCAGTGGGGCTTTATCGCTTAGGCTTTTTGCTTGCATCACTAAGCAGCTACGTGGTCAGCGCTTTTCTGCTCTATGATAAACATGCAGAAGAATCAATCTACCTAAGTATTTGTTTCCTAATTGCAGCTATGGAGAAATAAACTTTGCTGCAGGCTTGCTTTTTGCTAAATCCTAATATGATCACTGTGTGCCCTTAACTCAAGTAATAACTGTAAAATGGGAGAAAAGACAGAAGGAGCGACTCTGAAGAGGTGAAAGGCCGCTCTTGCCCTATGGGTGGTGCCGGGCAGAGGGCAAGGACACAAGGAACAAGACTCAAATTCCATTTTACAGGACAGGAGCCCCTGTCACTTTACAGCTTTTTGGCACAGTCGGGGCAATACACTTGCTCCTGATGGAAAACAAAGCGCTTGTTGGCCAGATTCACGGAGCATTTTTTGCAGTGGAAGCAGTAGTCGTGCCAGGATTGTCCTTCATAGGCCACCACACTGGAGCCTTTACCAAACCCTGTGGAAGAAACAGAAGCAGACAAGAGCGACAGCTGAGTGGACACAGGTGGCAGCCAGGCTGCCGCCTTGCCCATTCATGGAGCCGACAAGCACGCAGGCTGCATCCGCCTGGCGCCCGGCCCCCCGCTCCACCGCGCACTGTCCCCCACGCCGCCGGGACCTGAGAAGATGCCAGAGCTCCGCCGAGGGCCCCCTGCTCTCCAGAACCCACATCCCCAGCCACCGCCATCGCCCTGTGACTGACGCGCACCGACCTCCCAGCACAACCAGTTTCTTTGATTTAGGTCAGGGCCATGGCATCAAAGTGGCCACCAGGAGGCAAACTTGGGCTGTTTGTGGGGTGTGCACTTACCGGGCCTCGAGGAGCTGCTAAGCTTCGATTTTTTCTATAAAGAACCACCACCCACGAGGGACAAGTCCTCTCTCCACCCGGATGCCTGCCCCGGAGGTTGGCGCTGGGAAACAGGGTGAGAGGCAAGCGTTTCCCGTGGCACACTGGGGGCTTCCTAGCTTTAGAGACTGGGTGGCTCACTCTTGACACAGTCCTTTTCCCTGAGGATGGCAAAAGTCTTCTCAAATGTACATTTCAAGGCTCCCCGGGAGATGGGAAAATTGGAGGCGGGGGGGAGAGGGCCCAGGGCACGTGGACCGCGGCCGCGAGATGAGGAATGAAGTGATTAGCTCGGCTCCTGATCGCAAAAGAACTGCCCACCAGCACCTCTGAGCTAGCCTTCCGCTACGGGGTGTTCTCATCCCAGCTTCTCGCTCTCTGGCCTCCCCCCTCCCCGCCTCCCCCACCCAAGCCCACCGTGCTCCTCTCCCCCGCCTCCCCCCAGCACCCCCCGCTCCGCGCAGTGCCTGCCCGTGGCCGTGGGTCTCAGGCTCGTGATCTCCGGCAGCAGCGTAAGTCAGCAGTAGTCGTAAGTGTTCTGTGTTGCAAAGGCTAACCTGGCCTGGGGGAGAATCCAAACTACTTGGGGGCCTTTGGGACCACAATGGCAGGGGGAGAAGGGCATTCTTTAGGGCCTTTGTGGATGAAACCGACGACGTAGGAAAATGAGAGATGGTTACCATGCGCAAAACCTAGCCTGGCAGACTTAGCAAGGACTCTTTAGCCTACCAGTGATTGGGTTCTTGCATCCAGCACACTTCTTGGCCACAAAGTTCTTGTAGCAATCCACGCAGTAATACTGGTCCTCCACAGCGGTGAAACGCTGCCCAGCCAGCTTCTTAGAGCAGGTAACACACACAAAGCACTCGGCATGCCAGGGCTGATCCTGGTAAGTGATTCCTCCAGATGTGATGGCCTAGACCAGGGAGTGTAGCACCGGATTCAGATTCAACAACCATTTTGTTGAATGCCTACTACGTGCCAGGCACTGTGCTGGGCGCTCTGGTCTATAGTATCTCATTAAATCACCACAACGGCCATGGGAGGCAGGTGCTATTATTATCCGCCAGTTACAGATGAAGACACTGAGGCTCAGAGAAGATGAGCCCCTGTGCAAGGTTACTACATAGCAACTGGGTGCAGGAGGCTGGCCTCCAGAGCCAGCGTGCCCTTGGACAGCCTGCCTTGGCCTGGGTGCTGCTTTCTACTACCAGTCTCCTCATCTGTAAAACGAGAATGACAATTCCTACATCACAGGGCTGTCGTGAGGATGGAATGGGAGAGTGTGTGCCAGTGCTCTGCAAACTGTCAAACACTTAGAACTCCCCGGACACGCACCTTGTTGCATTTCACGCAGTGCTTGGCAAACTTGGCCTCATGGCAAGTCACGCAGTAGAAGTCCTCCCCTTTAGGGAAGAAGCTTCCTGTCCCGATGACTTGCTTGCAGTTGCTGCAGGTGAAGCAGTCTTTGTGCCAGACAGTGCCCTTGTATTCCACGTTCTGATCTCCTGCGGGGGGGGGGGGAAGCGAAGGGGTAGCCCCACTGGCAGTGCCCTGCAGGGGGCTGCATCCACTCGGGGTGCGGCCTGGGCCCTCCAGAGTGGATGGAATGCAGGCCCTGCAGTGCTTGGCCCCATGCGGGGAGTTCTCCACCATGTCCTGCATGTGGTCATGCCCACCCAGACTCTCAGGAAGGGAACCCCGGCCGTAGTGATTTAGGGTCAGATGCCTGAATCCCCACTCCCCCACCCCCATGGCCTTTGTGGATACAGAGATGCAATGTGACCCGTAATTACACCTTAAGGAAGAAGCATGCTTCGATCACTTACTATCCCAAATGAGAAAGCGCTACATACTTTTCACTTCCTTCTCTTGCCACAGACAGTTCTCTCCAGTGTTCTTTTAGCTGCCAGGTGTGTGCGTGTGTGCAAGCATATATGTGTACACATATATTCAGGTATATATATGCGTGCATATATACGCTGAACTCCAGCATCAGCTCCCCGCGGCTCCAGCCCCATCCCCGCAAGCAACCCCTTGCCACGTCTGCCCTCAGGGCCTCCTCCCTGGCTGCCCCGGGGCTGAGTGTGGCTGGTACCTGCTACAATGGGCTTGAGGCAGCCCTTGCACTTGGGGTTGTCCTCCCGAGTGGTGCACTTGTTGCACAGGATCTTGTTGTCCTTGGCCACGAAGGTCTCACTGGCCAAGGGCTGGAGGCACTTAGAGCAGCGGAAGCAGGTGTCGTGCCAGTAGCGGTTCTTGTAGTGCACCTCCTGGGAACCGAGCAGTAGCCGGGCATGGTAAGCAAGACCTCCCACAAGACCACACAGTCCCCCCGCCCCCCTGCCCAGAGCCCAAGCAGAAGGGCCAGGGCCCCATCCACACCCCACCCCGGCCCCGCCCGCCCGCCCCCCACAGCCGCCACTACCTTGGAGTCGGCGCCGATGGGCTTGCGGCACTGCACACACGTGTTGGCGCAGAACTTGTCGAAGCACTTGAGGCAGCAGTGGTGGCCGTCCTTCTGCACGTACTTCTTCCCCTGCAGGTTGTCTCTGCAGTAGTGGCAGTCGAACTTCTCAGCCATGGTGCCTACTTTATAGCTGGAAGGACCTGTAGGGGGTGAACAAGAGGGACAAAGAGCCAAGGGTTAGGCTGGAGAGTGTGCCTGAGGGGCTCCAGGGAGGCCACCCTGGGACCCAGGCAACAGGCACCTCACCAAGACACCCGTGACAAAAGCATCCTGCCATGAGTCCCTGGCACCCTGAAGCGGGGGTACGGTTGGTGAGCGAGGGCAGGGCTGGGATGGGCAGGCTGGAGAGGGGAGGCCGGTCTACACCAAAGGACATGCTGCTCTGGGTCGAGTCTGCAGGTGGCAGCTCGTGGGCTCCCCCTTCACAGGAAGGAGGTGCCCAGATCCTCACCAGAGACCCAACCAGGAGCCCCGTCACCCTCCCCAACTTTCTCAGCACAGAGAGTATTATCTGGAGGCCCCGCTCTCCTAGCTGCAAAGCTCAGTTCATCTGAACAAAAACTTACTACTGACTCTAGACCACACTAGGCATGGAAGCAATAATTAGTCATTTAGTTTAAATGTCTGCATTTATTTTAAACATGCCAGAGCACTTTTTAATCCCTACAAAGATCCTAAAGATTTATTACAAGATACTTTACTAACTTTTGAAGCCCAAGCATTCAGGCAAAAGAGGACTTATTAAAATGGCATCTCCATAGGTACCAGCCAGTTTTGCAACTGAAAACTATCTGTCATAGTGACATTTGGTTTTGAGATGAGCCAAAATCAAATTCCCCTTTGTTAGAGCATGTGAAGATCAATATGGTTAATAAACTATACGATTTAGGACATTTGCTTTTTTTTAAAAAAAAAATTGCAACTGTAAAGTATAATCTGGGCAAAAAAGACTTTTAAAAGATTTTAAGTTGATTATTCCAAGAACCCCTTCCACTTTGTTCCTATGAACAACTCCCCTTGCCCCCTCCCCACCCCAAAGTCACAGCCCATAAAAAGCACTCTGAATCCTGCTACTTAAAAGATAACAAATGTGAGTTTCCATTAGCTCCCAACTTTTGTAAGCATATGCTAATTTCTTCCTCTCTCCCTGAAAAAGAAATTTACACTGGTAAATAGACAATGATTATTTAATTTGCCCAGGAAACACCAAAACAGACACTATTTTCTCCAGCTACCCACAAACATGGTTACTGGGTGAGCCAACATCCCAGGACTAATTTAGAGAGAAAGGAGGGAAGAGGAACGAGCACTTGCCTGGTACTCACCGTAGCTCTTCCGCTAACTGAACAGCCCCGGACTCCCACTTTGGGTCCCATTCCCAGTTTTTTTTTTTTTTATACAAACACATGTCCACGTTGTTTGGATCCTGTTGCCGCAGGCAACCAAACAGCAGAGTGAGCTAAGGAAACCACACCCTGTGTCTGAGCAGCGCCAGGGAAGGCGGTGAACTCTCACTCAGAACCAGCAGCCTCCAGACAAGGGCGGGTGCTCGTCTCCCCCGCCCACCCACCCCGACCCCATCAGTTACAGCTCCCACAGACAGACCCTCCTCTCCAGACACCTGACGACTGAAGACAAGGAGTGACATTCTTCTATGAAGACAGGGGCTTAGGACAGTTGTGTCACAGTTCAGAGATTTGAGACCCGAGAAAAGTTTTTACTGGTACTTTCCCCCCAAAAGAAAACTGGGGTGCCCCCCTACATAACTGGGTTAGAAAGGAAAAGCAGAGCCATGATGAAACCAGGTCTATCTCCTTGAACCACACACTGCGTACTTAAGGGAGCTTTTAACTCTCTTCAGCCCCTGTGTACACGGGACACAGTGCCTGTCACAGGGACAGAATGTTGACAATCGCTCTCCTTAATTCATTCTTGTTGGCCTTTCACATGCCACATAAAATCCTTGTCTTATTAGCTTTTCCATATTGAAATTGTACACTCAACAAAGATTTACTTTCTTGTTAAGAGCTTCATGGAGAAACCAAATAAATCTCCAGTAACAGTAAGCGCCAGGAAATTAAATTATCAGTGGCTCCTAAATGCCATTTGGCAGGTAACCAGAATTTGTAAGATTAGACAGCGCTGGCTTCCTGTGTGGCTAGTAACCATGGCGGATTTAGTCCTTCACAGACTATCTTCTTGGACCATATTTGAAGATCCCTCCTTCTCTCTTACCAAAGTCTATAGAAGTCTGAACCCAACTCATTTTAATATATATCACTCTCTTCTGATATCATCCAAAATAGAAATGGATTCTGATATTTGTATCCCAGAGTACCATACACAGACCCACCTAAAGGCTGGGTCTATCTCGTGGCATTTCTGAGTCCTAGCTTTATGGTAAAAATACAGAAATTTTTACATTTACATTTACATGTAAATTTACATTTACAGAAATTACAAAAATGTCATACCCAAAAAGACTACCAGAAAACACAGTGAATTCTATGTAGAGGTTTTTGAGAGAAGGAAAACCACTGTGGTCCACAGTACCATAAGATCTTACCTGCCAAGCCCTTCCCAGCTTAAAACCACATACTTTCAAATAACTATTTTACCAATGCCAAGTTCTTCACTGGTTAATTTTCACAGTTCTGGAACATGACTTGCTCAGAGTTTCTAGGCACCCAGTGAACTAATCCATAATCCATGGCTCAGCAATGAACACGGCAGAACAAGAGTATGTTGAAAACAGACTCTGCCAGTGAAACTGTTCACACCTACAGTACATGGTTGTCAACCAAGCAGAAGGAAAATTCAGTGACTCAACCCCTGGTTAATGGTACCACTAAGTTTCTAAAGTCTGACCACTTGGTGTTTTTGAATCCTCACTATAGGCATTACTTCTTCTTCTTGTAGGATGAAAAGTCCAGGGGTATTTCATATGTCCCGCCACAGTATACTTAGAGAGTTTGTATCCAGATGGAGTGACAGATTTCAAAGGGCATACCCTTTTAGAACAATTTCCACAGCTGACTTGAGCCTTTTTCATGTATGTGGAAACACTTATTTGTCAAGATAAAATAGGCACTTCTAGGAATGCAAGCTTTATTGCCTAATAAGTAAACAGGCTGGAAATACTCGAAGCATGTTAACAATGTGGATGTCAAATTCATGAACTTTAGTACTTTTCTGCAATAAATCCAAATAAGTGGAACTTGGGCAACCTGAATGAGATTACCTCGTGTTTTTCTAACTTTATGATTATTTGGTCAAAAACTATTTCAAACCTTCATGCAGAATACTTAGGTAGAAGTTGGGGTAATACATTCCTGCTGCAGAAATAGTTACCACAACAGAACTCTGCATAAAATATGGATAATGTGCACAAGAGCAAAATATTGTTACTACTTGTCATCAAATAGATCAACAACTCTAAGAAAATGGCTTATAAATGACAATGCAGAGACAGACAGAAGTTCCTAAAAGACAGCAAACACTCTGATCTGTGGGCTCCACCAAAATGATCCACCGTGAAGATCTGACTTTATGAGAGAAAATCTCTACACTTTCCTTTTTTCCCCTTTGCTAGAAATAAGAGACTAGAGGGAAAAAATGGTGAAGATGGCATTTTTATCTCCTCTTTAATCTTACTGAATGAGATCCACTTAGGAGTTTAGCTCTTAGGGAACAATTTTCTACGTCCTTAGCAATTTCTAAGTTTGTGAAATACAAAACCTTTTAACCTTCCAAAATTTCCAGATCTCTCTGCCTTGGCCTGTTGCTGTTATCAGGAAAGTGCAGGTCATCAATCAAAAGATGAGACACTGGATACATAACATTAGAACGATCCTTTCCTTCAAGGTTGCCTGTCCCTGTCCAGAACATGTGTGCCCCAGGGGAGATCTCTGACTAATCTTACTTCACAGTGTGGCCCTCACCCCTGCGTGCTAGTGAGGTTCCTCTATCACAGGAATGACTGCAAGTACACTAGCAGCCCTGGAGACCCGATCCAGGGCCCAGGCGACGTGGGTCCCACAGTTCGTGCCTATGGATTGAGTGGAGGTGAGTTATCGCTGTTCAGCTTTTAAAACCTCTTTTATTAAAAACATTTAATAACAAATATTTCTGTTTTAGAAAATCAAGGGACTGCTCATGGGACTCTAAGGTGCTGATGTCTAGGTGACAGTCCTTTATAGACTTAGCCACTTGGAATGCAGCTGGAAATGTGACTGGGTGATCAAATTTTAGTATTTATTCCAAGATGGTAGCCTAACTTTCTCGCTATGCCTGCTTCAAAAGACAAATCATTTTTCACTTAATAAACAAGCTTCCTCTTTCAGAAAATTCCTGAGCTATATCCAACATGCTAAGAGGGCCCTATATAAACCTCAGTATCTCAATAAAAAGTTTGGGCTTTCAATTTAATCATGTACACATACAAGAAATACAACATTACACAACATTTGTTTATTATAAACCTCTCATTAAAGATACAATTTGTATTTAATAATCTTGTTTCTGTTTTATACATATTCTCTCAGGGATTTCTTGCTAATCTGCATTCTCCCCCTCCTGCCCAAGTGGCCCACAATAAGAATATCTAAGGAAAAAGTGAATATTATGACTAGGTAGCATTTTTCTAACTATGTGCTTTCCACGAGTGGCATAATATACAGTATAAACAATGAACAGCAACTCAAATGGGGAAAAAATGCAGGTTATTTCTGGTCTGTTAATTGCTAAGTCCAGGACAAGACATTAGTCACTCCATGTACAAATGCTGGCTTCTAAAGAAAGGGTATACTGCTTTCCTGAGAACATTCAACAGAGCGAAGCCTCAGCTGATGAAAGGGAGGCTTATGCAGCAGCCACACCCGCACACCTGGAGGTGCCCCCCACGCGGGGCGGGCTTCTGAGGCACCACTGAGAAGTGGGCTTTCAGAGAATTTCACAGACAATTCGAAAGTCATTTTTGCCCTACAAACAGACCACGTTCAGGAGGCTTGCCTGCAATTTCTCTTTTGGCTCATTGGTCACAGGTAACCTAGCTTAGATGACACCTGGGATCAGGAGGGGGCTGTGTAGAGACGATCCAGTGAAGCATTCCGTGCCCCTGAACCTTCCCTGGGCAGATCCTCTCCCAGAACTGCTCTGTTCTGACACAGAGCTTTTCTGAACGTCGCACACAATACATGCAGCACGTTCTGCCTTTCACACCGGAGAGAAAGGCCCGCTGACCTGGCAGCCAACAGAACGTGTGTTGTCCGTTTCTCTAGTTGTAGCAAAGTAGCAGGCGGCCGTTTGGTAGTCACTGAAAGTACAAAACGTTCAGTCTCACCCTTGAACAAGGTTTCTCACTACCACTTTCCTGTGATTTCCGGAAGCCAGTTCACTGGGTCTTCTCCCCTTGCCCACTGTTCCCTTTATATTCCGGCCTAGAAAGGGAGCTACATGATTTCACTGCCCTCCCATTTGCCCCATCGGCAACTTTAAAGGCCAAAGGGTAAGGAATGAAACCTGCAGAACTTTGCAAACGGTAAGTATTCAATACAAAAGCATCAGTTTTTGTCCTTGAAAGGTCCTCTCAGTATGTGGATGGTCCCTAAAAATGGATTAAGATCCATTCAGTCATCAGAGCCTCTACTCTGTCCACACAAAGTCCTTTTCAGGGCACTATGGGGCTTCTTTCTGTGAGCACTTCTTTCTCAACTGCTTTCACGGACCTATGAACCTAATGCAACAGAAGATGCGTTCTGATTAAAATAAACTATTAAAATAGTTCCTGATTGAAAAAAACATCTAGACGGTGTCAGCAGTTTGTCCAGTCAGAGTTAGAGCCTTCAGATTTACATAAAAGTAATGTCAGGATTTGGTGCCATTTAAACACCCAAGGTTGGGTGTGTTATAAACGTGTCACCTTTGAAATATATTTCCCCATTCTGTCATTTAATTAGTAAATAAAACAGGGAGTTACTCTACCAGTTAACACACGTTCAAGGTCCACTGGAACAACTGCTACAGCTGACTAGTTTGTCTACACCCAAAGAAAGTGTATGCTGGCCGCTTACCACAATCTCAGGCGTGTGGTGCCGTGTTTGTAAAGGGGCTCCTGGGGGTGGGGAGAAAAACAGACTGCTCTTGAACACTTGGGAACAAGGAAGACATTGCATGCTGATTCCCTAAAGCAGTGCATTCCATTATAGTGTATTTGTTTTAAATACCAAAAGAGAAGTTTAAAAGTATTTCCATTGTTTCAATATTGACAGTCAATTACAAGTTTTCAAAAATGTTTTTTCCAAAAGACTGCCACTGATCATTACTTAACCCCTTAATCTGAAAGCTGAGAGATGGCACAAAGTGCCTGGTTGCTAAGAAAGGGAACTGTTAACTTAGGCAGAAGGCAACAGAACCACAGCGACGTTCCTGGCTTTGCAGGAGAGACAGGCAGCAGGCTAACTCCATAAAACTGGGCTTTCTGGGGAAAATGGCCCCCCTTCAGGTCTTTGGCTCTATCTCGGGAGTCCTGTCCACGGCCAAAGGGCTTTCTCAATGTCAGGAAAACTCTCATTGTAATGATAATGATGCTCCAGAGGTTCTGAAGCTTTGACCCCTTTTCTGATGAGAACAGTTAATAATCTATGTGTATACCTGTGGCGGATTCTTGTTGATATATGGCAAAACCAATACAATATTGTAAAGTTAAAAAAAATAATCTACGTGTCATATCAAAAGTATCATAGCTGTTTCTTCGGGAAGACTCAAAACACAGCTCAGAAAAGGAGAAGGTATGGTTAAGTCAGTATGGACTTTCTTAGTTATAAATCTTCCTCCTTCCAGCTCTGTATCTGATTGACCTTTTCCAAATACTTTAAATTCGATTTATAGCACTGTCAAGATGAAGATTTGTGTCTTATAAATAACAACAAAAAAATCCTGATAACAAAGAAAACCTCCTTCCTCACACAGTCTCCTCCAGCTTCATAAGATGTCCTGGAAACTGTATGATATAGTAGTATATTTATGTATTAAAAAATATACTACTCAAACTGATGATTTTACTTGAGTAAGAATAATCTTTTGTCTTGAAAACAGCAGTTGTAGAAGGCAAGGACAGAACAGAGATGAGTTAGACTTATTTACTATTTAGACAAGACTAAAATACTTTCATCGAAAAGTATCTTTTAGACCAATGATGGATTCAGTGCCTGAATAAAACTGTGCTTGCTAGAAGATAAAGAATATGAAGCTTTTACCTGAGTGTCTATGGGAAGCCATGGCTCAGACACCAAGTTCAGGAGCAGCACCTACGCCAGTCTTCCCTCGAGCCCAGCTGATAAGGCTGCGGCTCAGTTGTGAACATACATTTAAGGGGAAGTGGCTAACACAAAAATAACCAAGAGCAGATGGCCCACCCCTCCCCAGAGATCACAACCTTAATCCCACTAGAAAATTCTTAACCATTTTAGGTGATCCAAGGGAGAAGAATAGGACCCAGTAAAAATACCAAACACTACATATAAATACCTGTGGGGCTACTCAGCATCCAAATTAGCTCCAGAGCCAGAGAGGCCACATAGAAAGTGATCCCTGTACCGGAATAAAATTTAGACTCAGCCCTGGCATACCTTAACGCTGAGCCACCCTCATTAATCCACTTTATATGCCTAAAGAGCTTGCACTTGGTCTTCTGGAGAGTTTGTGTGCTGTTAATGATAAAAGTAACTATAAGAGATAAACTTCTGTTACCAGTATAATTAAAAGGGATTAGACATGAAGAATATACAGATCAAGGGCATTATCTCTGTCCTCCTTGGTCTGCACTAGAGATCAGCAGAATACTGAAGAGGGCAATTCTAGCCACATATCTCCTCAGTGTCAGCGTGGGGCAGGAGGGAGCAGCATACACGCATATATACCTACTATGTACGCCAAGGAAGAGACACTGTCCTATAAACAAAATCTCTTGCTTTTCACTGCCAGGGACAGTAAAGGTAGAAATAGGGACAAAAACATGGCGGCCTAACACGCTCTAATGGCTTCACGGGCCAGACGCTGGCTGGAGGCTGGTCATTGGGATGGAGCTCCAGGAGGAGCTGAGGTCCTGAGGATGGCCTGTGAGTCTGTCCCCCACCTCTGTCCTGACCCTTCTCTGGCTTCATCCCTGCCCCTCCTCAGCCTCATGCCCTCCAGACACACCCCACCTCAGATCCCCACAGCCATTCCCTCAGCACAGAGCCTCTCATGGCTGCTCCTCTGCCTCCTTCAAGGCTTTGCTCCAAGGCACTTTTGCAGTGTCATCTTCTTTGGCCACCCTGTTTAAAAGAGCAACCATGCTCCCCACCCCACTCTCCCTACTCTCTTCCCCAATTTGCTCCCCATGAAAGCTGTGTGTTGAAAAAGTGTATTTAAAGACGAGAAGCATTAATGAAGGCACATATGAAACGGAGACATAGTCCCACCTGGATTCCTAAAAAGTGGCCTTAGCCATTGAAGTGTAAGAAAAGGAGACAACCTTCACTCTGGGTCATGCCGCGTCTCATCTAGTGCTTGTCACTGGTTTCACCCTATTCACGCATCCCCTCCGCACCCCCTCCTTCCTCCCCGCAGGCCGAGGGCCGAGGTCCGAGGTCATGCTTTACTTGGTTTCCTGTTCCCAGATCCCACAGGTAAGCAATACACGCTTCATGATGAATGAACCAATGGGTTTCGTGGTTCTTATGCTCTTCAAATGTTTAAAGAGAAGTTTTTCTAAAAGTTAGCAAAAACTATCAATAATTCCTGGTTGGCTGTCAAATGACATGATGGTACAGGCAGATTTATTACACATTAGTGTCAAAAAAAAAAAAAGCCCGGGGAAAGAGAGGAAGTGACATTGCCCTCCCGCCATGCCTCCACAGCCTCCTTATCTCAGCTGATTGCATTCTGGCAGGGAGACCGGCCAGGCTGAACTATGCCGCACCCCTAATACAAACTCAAACTTTTCACTCAGAGGAAATGCTCTTATTTTATCAGATGATTAACCTTTACAAACTCTCAATTTTCGATTTTAGTGAGGTGTATTTTTAGGTAGAGCTAAGGTATTTTTAAACGTCTGTCTGGCCTGCTCTGAACAATAAGCTCGGCAGTGGGCCCCCAGGACCTTGGGCAAGAAGAGTAATTCCCTTATCCGCCTGATCCTCGTCAAAGGTGGCAACACAATACAGACAGACCAAGAGCCATACAAAATAAGCAAATACACCTAAATCTCTTTTGCCTGAAACACAAGAAAAAACACAGAAGCAAGAGAACTGCTTTCTGACCGTTCATTAATTAGTCAACTCCAACAAGCCAGAGTGAGCTGGGAACTCGGGCAATGACAACAGCATTTATGTTGCAGTTTACACCAAGGAGGTGAACTCTGCCTTCTTAAAAAATTCATGAGGTATGACCACCATCTGCTTTGACATCTGTCCCCACTGCCCATGTCCTCAAGTCACAAAGCTACAACTTTCACAAAACCAAAACAGAGAAGGCCTTCTGCTGGGTGAAAATCAATTTCTCAGTAAGAAGAGCAGGTGGTTCGGTGGTTCAGAAACCTTGGCAGTTACTCAGTGTCTGAGCCACCTTTGTTACATATTAACAGCATGATGTGTGCCAACATCCTTAACAATCACTGTCCTGTTTACAAAGCACCTTCATGTACTGTTGGTGGAGCTGGTTGCTGTTTGATGAACAAATCTCTTTAGTGTCTAAAGGCCATGTTTCAGGCCTTTCAGCCTCGCCTGCTCCAGCAAACATCAGGATGATTTTTGGTGAGTGCTGGGCATCACAATGTCTAAGTCTCCTCTCACAGGAGAACCCGAGAACCATTTCAGAGGTTAGCTACACACTCCTGTCATCCAACCACTCTGCATTTACATTTAACCTACCTTTGGCTGCAGCTATAGATAACACCACCCCATCCATTCATTGATTTTATAACACTTCCTGAACACGTGTCTCACTGTGCAGTGCAAAATATTTTGCTGGTCACAAAGAATGAGAGACAGCCCTTCCTTTGCAGTGTACCAAGATCAACATACAGATGACTAGCAGGCCAGGCGTGGCACGCTGCGTACGACAAGACAGATGGAAAAGTGGTATCAAGATTTATCACAGTCAGAGATCACATCGGGTTTGGGGGACTGGACAAGGCTAGATGGCTGTGGTGATATGTGCCCTGGTCCCTGAAGAATGGGGGAGACTGCAGCGCACAGAGAAGGGGAGGGAGCATTCCAAGAAAGGGGACAGTGTGAGCAAAAGTATGAGAAGACTGAGGCCCGCTCCAGAGGCAGGATGCAGCCCAGAGTGGGCGGGAGCGTATAGCCAAGGGAGCCATAGTACACAGCGCCTCTCTTCCTTACTCACTCACTCCAGAAGCAGGGAGGGGCTCTGACAGGGAACGGTGGTTCTCCCCTGAGATGGCAGGAGGACAACCTTCATGAAAGCACCCTGGGCAGTGGGCATGGAGAGGAGAGCTGAAAGGGCCACTGTGGCCCAGGACTGAAAGGACAGCTTAGGTGCACTGCATGGGAGAGGCCGCCGCCCTTCTGAGGTCATTCGTGATTCTGGGTGATCAGGGAATCAATGGGGCACTTGGGAGGCAGAGCCAGTGTAGGCAAGAGTGGAGCTTTATAACAAGGTTCTTCTGAGATGTCAACAACTAGGCCCCTTTAATGGCTTCCCACATGTCAAGCTGAGAGAGAAATAGGGATGAGGGTAAGGTCGGGTGGAATCATGTTCATGGGGATTCTCACCCTGCAATCGAAACTCAGAATCTCTACCTCACAAACAACTCTGGGAGGATCAAACTTCCAAAGTTCAAAGGGGTGCAACCTAAGAGTCAAACATGGCGAATGCAGTGACCCAGTTGGCCACACCTTGGGAGTTCCTCACTCACAGCTTGGCTTGTGGTGACCCTTCTCCCTTTACCGTAGTTTTCTTTTACTGAAGAAATGGGAAAACTTACTCAGGTTTAGCTACTTGGCCGTGAGTCCAGCCAGAGACAACAGGCTGATAACAACCTGAAATGGAGTATTTGTGAACCTATCACTACTTTCCCCTTAATTTTTCTCTTCCATTCTTCTTCTCCCCATGCCTGCTGCTAATACATTAATACACTGCAAGTTTTAACTTTGTCAGGCTCCCCAGTCCTTCCGCCAACAATTTTCCCGAGCGACTCCAACCGTGAGATTAAGGCACCCAGTCATGCTCTGAGACATGGTGTGATTCAATGCTACACTCTCCAGAGTATTTCTTGTCCTAAGTGCTCTTGCCAGAAAAAGGCCAGGACAACTTCTGCCATCTCATGTTCCTGTCAATCTTTAGGGTGAGAAGAGTACTTTTCTTACTGACAAGCCAAATTTTGCAAAGTCACTGCTTCAGTGTCACAACCGGTCAAAGAATAAAACAAGGGGACCCCCAGAACCTTACAAGGGGCAATTATATCAGGTAAGATCCAAATGAAAGCGAACCTGGAATTTTTCCTCCCCAAAGGGGAAGCTTTCGCTCAAGAAAGGGTGGCTATCAAAGGGGAAGATCTGTTACAAATGAGATAAAATACATGGAACCAAAGGCCCTGGCACCAGCAGAGCACCCTGAAAATGTTCATTCACTCCTGTGAAGGCCTGTTCATTTCACAATTCACCAGGGCTCAGAAAATTTCCGTGTAAGACTCACAGATCAAGCATTTCAACACGTGCCATGGCCTCTGCCATTTGATTTTTGAAAATGTCACTCCATGATTAGTAACAGTTTTAAATGTCTCCTGTCCCCAAAGTCTGCCCCTTCCCATACTGCTCCTACACTCTCACCAAGATGTAGGAACTATCCTAACCACATCCCAGAGATGTTTCTGTGGCCTTCTAACCAGAAATCACCATCAGGACAACAGTGAAGAAATGACTTTCACAGTGAGCCACTATGATGATCTCAGATTTAAATATATATATTTGAAGTGTCACTTAAAAGAGGAAATAAAGAGGAAGTGAGAAAAATCAGAAAGAGTTTTAGAAGGAAATATAGAATACAAACACAGAGTTTTGATTAGAGGAAAACGAACACTTCATGAAACCGAGAAGCTCGTAAGGACAAATCTTTGTCATATTTTAGGTGTTAAAATTCTCTCCCAGTCTATTTCTACCAGCCACTTGTGATCTATCTGTTTTAGTTCCATGTTGCCATGTGCCATGACTCAAAACACCCATTCAATCATGCTAAGTCCTGGCATTTACCAAGCCCCCACCTGTTATGGACATTTCAAGCCTTTGATAGATGCTTGAGAGCTAAACATTCCATGAACCTAGCCTATAATTTAGCCAGCTGATTAATATATGTAACAGGAAAGAACAGCAAATCAAATAAGCTTCCATCTCCTTACTCTTAACTCTGCTACAGGGGACCAGAGGTGTGATCATAATACCTTATGAGCCCTGCTTCAGGGTGTGATATCTTCACTAGTAACATACAACCTATCTTCAGGCATCAAAGGACTGGAATAACTCCAAGCCTTCATTCTGCATCGGTGCTTTCATCTCCCAAGAGGGGAAGCCCCACAATTCAGGGTAGAAGTTGCAAACACGAGTGGTTCTCTGGAGTTGGTCATGGTGCCCAGAAGTGAGTGTGAGAGCACATGGGCACGACAGGCATCCAGCCATGATCTGGGCATCACTCAGGAAGTTTAGGGTTTGTCAGGCAATAGGGCCAAATGGGGTTCTAGAAGACTGAAAGCCTCACTTGGCGGCCAGCACACAAACAGAATGATGGTGACATGAGGTCCAGCCAACACAGCCCGAGAAGGAGTCCACAGCTAGAGTGGCAGAAGCCACCACAGGTCACACACTCGGGAAGCCTCCATCACGTCTGCCTCAAACCCCAAACCTTCTTGTTAGTTTTCCAGGGGTATGTTAATCAAAGAGAACAAGCATATGAATACAGACTGAATGTAAACAAGACTGGGTTGTCAGAGGCACGAAAACCCAAACGAATGGTGATGGCGATCACTGTACTCAAGGACTCAGAGATGAAATGGTTCAGACCGCACCATAACTATTTTGGAAGGTTTCCACAAAAGAAAATCAAGTCTTAATTTTATATGAGATTGTTTGAGCAAGTAACATTGTTCTAAGACAAATAACATAGAATTTTCCCTGAGTTTAATATGGGGTTATGTTTTATAAAGTTTCAAAGGAATACAGCATAGTAGCTAAGAGCATGGGCTGTGGAGCCAGAATGTCTAGAACTGACTCTTGCCTCCTCCACCACTTAGTGGTTGTCTGCAAGCACGTATTAGTTAACTTCTCTGTGACTCTGCTCATCTTTAAAATGGAGGTAACAAGAGTACCTAACCTTAACAGGGCTGTCATGAAAAATGAAGCAGTAAATACTGGCAACATTTATAACAGCAGTTAGCACGCAGCAAGTACAACCTATTTTTATTTATTCAATTTCACTCTAAAAATATAGATGTTCCAAGAAGCAAATTCCTGCAAAAGAGGAATGTATCTTCAATTCACAGGGGACATGTGGAAAAAAAGATAAGAGCTCAGGATCTTGGCCAAGAGCCCAGCTGCAAGGATTTTGGGCCCAAGAATGACTGGGGCCACCAAGAGCAATTCTGAAAGTCCTAGGAATTCAGAGAAATCAGTCTTTGGCAGCAGGACCATCCAGGGGGAGAACTGTCCCTCCCATATTTTCAAGGAGGTTTACAGATTACAGAAACCTATGGAGATTGAAACTCTGCTCTTTTAATCCTCTAGTGAAAAGACAGGACCTACTAGATCTAGGTCCCCTGCTCAGTCTTGGGCTGGGGAAGGATCTTCCCCACGTCCCTCCTACATGTAAGGGCCTAGTGAGCCCAGTGGATGATCAGACCTTCCTACATGATCAAAAAGGCCTTGCTTTGATGAGGCGAATTAATGAGGTATGCTCCCTGTGGCTCACACCTCTGATCTTCAGTTTGCCTATGAAGATGAACAAGAAGAGGCTGCCTGTACTCCAGGAACCATAGCTTAGTCTTGGATCATGTGAGTTCATTCAGAATAGAATGCCAAGGACATGAAGCTGAAGACGTGGTCTTCTTAGGCCACTTACAAGATGAGGTAAGGCTGCTTGTGGGGAGACTTCACTTGAGTGAGCACACTCAGGCCGAAGGTCTCAGAAGTGGCAGAGCTGAGATTGTGCCTTGTCTAACCCATCCCTGAGCCAGGATACACGGTGGTCACCCTGCTGTGCCCAACCCAAGATGAGCTCAGGTGTAAGCACCTGGAGTGGGGAAGACTGACAGGAGACTGTTCTCTGACCAACCCATGGACAGGCTGATGCTGTGATGGCAATGGCCCAGCACCTATGAACACTTGGTGACTAGGGGAAGAGAGGTCACATTGTCAGGTCCACCAATCTCACCCCAGAGCCCCAGAGCTAAGCCCCTCCTATTAGGAAGGGCTTCTCAAACCCTGTGACTCAACATGACCCGGACAACCCAAGGAAGTGGTGGCTCAGTGGCTCACTGGGGAGGCAGGCTAGGGGCAGGGGTTGCCCTGAGGTCAGCTGTGAGGAGAGGAAGGGCAGGCTTCTCCAAAGATTCTGAGGCTTCTTTGAAACCTCCCATCACTTTCTCTCTTAGTGGTAGGAAGTAGGGAATGCCTGCAGCCACCATTTCTCAATCCCTTATAACTGAAAATCCTTTCTTTGGTAATTTTGCTTAAAATTCTATCAACCAGGACTTCACTGGGTTAACAATGTTCCACTAGAAAACAGAAAATTCACTGGTGGGTATTAGTGAAAGTAGCTAAGGATATGAAGTTTTTCAGTGTTATCAGCAATGCTATATAAAATATTTTACAACAGAAAGATTTCTTTGGTGCAAACTTAAAAGTTTCTTGTTTTATATGTTCACAGTGACTCAAAGTTTCCACGTTCATGACTTCACCAAGTTGTTTTTTATTTTATTTACTGAGATACTACTTACACAGCATAAAATTAATCGTTTTAAAAGTGTACACTTCAGTGGGTTTTAGTATATTCATAAAGTGGTGCAACCATTACCCTTATCTAATTCCAGAACATTTTTGTCACCCCCTATTCCCTCTCTTCCCAGCCCCTGGCAACCACTAATCTACTTTCTGTTTCTGGGGATTTGGCTATTTGGGTATTTTCATGTAAATGGAATCATATGATGTGTGACCAAAAATTTTGTGGCTGCTTTCTTTCACTTAGCATGTTTTCAAGGCTCTTGTGTGTTGTGGATGTTTAAGTACTTCATTCCTTTTTACTGCTGAATGATACCCTATTGTCTGGATATCCTGCTGCTGTTGCTGCTGCTGCTGCTGCTACTAAGTCGCTTCAGTTGTGTCCGACTCTGTGCGAACCTAGAGACGGCAGCCCACCAGGCTCCCCTGTCCCTGGGATTCTCCAGGCAAGAACACTGGAGTGGGTTGCCATTTCCTTCTCCAATGCATGAAAGTGAAAAGTGAAAGTGAAGTCGCTCAGTCGTGTCCGACTCTTATCGACCCCATGGACTGCAGCCTACCAGGCTCCTCCATCCATGGGATTCTCCAGGCAAGAGTACTGGAGTGGGGTGCCATTGCCTTCTCCTACAGCTTGTTTATTCATTCTTTGACCAGTTGATGGACATGAACTGCTTCTATTTTTTAGCTATTATGAATAATGCTGCTGTGAACGTTGTTTCTGCATATGGATTTATTTTCTTTTTAAAATACATATTGAGACAAAAAGGTAGAAGAGAGTATATAGTGAAAATTCCTTTCCCCTGCCTGTTCCAGACACCTATTCCCCTTTCTCCATCAGGAACCAATGATACTGGTGTCTTATGTTTCCTGAGATACTGGGCATATGAAACACAGACAGCCGTGTACATGTTTTCTTTTTAAAAAACCTAACAATGATACACTACACATACTCTTCTACACCTTACCTTTCCTATTCAATGTATCTTAGAGTTTTCATGTTAGTACTTCAAGAGCCTTGACTTTTGTAACATGTATATGGTATTCAGCTGTGAAGATGAACCACAATTTATAGTTCGTTACGGATAGACATATAAGTTATTTCAAGTCTATTATTACAAACACTGATGTAAGAGATATGCAAAGTTTAAAATGATGGGATGTATTAACTAAAAAAGTTGGTGAGTTTGATCAGACTGCCTTTCTCTAATACCAAGGGTCAACTTGCACTAAAAGAAGCAGCATTGTGATTTACAAGGAAAGAGACAGAAAGGAAAAGGCTGAAGAGATCTCAAGTGGATCAGGCAGCACCCACCAAAGCTTACTGAAGTGGCAGATTATTTTTGTTCAGGCAAAGAAGATACTACTTGGAAATCCCGTGCCAATTACGTTAAGGTTACCCTCAGCTAATAAGCCACACAGACAGGAAGTGGTTTTGATTCCAAGTTGAGTGCTCTTTGCACCAAACCACAATGCTTGGCCAATGAGTTACAAGACAATAAACTGAGTCAAACACTTATCCTGACAACATACACATGTGCTCATCGTGGTGCAGTGCTGCACCGTGAGGCACCGGGACAACCGAGATGTGATCCCTCAAGATTGAGGAGGCGCCTAGTGTTCATCAACTCTTTAGGCAGAAAAGGTATAAAGTATATATGGTATTTGACTTTCACAGGTGCACATTCTCTTCTTCATCTACTGAACAAAATAAAAGGTGGCTTCTCAGTTGGGGAGAAGCTGGCCTGGAGCCAGCTGAGCTGGGCACAGGGCCTCCTAGGCCAGCAGACGGGCACAGGAGCCCATGCTCAGCACTGAGCCAGAGCCGGTGTGGCTGAGTCACACAGCTGACCTTCACCTTGCCCGCCCGGAAGGCAACACTGCACACCTTATGGAAACCTGTCAGGGATTTTCCAGTTCTGCATCAGAGCTTTAAATGGACCCTGTGAGTGTTCCTTTTGTAAAGCAGAAGAGCAACTTAGTTTCTATCATCTCAAAAGTCAGTCTTTTCTGAAATGGGCACTTGCTTTTTTAAATTTCACTTTAGAAGCCAGGCAACTCCCGCTCTGTCACTGACTTAACCAACTTAGATTGTTCCTCCCTGTTTCTTCGACAAACAAGAAAAAGAAATCTCCCTCCCACTCCCACTCCAATCTCACAGTGAACATTTACAAAATTAACTCTTTGGGTTTCAGGAAAAGGGGTTAATGCTTATAAATCAGCATAATATATGCAACTGGTTAAAACATACGTCTACCAGTAATTTTTGTTAGATGTTAAAACAGGGATCCTCGGTCACGGTGTTGTGGCAGGTCAGTGTAGAGGGCCAGGAGTATACTAAAAATAACAAAAACAAACTAATTTTAATTCTCTTCAAGCTGTCTACTCATTTAAGGTCATAAATAAATGCTAAAATATGTTATATAAATGACTACACTGGACAAGGGAGTGGATAGAGAAAAGATGAATTCAGGAACTGTGAAAAAGGACGTTTAATTTGGAAAGTTTTTAGCAAGTGCAAAATCAATTACAAGTTACGTTTGTCAAAGTACATGAAGACAACATTATAAAAGTTAAATTCATTTTAAGCTTCCATTTAATGCACAGAACAGTGAACATTTGGTTGGCTTCATTGTTTTGTAACTCAATGAATGGGCAATAGACATGGAATCAAAAACCCCGTTTACCTGATCACAAGCCAATTTAATTTTTCTTCCTCATCAGTAAAATGGAGACATGAATACCTGACCTGCCTTCCCTATAGGATTGTTTAAAGAACCAAATTAAATCCTGTGTGTCCAAGTACTATATGAACTGAAAAGTAGTATAAAAAAATCTGGAAAAGAAAAATATATATAAAAATCAGGCTTTGGACCTAAGTAGATAGTGTCTTTTAATTTTTCAAGTGGATTTCATTTTTCACACGACTTAACCAATTTCATAGTAGACACACACATATTTATACACCACTAAAATCTAGTAGCAGAACACTGCGAAAGGACTAGCAAGGATCCTCTTTCTCTCATGTTAGCCCAAAACTTCCAAGGACACAGAATTTAGAAAACAGGCATACGAGTATTCTAGTTTTCCTTAGGGTCTAATTATTTAATCCTCTTGCTATTTCGTTAATATTTGATTCTTTGCAAAGGCACAAGTAGCAGGAAACAAATATATAATAAACAAGTTCCACACAATCTTGGTTCTTTGCTTTGATCTAAAAATCAAAAGCATACTCCTCTGCCTATTTGTAGAGGGTAATTTTAAGTTGCTTTAAGTATGGTTTATCCTTCATTCTTTACAAACAGAACAACTTGGAAAGCTCTCCACAGAAGAAAAAATTAAGCCAAGGTTGGTCAGAAGACTTTTTTTCCCCAGAAAAATTAAATAAAACAAGGAGCACTTTTTATTTGTTGTCAGAGGGCTGGAGATTTAGTAACCACTTGAAGAAGTGAGTTAATCCCTTTGTAACACAGCCAAAACAGGGTTTATTTTCCTACTGTTATGATGGTAACTTAGAACACACAGGACAACAATATCAAATATCAATTCCCTCCAGAGTTGTAACTTTCTAAATGTAGTAATTAGTAATTTGTCAAGATTATCATTCAACATACGAATAATTTCTACAGAGTAATTGTGCCTTGATGCCACTTTCTATATCAAGTCCTCAAATGCTATCAAATATAAACCAGGTACGGTTTTCATGAAAGAAGAGTACAGGTGTTACAGATGGATAAACTGAGATGTTAAAAAGATTAACTGTCTTGCCTTAAGAGAGGGGAGCAAGGGCAAACTAAGAATAGAAGCTCATACTGTCACCTGTCCCCATAAATCTAGAAGCTTTCCACCTTCCTACTAGGTACACAGTCTGATCAATTTCTACGTGGTTTGAACATCTGTTTTGCAGTAAGGAAGTGAAGTTTCTAAACTGTTTGTGGACATGTCGTTTACTCCAGGGTGGCCCTGTACATATGAATGACAGAATATAGAGTATTCATATACAAAACAACAGTTTTCAAACAAAATCAAATCAGGTTAATAGTAATTATTCAAAAACTTGAATTATAACAGAAACTAGACACAGTTTTAAACCTCTCTACTACACCATATACAGTAAATCCGTTTTATTATCAGAGCTTATGAAAGTCTCAGATCAAAGAGCAAGTAAGTAGTAGAGGAATCAAAACCTTTGCAACCTAATAAGTCTCTTCCAAGACCAAAGGGCATTATCCTTTCATGGCGCTAAGGACTTCTAATAGGTTTCAAAGAAGTAGTGTGTCTGTCTCAGGGCATTGCTTAAATTTTTAAAACACCCTATAGGTAATTTTTAAAATCCATGTTCTTCTGACACATTTAAGATATATCTAACCACCCAGTTCTTTACCCATATCCCCAATCCTAACTTTTTATTCTTAAACATTAAATTTTTCTTGGAAGCTTCACAGCTTGGAAGCATCGAAGAGATCTGCTTCTACCCAGGCAACAGCAGCTGGAACTGAAGTGGAAACTGAGGGATTAGCCCCTATAGGGAGGGGGCCCAACTCCTTGGAAATGCTTTTAAGGGCTCTTCAGCCAGCTAACTCAGGAGTGCAAGGGAAGACTTCCAGAAGGAAATATACCCAGCCAACCCTGGGGCCAAGGGAGAGTGTGTGGATGGGATTCTTGGGATTGAGAATAAAAAGAACAACAATGCAGCTTTGCAAGGACAGAGGGCATGCTTTCCACATCAAGGGGGCAAAAGCCACACTGAAAACCTCTCATCTCCATCCCAGTCTCAGTGTTCCCAATTGTAACAAGAGTGTTTCTTAATAATTTGCACTTAACACCTTGACACCAGGGTTTGGGACAGGATCTAGCAGAGAGCAAATTTAGTCCTTAGTTAATTGTTTCCCTGTTTTCCAAATGCAACAGATTTTGTTGGACTGACCAACACTGATGTATTTTTTAAAACACTTTTAAAGATGACATCCTGCCTCTCTGTAAGAACTGGAAGTTATTTGGCTCCTGTCTCAACGATGAAAACAAAATTTACAAGCATACCCCCCCTTCTCTATCAGGGGTCAGCAATGTCTGAGTCACAAAAAAGTCCAGATTTAAAAATAAGCCAGTATTCTTTTCCAACTCCACGCCAGAATTCCAGAAAATGTGCGACTTTTAAAATAAGGCTCCTCATTTTTTTGCCCAGTAAAAGTGGGGCATCTATTTGACATCTTCTTTCACGGGACACTATGCCACTTTAGGCATATTTGTATATTGTTCGAAAAGCCAGACTCAAAGTATGTAAAATACATGAACTTACTTGACTGGTGAAATCTACCACATATTCTTGGAAATGCATCCCGAAGTCATTTGGACTGACAGATACAGACAGAGGGATGACTAGATATGTCATCAGACAAGCAGAGTCAAATGCTGATGGGACACTCCAGAGGCTGGGGATACAGGTGTTCTTCACACCATCATTGCAAATTGGAAATCTTCATAATAAAATTTTAGCAGAAAATAAAAATAGATAAGCAAACACTTAAAAACAAATCAACTTCAGTGATAAACAAGGCAGGTACTGGCTTAGACTACAGGCAGAGAATGGGGTCCAACCCAGAACGAAAGGAGCAAAGTGAGTACGGCGTCCTCCAAGTGAAAGAAAGAAGCCAGAGCCACTGTAAGGCTTTTCGAGCATCATCAAAGCAGCCCTGAAAATCTCCTCACGAACTATACTATTGCACCCATACATTTTCAGACTTGTGTTGAACACTTTGAGCTATGGGCCAAGACAGAGAGCTTTCGCAAGGTTCCCTAATCCATTCACACGGCCCCATCTGAGGGATGACACTGGAGCCCGCCTCCAGCCTCTTGACTACCTCTCCCCTTTTATGGTGGTTTCAAGTTGAAAGCAATACTCATCTGTTTCCAGATTCCTAAAGGTACTAGAAAAAAAAAATCTAAATATAACAGATGGATAAGTGCTCACGGTAACTGGAAACCAAAATGTAACTTCAGCTTTTGCAGGCCGATGCCCTAACACATGGCTTTAGTGTAATGGTCTCACTGAAGACCTTTTGTCTTTATTCCCACAACAGAAATATTATCCTGACTTTGATGGATGACAGATAAGTGTTATTCAAAATTTTATTTTAAGCTGACATTAATAACCTTTACTTACTTTAAAGTCATTCAGTAAGTGTTCTCGTGTATGTCAAAATTTTCTATGAAACACAGTTGAGGGTGTCTGTTGCTTTTTTATTGTCTTTAAAATAGTTCGATGCACTTTAAAAATCTAATTTAAATGTTGGTGAAACCTCTGAAACATTTCTATGAGTTATAGGGTTCCATGGAATATAATGTGAAAACCAATAGGTTAGAAGGACCCTCTATTTGTGGTCAGTGTTTATAAAATCTACCATCCTTAGGTAATATAAAGAGCCACGGAACCCTCTCAAGATTTTATATAATGCTACCATGCTGGTAACTTCCTGTTTTGGAATCCCTTTCCTCATCACTTATAGTATTTAACTCAAACCTCCTGCCCCACTATCCTCAACACCAATTCTCCAGTTTTACACCTATAAACAAGACCCTCAATTCTTATTTCCTACACGGGCCTTTCAAGTTTCAACACTACAAATAACGTGACCATGTAATGTGGGAGATAAAGGGCAGCAATATAAAGTGCTTTTCACTTGCTGGTGGTGAAAAATAAACAAAAAGTCCCCCGAGTCTGAAAATGGAGCTTATTTCACATTCAACTTACATCTTTTCCTAGCCACCACCAAAGTAAGTGTCAGAATCTTAGCAAATCTGATAGCAGGTCTAAGAATTTCAAAATTGCAACCACATAATGATATGCACGCTGCAGCATCTGAGGGTGAAGTGTATTATATGGACACCTGCAGGTTGCTCTCAGTGAGCATCTGAGCCTACTTTAGTGAATAACACACTATGGATCAGGAATCCCCTAGCCACGTACACTGATACTACATACAAACTCCTCACCAGAATCCACAGAAAAACTCCACTGGTTCTGGGAAAGAAACACTTGGAATATCTTAGGGAATTATTAATTCATACCCCCGAATCAAGTATGGGCTTTCCAGGTGGCACTAGTGGTAAAGAATCCTCCTGCCAGTGTAGGAGACATAAGAGATGTGGATTGGGAAGATCCCCTGGAGGAGGAAATGGCAACCCACTCCAGTATCCCTGCCTAGAGAATCCCATGGACAGAGAAGGCTGGCAGGCCACAGTCCACAGGGTCGTAAAGAGTTGGACACGATTGAAGCAACTTAGCAGGCATGCACAAAGCAGGTATAAAAATGGTCATAACACACACATATCATGTGGATTAAGAGGTTTCCATAGTCTTGGAAAGACCACAAATTCTCACCAAACTACCTAAGGACCACTGCTTTCCTACTTAGGTGAAGAACTGGTACAGAAACTAAATGTTCACCCATCAGATGGAGATCCTTCAGTGAGACATGCTATACAAAGAAGGAATTATCTGGCTGATAGGACAGCAGAATGAGACTATTATCCTAAACACATTTTAATATACGTCATCCTTTTTAAATTTAAATTGATTTCATCCTTAGACCTATTAAAACCAAAGTAAAACATTAAAAATTAAAGACATGAGGAAATAAGCACAGTTCTCCACAGTAGGCTTTCAACACACAAGGATAACATGATGATAATGATGTGGATGTGGATAGTGATGAGGATAAAAGTGCTTGCTATGCTTCCGCAAGCACTGTTAACAGCTTTCGGCCTTGACGTTTTAACTTCTGTAAAAGCTTTGACCTCAGCTATGCTTACTGTACTGACCATAATAAAATGTATATGACTATGATCTTAATCTCATAAATTTTCTAACTTCACAGTTGTAAGACACTTGAGCAAGGTTTCAACCCCAGAACTTATGAGTATCCAACATTCGTCTCACAAGTATGGATTTCTTTCACCAGTGAACATCTGTTGTTGGCTTCTCAAGTCTCTGTACTATTAATAGAAGAGTTGATGATGGAGAAAACCTTAAAACAACTTCCATATCCATTGAGTTTTATGATGTTAAACAATTGTAATAAAAACATTAAGTATTCACAAGTTCCTATCAGACTTGAACTGAACTTGATGACAGACTTTAACACTAATATTTTATTGAGGAATAAGGATGTAAGGGCACTTAAGTCGCTTATCTTGTCTCAGTCTTTGTACAGTCCTCATGAATCATTTACTAATTCCTTTGCTTGGTTTTAAAGAAAATTAACACATGTGAGTTTGTTCCTAGAGAAGATGAAAGGACTTGCAAATAGATAAATTATCCATGAGTAAACTAACACACTATACACTAGCATTAAATATGGCACTGACTCGATTTGTGATATATTATTAAATTTCCTAAAACTGAAGTATCTTTCTTGTAAGTCTCAAAGTGTCATACAGAAGAGGATAAAAAGTTTTACGAAATGATTTGAACCAACTTCAAGTTCAAGATGGTTTGACTCTACCTACCTCACTGTTCAGAGATCCATGTTTTCATTTCACATCATTTGGGTATGGACAGAGCACTAGATTTGAATTCCAATGTCCAAACCTGACTTCTTCTGTGGGAATCCCAGTCAAATCTAACCTTTCTAGTTTAATACATTTGAACTCTGAAATATGGTTTCAACATTTCTATGCATGGAGACTTGGAATGATGTAATAGATAAAGGAGATACTTTTTTAAAATAAAAAATTATAATATCCAATCAATGTTCCAATTGATTTAATATTCTTAGAAAAGATTCACTTTTAAAAAGTTCTCACTGAAAGTTAATTCACATTAACAATACTTTATTTTAATTGAAAAAAAGTATTTCCTGGGGCCAATGGTAATGTTGCACATGTTTACGTGTGTATGTGTATGTTTATCTAAAAGACTTCACTTTCTCTACAAGTGCTCCATGAACTCTGATTGAACATGGCAGAAGAATCGAAGACTCTGGAGATACCACTTTTCCAGAGTCCAATTCGGACACTTTCTCTAAGTGAGGCAGTTTCTCTCTTATGGTAAAAATGAATTCTCTCTATATCAGAGGCTGGGAAAGTCAAGAGATGTACAAGAGGTCAAAATTAAGTCCATTAAATCCCAGCCCTGGATTTAGTCACCATGGAGACAGGGGAGATAAATAAACCAGCAACCTTAACAAATGTGCTGCACCTTTGCCAGACATCTCTCTGACTTTACCGTTATTTTTACTTAAGTATCTTTCAGTCCAAACATAACTGACGATGAAGACTATGAAACCAAACAGAACGAGGCCCAAAAGAAATAGGAATGCTCATGCCGGCAAAGGGCAGGCAAAGAGTCAACAGCAGCCCCCCTCAGCAGTGTGCTCTCTGTTCCCCTTGAAAAACGATTGCAACACGAAGCTCCAGAGGCAATGACATATGGGGAAAATATGTGGCCCTACAGCCAGAGGAAACCATGTCAAAAAAGAAAAACAGACATGAAGTAACTGACCTAATTAAAGGAGAAAAGTATACTGAGAGCAGGGAGACGGGAACACAGCTGGAGGGGAGGGGGCGCTGTGAGAAGCTCAGGACACTGAGGTGGGGTTTAGCTGCTTCTTTGATGGAAACCAGGAGCTGAAACGGGTGCTGCCCTTCATCATGGCTCCCCTGCAGTGAACACAGAATCCAGACACGTGAAGGTCCACCCCCGGGCCTGCTGCACACCAATGGGAAGCTCTGAGACAGACAGTTACACCTTGTCACGTGGGACACCAAGATGCCTTGCCACAGACCACAGGAAGAAAAGGGGGAGGCCTGGGATGGTGGAATGAAGCAAGCAAGAAGGAACCAGACTATCAGAGCTTGGCACTCAGGTGCTGGGCAGGAGTCTTCACTGTGTTTCACAATTATGTACTAAACACCTACTGTGTGATCAATGGACACATCACTGCTTGTGATATGGCGTTGACTTAAGAGGTAAAAGCTGAAGACTCTCAACGTCTAACGTGTCCCAACAGGATAACAACACAAATAAAACTCAGAGTGCTACTTACATTTGTCCAGGTGCCTTCTAGTTCTTCTCCATATGTACATGTCACTTGACAAGGTTATAACTACAGCAGATATACCATTTTGCATTCTACATTTTTAATCAGGTTGTATTATACAAATTCTTTCATACTGCTTTGCAAGTGTCAAAATTTTAATTTTGAACAGATACATGGAATTCCACTACTTAGAAGTATCATAATTATTTATCTAAAACTATTTGTTGAATAAATGAACCATTTCTCTAATGCTGGATGTTTAAATTCTAATTTTTGTCCTTATAAACAACACTGTGATGAATATCCATAACATACAGCTTTTTTCTTTTCTTAGAACAGCTTGTTTCTTAGGACACATTTCCCCCAGATAGGATTACTGGATCAAGGGGTACCAATCTTTATGACTTTTGCCATATATTGCCAAATAATGTTCCAAAAAAGCTTTTTACCAACTTACAATGTTACCAGCAATGAGTAAGTGTTTACTGGTTCCAAGGTAACCATAGTAGCATCAGGTTTTCTTTTTGTTTTTGTTGACTTAACAGATGAGAAATGTACCTCGTTGCTATTTGAATATGCTCATCTTTGCACATCTGTGATGCTGAACATTTTTCCATGTGTTCATTTACTTTGTGATAGAACGTGAATGTCTTTTACCCATCTCCCTACTGGAGAATTCATTTAGCCAACAGAGATGGAGACTCTCTGATATGTCAGGCCTTACAATCTATATGAACTCCGTGCACAATATGGAAACCAATTATCCTGTCATATTTACTACCAACTCTTCCTGGCCTGTTTCCCTTTTCAATATTTTGCCCCAGCTCTACTGAAGCACAATGACAAAAACTGTACATATTTAAGGTATACAATACAACGTGATGGCTTGACATGCATACCCTGTGAAAAGACTATTGCTATCAAGTCAGCACCTCAGTTACCACTCTGTCTCTGTGTGGTGAGAATGCTTAAGATCTAGTCTGTCAGTCCATTTTTATCTATTTGATTCCATTGACCTCTTCCTTTCTGAGATCTATCAATTGTTTTTTGTGGCCATGTGGCACAGTTTGCAGGATCTTAATTCCCCAACCAGGGATTGAACTTGGGGCCAGAGCAGTGTAGCATGGAGTCCCAACCACTGGACCACCAGGGCAGTCCCCAGAGTTTGATCACCGTATAGTTTACAAGGTTATCATATTTCCAGGGATTTGATAATTACACTATTTTCTGTGGTCTTCTTTAGAAGTTTCTATAAGAGTCTCATAAATATATCCTGTAATTATAAAATTCAAAGCTTCAATTTCTACTTCATGATTTGTGACCTTTAACATATCTCGCTCTTTCAACAGAAGCACTTAGTTTAAAAAACAAGATATAAAATAAAAGATGGGGCTTCCTCATGGTCCAATGGCTAGGAATTCACTTGCCCAGTGCAGGGGGCCTGGGTTCGATCCCCAGTCACAGAGTGAGATCCACAACTAAAAGTTCACATGCCAAAACAAAGATGTGGTACTGATGCTCCTGCTCTGAATCAGGTCCCATCAGAAGTTACCCCTCCTATCAGATGTTTACCCTCAACCCTTTTAAGGTATTCCCTTCAAATGAGCATCACCTAGTATGCACTTGAAAATTCACACACTGCTATTTTGAGAGGAAGGATGGCTCTAACTTTGTAGTCGCAATAGCGCAATAGACCTGGGGTTGAAAAGTCACATGTGTGTAAAAGCCAAGCAGGTCTTACAAAATAGTAAGACATTCAGATAATGGCACCCGACCCTTGTCCTTAGTGTCAAGGAGATAACAGAGTGGTGGACACTGTGGCAAGTTTCAGAGCTCATGTTCTATCTAAAGATACAGCAGCTATTTGGCTCCAGCCTAGCATTGCTCAACAGGAATGCAGGCTCGATGCTGCCAGATCTTCTGATATTTCAAGAGAAGATGAAAATCTGGATTTTTTTAAAAAATGTGAAATCTCTCAATTTCTAAATGATTGGCAATTCACTTAAAATTTTAAAAGAACACCTCTGTGTGCCAGATCCAGCCCACCAGCTTGAGACCTTGGCTCTAGACAGAAGATTTCCAAAGTCTTTAAGCCTGTGTGACCCATCTGGGCTGCTTTTCCTGCTTACTACTAGTGCACCAAGAAGAGAGGTCACATGAATAGACATGGTACGAATCAAATCACCATGACTACTACTCTTACAAATTTTGTTTTGTGAATATTAAAAACTGCCAAATCGATAATGAAAGTGACCATATGTCAATCATATAAATATTTCCTAGAAGTCAAATTAATGCTTCCTTAATTGACAAAATAATCTCTACTACAAAAACTAACACAGAGAATACCCAGCTCAAGTATGCATTAAGAATTACATTGTATTCAAGTTTTTGTTCCAAGTAATTCCATACCTATTGGGCAGCCAAAGAGAACAAATTCAAGTTCTTCAATTATAAAGCTTACCTGTGAAAAATGCTGTGCTAAACATAAAACAGGATACATTATCATTAAAGAAACATAAAATATATCCTCATGTGGAAACTGCAAAGTCCATTTTCCTTAACTGTCCAGTTTTTCCAAATAACTTTTAAAAACAAGAATGTGAAATACAGTTACATTTGTTTTCATTTTGGGGGCATTTGGGTCCCAGACACAGCTGCACATGCTCATATGGAGGTGACATAATTCACCAGCTCAAGGAGCAAACTGGAGATGGCGACTTTGGTTTGCACCCCTGAACCCATACTGGTCTACTCAATGCTGGGCAATTTATTTTAAAAAGGAAAATCAAGCTTTAGCTTCCTCATTTGCAGAAGGGAAAATAATCCAGGGATGTCCTACCCTTGAAGACTATTAAACCAAAATGTGTCATTCTTTTTGTTTTGCTCACTCTTATATTCCTGATCCAGTCCACAGAAGGGCTGAATGAATGAATAAAAGAAAGGAAAACACATCAACACATCATAAGACACCACAACATCGTGACCGTTGAGCTATTACTTTAAAATCAATGCCACAGATTTCTGTCACAGTGAAGCAGAACTTAATGCATTCTATTTCATTAACTCACTTGAGAAGTTCACTGCTCTCAAAGAAAACCCAAAGATGTTACGTTTTAGTCAAAGATGTCATCCAGGGAATTGTTAATATCAGAAAACCACTTCAAATATGCCTTCACAGGACTTAAACTAAAATGTTCCATTTTAAGAATACAGTCTTGTACACATAGTTTCTACTGAAGTTTTCTTACTGACAAAGTTTGTCAGGGCTGCAAACTACAGTGGAAGTGGTAAGGGCAAAAAATGTATCTGATAGGCCAAGTTTCACCTGGCCAGCATTTCCAACTCAGTTGATGGGAGGATGTTTTTAGCTTTTCTGTGTATGTCCGTAAACAATCCAGTGTCTGTTTCTGTGGAAAAATAAAAGCAAGACCTGTGAAAGGGCACAGAGCAAAAACCTTGGCTCCTTAAACAGAGCTTTTCAACTGCCCTAGGGCTCCTTGGAGGAGAAGAGTTGCAGCCTCCTACATGAGCCAAGGCAGTTCTGGTTTGGTGTTCTCTACTGTGGATGTGACTGGTGATAGAAGCAAGGTCTGATGCTGTAAAGAGCAATATTGCATAGGAACCTGGAATGTCAGGTCCATGAATCAAGGCAAATTGGAAGTGGTCAAACAGGAGATGGCAAGAGTGAATGTCGACATTCTAGGAATCAGCGAACTAAAATGGACTGGAATGGGTGAATTTAACTCAGATGACCATTGTATCTATTACTGCGGGCAGGAATTCTTAGAAGAAATGGAGTAGCCATCATGGTCAACAAAAGAGTCTGAAATGCAGTACTTGGATGCAGTCTCAAAAACGACAGAATGATCTCTGTTCGTTTCCAAGGCAAACCATTCAATATCACGGTAATCCAAGTCTATGCCCCAACCAGTAACGCTGAAGAAGCTGAAGTTGAATGGTTCTATGAAGACCTACAAGACCTTCTAGAACTAATACCCAAAAAAGATGTCCTTTTCATTATAGGGGACTGGAATGCAAAAGTAGGAAGTCAAGAAACACCTGGGGTAACAGGCAAATTTGGCCTTGGAATATGGAATGAAGCAGGGCAAAGACGAATAGAGTTTTGCCAAGAGAACGCACTGGTCATAGCAAACACCCTCTTCCAACAACACAAGCGAAGACTCTACACATGGACATCACCAGATGGTCAACACCAAAAACAGATTGATTATATTCCTTGCAGTCAAAGATGGAGAAGATCTATACAAGTCAGCAAAAATAAGACTGGGAGCTGACTGTGGCTCAGATCATGAGCTCCTTATTGCCAAATTCAGATTTAAACTGAAGAAAGTGGGGAAAACCATTAGACCATTCAGGTATGACCTAAATCAAATCCCTTATGATTATACAGTGGAAGTGAGAAATAGATTTAAGGGACTAGATCTGATAGAGTACTGGATGAACTATGGACGGAGATTCGTGACATTGTACAGGAGACAGGGATCAAGACCATCCCCATGGAAAAGAAATGCAAAAAAGCAAAATGGCTGTCTGTGGAGGCCTTACAAATAGCTGTGAAAAGAAGAGAAGTGAAAAGCAAAGGAGAAAAGGAGATACAAGCATCTGAATGCAGAGTTCCAAACAACAGCAAGAAGAGACAAGAAAGCCTTCCTCAGCAATCAATGCAAAGAAATAGCAGAAAACAACAGAATGGGAAAGACTAGAGATGTCTTCAAGAAAATTAGAGATACCAATGGAACATTTCATGCAAAGATGGGCTTGATAAAGACAGAAATGGTATGGACCTAACAGAAGCAGAAGATATTAAGAAGAGGTGGCCAGAATACACAGAAGAACTGTACAAAAAAGACCTTGACGACCCAGATATTCACGATGGTGTGATCACTCATCTAGACCCAGACATCCTGGAATGTGAAGTCAAGTGGGCCTTAGTAAGCATCACTATGAACAAAGCTAGTGGAGGTGATGGAATTCCAGTTGAGCTATTTCAAATCCTGAAAGATGATGCTGTGAAAGCACTGCACTCAATATGCCAGCAAAGTTGGAAAACTCAGCAGTGGCCACAGGACTGGAAAAGGTCAGTTTTCATTCCAATCCCAAAGAAAGGCAATGCCAAAGAATGCTCAAACTACCACACAATTGCACTCATCTCACACGCTAGGAAAGTAATGCTCAAAATTCTCCATGCCAGGCTTCAGCAATATGTGAATCGTGAACTTCCAGATGTTCAAGCTGGTTTTAGAAAAGGCAGAGGAACCAGAGATCAAATTGCCAACATCCGCTGGATCATCGAAAAAGCAAGAGAGTTCCAGAAAAACATCTATTTCTGCTTTATTGACTATGCCAAAGCCTTTGACTCTGTGGATCACAATAAACTGTGGAAAATTCTGAAAGAGATGGGAATACCAGACCACCTGACCTGCCTCTTGAGAAACCTATATGTAGGTCAGGAAGCAACAGTTAGAACTGGACATGGAACAACAGACTGGTTCCAAATAGGAAAAGGAGTACGTCAAGGCTGTATATTGTCACCCTGCTTATTTAACTTCTATGCAGAGTACATCATGAGATACGCTGGGCTGGAAGAAGCACAAGCTGGAATCAAGATTGCCAGGAGAAATATCAATAACCTCAGATATGCAGATGACACCTCAGTTACGGCAGACAGTGAAGAGGAACTAAAAAGCCTCTTGATGAAAGTGAAAGAGGAGAGTGAAAAAGTTGGCTTAGAGTTCAACATTCAGAAAAGGAAGATCACGGCATCTGGTCCCATCACTTCATGGGAAATAGATGGGGAAACAGTGGAAACAGTGTCAGACTTTTTTTGGGGGCTCCAAAATCACTGCAGATGGTGATTGCAGCCATGAAATTAAAAGACGCTTACTCATTGGAAGGAAAGTTATGACCAACCTAGACAGCATATTAAAAAGCAGAGACATTACTTTGCCAACAAAGGTCCACCTAGTCAAGGCTATGGTTTTTCCAGTGGTCATGTATGGATGTGAGAGTTGGACTATGAAGAAGGCTAAGCCCCAAAGAATTGATGCTTTTGAACTGTGGTGTTGGAGAAGACTCTTGAGAGTCCCTTGGACTGCAAGGAGATCCAACCAGTCCATTCTAAAGGAGATCAGTCCTGGGTGTTCTCTGGAAGGACTGATGCTAAAGCTGAAACTCCAATACTTTGTCCACCTCACGCGAAGAGTTGACTCATTGGAAAAGACTGATGCTGGGAGGGACTGGGGGCAGGAGGAGAAGGGGACGACAGAGGATGAGATGGCTGGATGGCAACACCGACTCAACAGACATGAGTTTGGGTGAACTCTGGGAGTTGGTGATGGACAGGGAGGCCTGGCGTGCTGTGATTCATGGGGTCACAAAGAGTCGGACACGACCGAACTGACTGTGGTAAGACCTAAAGCTTTATTTGAGGACAGGATTTTATCATTTAAAAAAAAGTTTGAAAACAACCCTTCTGGATAAAGGCTGGGGCTGATAGTAACGCCAGGACTTTAACCTTAAAATGGAAGAGTTGATCATAGCTGGCAGCTGAGAGAAACAGGGAAGGATCTCTGACTACCACTATAACTGATGAAATTGATCAAATTCAGATTAAACATTTCTAAAAAGCTGTCCTACTTGTTCACTCTTTAGGGTTTAATATCTTTAAGCTAAGCTAAGCTAAGTTGCTTCAGTCGTGTCCGACTCTGTGCGACCCCATAGACGGCAGCCCACCAGGCTCCCCCGTCCCTGGGATTCTCCAAGCAAGAACACTGGAGTGGGTTGCCATTGCCTTCTCCAATACATGAAAGTGAAAAGTGAAAGTGAAGTCACTCAGTCGTGTCCGACTCAGCGACCCCATGGATTACAGCCTACCAGGCTCCTCCATCCATGGGATTTTCCAGGCAAGAGTACTGGAATGGGGTGCCAGGCTTCATATTTTCTATCTAGGGTTTAATATATTTAAAAATCTCTGACAAATATTAAAAGCAGCAAGGGAAAAACAACAAATAACACACAAGGGGATTCCCATAAGGATAACAGCTGATCTTTCTACAGAAACTCTTCAGGCCAAGAGGGAATGGCAGGACATACTTAAAGTGATAAAAGAAAATAACCTAGAGCCCAGATTACTGTACCAAGCAACGATCTCCTTCAAATATGAAGGAGAAATCAAAAGCTTTTACAGACAAGCAAAAGCTGAGAGAATTCAGCACCACCAAACCAGCTCTCCAACAAATGCTAAAGGATCTTCTCTAGACAGAAAACACAGAAAGGGGGTATCAACTCAAACCCAAAACAACAAAGTAAATGGCAACGGGACTATACTTATCAATAATTACCTTAAATGTAAATGGGTTGAATGCCCCAACCAAAAGACAAAGACTGGCTGAATGGATACAAAAACAAGACCCCTATATATATTGTCTACAAGAGACCCACCTCAAAACAAGGGACACATACAGATTGAAAGTGAAGGGCTGGAAAAAGATATTCCACACAAATAGAGACCAAAAGAAAGCAGGAGTAGCAATACTCATATCAGATAAAATAGACTTTAAAACAAAGGCTGTGAAAAGAGACAAAGATGGATACTGCATAATGATCAAAGGATCAATCCAAGAAGAAGATATAACAATTACAAATATATATGCACCCAACATAGGAGCACCACAATATGTAAGACAAATGTATGAAAGGGGAAATTAACAGTAACACAATAGTAGTGGGAGACTTTAATACCCCACTCACACCTATGGATAGATCAACTAAACAGAAAATTAACAAGGAAACACAAACTTTCATTAAATGATACAACAGACCAGCTAGACCTAATTGATATCTAGGGACATTTCACCCCAAAACAATGAATTTCACCTTTTTCTCAAGTGAATACAGAACCGTCTCCAGGACAGATCACATCCTGGGCCATAAATCTAGCCTTGGTAAATTCAAAAAAATTGAAATCATTCCAAGCATCTTTTCTGACCACAATGCAGTAAGATTAGATCTCAATTACAGGAGAAAAACTATTAAAAATTCCAACATATGGACGCTGAACAACACGCTGCTGAATAACCAACAAATCACAGAGGAAATAAAAAAAGAAATCAAAATATGCATAGAAATGAATGAAAATGAAAACACAACAACCCAAAACCTGTGGGACACTGTAAAAGCAGTGCTAAGGGGAAGGCTCATAGCAATACAGGCATACCTCAAGAAACAAGAAAAAAGACAAATAATCTAACTCTACACCTAAAGCAACTAGAAAAGGAAGAAATGAAGAACCCCAGGGTTAGTAGAAGGAAATAAATCTTAAAAATCAGGGCAGAAATAAATGCAAAAGAAACAAAAGAGACCACAGCAAAAATGAACAAAGCCAAAAGCTGGATCTTTGAGAGGATAAACAAAATTGACAAACCATTAGCCAGACTCATCAAGAAACAAAGGAGAAAAACCAAATCAATAAAATTATAAGTGAAAATGGAGAGATCACAACAGACAACACAGAAATACAAAGGATCATAAGAGACTACTATCAGCAATTATATGCCAATAAAATGGACAACTTGGAAGAAATGGATAAATTCTTAGAAAAGTACAACTTCCCAAAACTGAACCAGGAAGAAATAGAAAATCTGAACAGACCCATCACAAGCACTGAAATTGAAACTGTAATCAGAAATCTTCCAGCAAACAAAAGCCCCGGTCCAGACGGCTTCACAGCTGAATTCTACCAAAAATTTAGAGAAGAGCTAACAGCTATTCTACTCAAACTCTTCCAGAAAATTGCAGAGGAAGGTAAACTTCCAAACTTATTCTATGAGGCCACCATCACCCTAATATCAAAACCTGACAAAGATCCCACAAAAAAAAAACACTACAGGCCTATATCACTGATGAACATAGATGCAAAAATCCTTAACAAAATTCTAGCAATCAGAATCCAACAACACATTAAAAAGATCATACACCATGACCAAGTGGGCTTTACCCCAGGGATGTAAGGATTCTTCAATATCCACAAATCAATCAATGTAATACACCACATTAACAAATCGAAAAATAAAAGCCATATGATTATTTCAATAGATGCAGAGAAAACCTTTGACAAAATTCAATGTCCATTTATGATAAAAACTCTCCAGAAAGCAGGAATAGAAGGAACATACCTCAACACAATAAAAGTTATATAGGACAAACCCACAGCAAACACTATCCTCAATGGTGAAAAATTGAAAGCATTTCCCCTAAAGTCAGGAACAAGACAAGGGTGCCCACTCTCACCACTAATATTCAACATAGTTTTGGAAGTTTTGGCCATAGCAATCAGAGCAGAAAAAGAAATAAAAGGAATCCAGACTGGAAAAGAAGAAGTAAAACTCTCACTGTTTGCAGATGACATGATCCTCTACATAGAAAAGCCTAATGACTCCATGAGAAAATTACTAGAGCTAATCAATGAATATAGTAAAGCTGCAGGATATAAAATCAACACACAGAAATCCCTTGCATTCCTATACACTAACAATGAGAAATCAGAAAGAGAAATTAAGAAAACAATTCCATTCACCACTGCAACGAAAAGAATAAAATACTTAGGAATATCAATGAAGTCAACCACTTCAGTCAGTTTTTACAAGTCAACCACTTGTAAAAGAATGAAACTAGAACACTTTCTAACATTATACACAAAAATAAACTCTAAATGGATTAAAGATCTAAACATAATACCAGAAACTATAAAACTCCTGGAGGAGAACATAGGCAAAACACTCTCCGACATAAGTCACAGCAGGATCCTCTATGACCCACCTCCCAGAATATTGGAAATAAAAGCAAAAATAAACAAATGGAACCTAATTAAAATTAAAAGCTTCTGCACAACAAAGGAAACTTTAAGCAAGGTGAAAAGACAGCCTTCAGAATGGGAGAAAATAATAGCAAATGAAGCAATGGACAAAGAATTAATCTCAAAAATATACAAGCAACTCCTGCAGCTCAATTCCAGAAAAATAAACGACCCAATCAAAAAATGGGCCAAAGAACTAAGCAGACATTTCTCCAAAGAAGACATACAGATGGCTAACAAACACATGAAAAGATGCTCAACATCACTCATTATCAGAGAAATGCAAATCAAAACCACAATGAGGTACCATTCCACACCAGTCAGAATGGCTGCTATCCAAAAGTCTACAAGCAATAAATGCTGGAGAGGGTGTGGAGAAAAGGGAACCCTCTTACACTGTTGGTGGGAATGCAAACTAGTACAGCCACTATGGAGAACAGTGTGGAGATTCCTTAAAAAAACTGGAAATAGAACTGCCTCATGATCCAGCAATCCCACTGCTGGGCATACACACCGAGGAAACCAGAATTGAAAGAGACACGTGTACCCCAATGTTCATCGCAGCACTGTTTATAATAGCCAGGACATGGAAGCAACCTAGATGTCCATCAGCAGAAGAATGGATAAGAAAGCTGAGGTACATATACACAATGGAGTATTACTCAGCTGTTAAAAAGAATGCATTTGAATCAGTTCTAATGAGGTGGATGAAACTGGAGCCTATTATACAGAGTGAAGTAAGTCAGAAAGAAAAACACCAATACAGTATACTAACACATATATATGGAATTTAGAAAGATGGTAATGATAACCCTATATGCGAGACAGCAAAAGAGATACAGATGTATAGAACAGTCTTTTGGACTCTTTGCGGGAGAGGGCAAGGGTGGGATGATTTAGGAGAATGGCATCGAAACCTGTAAATTATCACATGTGAAATGAATCGCCAGTCCAGGTTCGATGCACGATACAGGATGCTCGGGGCTGGCGCACTGGGATGACCCAGAGGGATGGTATGGGGAGGGAGGTGGGAGGGGGGTTCAGGATGGGAACATGTGTACACCCGTGGCAGATTCCTGTTGATGTGTGGCAAAACCAGTACAATATTGTAAAGTAATTAGCCTCCAATTAAAATAAATACAGTATACTAACACATTTATATGGAATTTAGAAAGATGGTAACAATAACCCGGTGTACGAGACAGCAAAAGAGACACCGATGTATAGATCAGTCTTATGGACTCTGTGGGAGAGGGAGAGGGTGGGGAGATTTGGGAGAATAGCATTGAAACATGTATAATATCATGTATGAAACGAGTCGCCAGTCCAGGTTCGATGCACGGTACTGGATGCTTGGGGCTGGTGCACTGGGACGACCCAGAGGGAGGCAGGGGGAGGGAGGAGGGAGGAGGGTTCAGGATGGGGAATGCGGGTATATCTGTGGCGGATTCATTTCGATATTTGGCAAAACTAATACAATATTGTAAAGTTTAAAAATAAAATAAAATTAAAAAAAAAAATCTCTGGAGAACTCTGTATCAAATAGATGTAACAAAGGCTACTACCCTAACTGAAATGACAGGCCCTATACTGCATGTGGGACAGAGCATGGAACTGGGCGGGGTGGAGGGGAAGGCAGAAATGCAGCAACCTTTTGAATGGATGAAACTAGAAATCCTGAGTGGTCTGGTGCCAGCAAATGTTACTACCACTCTTATAAACACAAGGAGACTGGGGTCCAAAGAGCAGCAAGACTGTGGCTCCGTACACTGTGCCTAGATGAACTGTCTTACAGAGTTCCTTGTTCCAGTTTTTGCAAAGGTGAACATCCCCTATCTCTCAAAAAAGACAGAAAAGAGTAACCTGGCATCATCACAGAGTCTCCAGAAGCTGCCAAAGCTACTAGGACTAGGCGGATGGAGGATGCCTCTCCAGGGTATGTGAAATGGAAGGACTGGCCTTGCCCGGCTGCTCACACCCACGCGGCTGCGCTCAGAACTTCAGTTCCTCAGAAGATGATCTGCCAACCACATTAAGGTGACCCCACGGAAATGCTCCAAATTGGTAGACTGTGAGCGGCTGCCCCACACCTTGGCTCAGCTCACCCCAGGCCTGAAGAGTCCTGACAGCTGACTGGGCGGCCCAGGAGCTGCTCCACGCAGCTTTCCTGTTCCCTACCATCCACAGGGTGCCAGAGGCAGATCTGTAGCCTCAGGCCGACCTTCTAACTATTCTGCTGTGCTTGGCACATTCACTTCTCATGCCCCCAAATTAAAAGCAAATGAGATGTTTTCACCCTTGAAAAGGCAATCCCCAGAGACCTCGTATCTAGGGTAAGCAGTGACATTGGTCAGCTCAATTAAAACAAACGCGCTTAAAATCTACCACACAGATAAAGATTTCTGGACAGTGTTGATGCGAACGCCACACACCAGAAGGTGGAGACTGGTGTAATAATGTGTGGCAATTGGGAAAACTTACCTCACAGTGGATATGTGCAGAACGGGATGTATTCGGTGAGGGCGGGACACCGCTAACAACCACCTCTGATGTGCCTAAGTTAGGAAAAAATGAGAAGCAAGAGGTCAAGTTACCTTTTCAGGAGAAAAGCTAGAAGTTTCTTAAAAAAAAAAAAAAAAAAACCCTCACGATCCAAAAGTCAACTTCCTTTGAAATGGCTCACGATAACACCTTCTTCTCTGTATTTACAACTCTTGAAGTTAAGGAAAACTGCCAAGATGTTCTGCATATTTCCCCAAATGTCTGTTTATCATATAACATTTGCACCGGCAATGGATCTGGCCCCCTCATTATCAAGCTGTATTAGCTCAAACACTCAGCATTGTTAGCAGAGTGAGCTCATGGCCTATTTCAGTTTTAAATTAACATTTGGCAATCACCCGGGTAATCAAAACAAATGACTCAGTCATTTAGAATAGATTTATTAGTTGAGTCTCCCCCCGCTCTTTTAACATCTCTAGTGTATTTTGCCACAGGAGAGCTCAGAGCCAGACAGAATGTAGAGCACAAGTCACCAGAGGAATATTTAGAGGTGTTGCCATGGAGATGAGGTGCTTAGTGACTGCTGAAGTTATCTCCAATCAACAACAGGATTAGGCAGCAGGCTGGTGGGCAGGCTCATCCCCGCATGGATGGTTCTGCCTGACTAGGAAACAGGTGTGCCCTGTGCTTTTCCCACTGACACACAAAATGGTACACTCTGACACGCTGCCCTCTCCACACCCTCCAGGCCTCCCCACAGGCAGCGCTGACATCACCACCTTACCCGCCCCCCATTATTCAGAAAGGACTGGCTGGGGCTAAGGAGAAAGGAAGTGTGATCACTGTATCTTCCCCAACATGTGAAATCCTGAAACCCACACCAAAGGCTCTTTTATATCAACTGTGAAATGTACATGAGTGAAAGAATTTGAAGGAAAAGACAGCTCCCTGAGAGAAGGCCCTCCTCCCCCCACAACCCAGGCCCACCTGTTCTGTTCACTCCTCCATTCCCACACCTAGAACAGTACCTGGCACACAGGAGGCACTCATGAAGCATCCATTGAATGAAATAAGGCAAACAAAAACCAAAGATTATAACCAGGCTCAAAACTCCCCACGCTCCACAACCAACTTGTTTCAAGCCGATCATCAAACAAGCAGTGGTTAGAGATTTTCTTTTTAATGTTAATGAATGCGAAAATAAATCCAGTTAGTTCAACAGGCTAATGGGTTCATCAATTTAGAGACCTTAATGACAACTGTTGAAGACAACTCTTCAAATTCAGTATGGACAAGTCTGCTGATGATAGGGACAGGGGTCTTGTCTGCCAGATCTAAAGCCCCAGATCTAAAGACAAATTTGTTAACTTTCAAAAGTGAATGCTTAAATTGACTGACTCCAAAGAAATGCCTTCTAGTCCCCTTCCCACCTACACTTAAGGAGAGACAATATTTTCTTGTTCTATCATATGAACAATGTCTCATTGGTTCCATGTTCTACCTCATTTGTCTTACAGGACTTTAAGTTTCTTGGTGACAGGGACAGAAAGCCCCGATTTCTTGGGGACAGGGACAAGAATCCCTGATTTCTTTTCTACCTCCCAGGACTTAGCATGGTATGTATGTACAAAAGCCTTGGCTCAGCCTCATCTACCACCACCCGCACCCCAATCATACGGAACTCACTGTTTCTAAAAGGTGCCACACCCTTTCATGCAGCTGTGGGAAGAATGCAGCATGGCACAGCTGTTCACAGCAAGGGCGCCGGAGTCAGACTGGCTGGGTTCATGTGCTGGCCCCGCCTTATATCAGCTGTACAACCTCTGGGAACCTCATAATGGTAAGTGACATCACAGAGGGACTGGACGCTGGCAAGATGGCAGGGCATGTAAAGCCCCTAACCAGGGCCTCACTCATATAAGGTACTCAGTGAACATCACATATATATTTATCACGATGATTACAGCAGGCAGAGAATGAAATGTTATCAAACTTGGATAATAATTTCATATTCTGCCACAGACAGTTGGCCCCAAGCATACCCCTACGTAGATCCAACCCAACCTAAACTTTGAATCTGAATCCATCACAGTCTAGCCTCATGATAAGTGACCTCACAGAGGGACTGGACGCTGGCAAGATGGCAGGGCATGTAAAGCACTTAACCAGGGCCTCACTCATACAAGGTACTCAGTGAACATCACATATATATTTATCACGATGATTACAGCAGGCAGAGAATGAAATGTTATCAAACTTGGATAATAATTTCATATTCTGCCACAGACAGTTGGCCCCAAGCATACCCCTACACAGACCCAACCCAACCTAAACTTTGAATCTGAATCCATCACAGTCTAGCCTTATGATACTAGTCCATTTTACTCACTTTGTCGGAACCAGTTTTTCCTAGAGATAGATTCGATATGCAGTGGGCTCTATTTGAAGGAATCCCATTCTCTAAACAACCAGAATAGCTTCCTCCCTAAGATCCCAACACTGCCAGTACCTTCCCTGCTTTCTCTCTGTCTACTCCCTACCTCTACAAGCTCAGGCTCTAAGGAGCCTTGTGGGGCCAGAGAACTTGTTTTCCAGTAACCACACCAAGTCACCGGCTCTCTTGAGTCCTTGAGTGTTATGTTCCCTGACACCCTCCAGAGGGCAGTAGAGAGAAAGGCCCAAAGGCTGAGCACACAGAACTCTCTGCACCGGGGTCCAACTTGGTCCCCTGCCAGAGGAGTCTTGGGTTGCAGAGTTCATGGTTTCACCTTCAAGAACTGCCCCACAAAGAAAGACAAAAACATACAGCAAGATTTTAACAGCATCTGTATCTCCATTTCACTTTATTGTCAGGGCTAGTGCCCTCAACATTTAGTTGGGGTTGGGGGGATAAAGGCACTCATGGCGATAGTGTTGTGTACACTTTTCAATCTGCAGTGTGCAACTGTGGCCCTGACCAGACATAACACAAATTGTGTTGATGATATTGCGCAAGCCAAAGAGTAAAAACAGGACAGCAGCCAAACATACTGGGTAAAATGTGATGACAGCAAAGTAATCCAAAATAAAACCCAAACACTTTAGGGTCAGTCATGCTTTCAAATAAATCACGTTAATCTTATCCCACCCTGACAGAATTAATAAGTGAAGTTAGACAAACTATTTATGTTATTCCAGAAGCCAGAAGCTACATTATAGTGACATTCAACATACACAATCATTCTCCTTCAGGTTTAACAAGGGTATTTTGGTCACAGATACTGATGATCCTATCACTATGGACAGCCAAGCCTAAATGATCCCCAAATCACCAATCAACTCAGTGAATTATATGGAAACATAACATCCAGAAACAGCAGCTGTCTGAATGAACCTAAAGACCAGTTGAATCAGTCAAAATGGATGAGCTCCATAGAATCATTGTCTCCTCAATTGTCATGGTAACCATTCCTTAATCATATCCTTCCAAATATTCTCTCCTACCTTAGAAACCAAAGAGCAGTGAACCCCAAATACCTTCTTAATTAGGTATGCTTGTGATGGTACCAGGCAGCAGCTTAGACTTATTTATCCTGCTTTGATTCAAATGCTTACACTGCTATGGTTGTCAAGACATCAGCATATGCACGTCTAAAACACATTTGAAATGTTACCATTATATGCAATAAGAAATACAAATGAGATGGCCACTGGCTTCTTTCCTTCAGCAGAAGAACTGATAAAGCGGCTCTTACCCAGTAAAATTATGTGTTGCTATAAACAAACAGTTAAGACAAAAGATGCCTCATTTTAATAATTTCAACATAATCAAGATCTATAACATCATAATCAAATCTTTACCAACACATTAACTTAATACATAAACAAAAACCAAAAGGATATTATGTTATAGAAATAAAATAAAATCCAATTTTGTGTCCTTAGATTGAATATAATACACTCTATGTCTGGAAGATTATCTATTCCACACAAGTTTCTACATTTACTTTATATGATATAATATTCTTCAGAAATTGGAAAGAGAAATGTTTTATGTTTATTCAACCTGGCAAAAGAGAGGTTATATTTTTAAAAGATATCTATTAGATATATTATACATTTTAAGTTGTGATCCTTCTAGATTCATCCTTAGACTTTTATGCACAACTTTTCCAAAGTTAGAGTAGTAAGCCATTTAAAAATATTGCATTGGAATATATGGAACCTTTTTAAATATAGAATTTGCTTGTACTGGTTTCCAACTAGTAATAAAAGGTCTTTCCTTCCAGAAATGCACAACCTGTATACTAATAAAAGAGGAAAGGTAAGCAGTGTGTCCACCAGGCCCCAAATAAGCACTAAGGAGCTCTTTCGACAGGCCATTTCTGGATGCAAATTTACAGAATTTTTGGTCACAAAGGGTGGATGAAAAATAAAAATATATTCATTCCTTTTTAATTGGCATACTAAAATTTGCAACAAAAGCAAAAATAATCAAGTGGGACTATATAAAATAAAAAAGCATCTGTGCAGCAAAGAAAATGATCAACAAAGTGAAAAGGCAACCTATGGAATGAGAGAAAAATATTTGCAAATCATATATCTGATAAGGAACTAGTATCCAAAATATACAAAGAACTCATACAACTCAATGGCAAAATAAATAATCCAATTAACAAATGGGCAGTGGAAGTGAATAGACATTTTCCCAAAGAACACAAACACATGGCCAACAGGTACATGAAACGACGCTTCAACATCACTAATTTCCCTGGTTCAATATCAGGGAAATGTGAACCCAAACCACAAAATCACCTCACACCCACAGAATGGCTATTATCTAAACACTACAAGTAACAAGTGTTGGCAAGGATGTAGAACAAAAGGAACATTCTTACACTGTTGGTGGGAATGTAAATTGGTGCAGCCACTACAGAAAACAGTATGGAGAGTCCTCTAAAAATTAAAAATAGAACTATGCTATAATCTAGCAATTATATTTCTTGGTATTTATCCAAAGAAAAGCCCAAAGATAATCTGCACCCCCATTCATCGCAGCACTACTTACAATAGCCAAGATATGGAAACAACCCTCTTACCCATCAATAGATTAATGGATAAAGAAGATGTAGAACATGTATATACAATGGAATGCTACTTAGACATAAAAAGAAGGAAATCTTGCCACTTGCAACAACATGGATGGACCTCTGGGGCATTATGTAAGTGAAATTAGACAGAGAAAGACAAATACTGTATGATTTCTCATATATACAATCTAAAATTTTTATTTTAAAAAGCTCATATATACAAAGAACAGGGGTTGGGGAAATGGGTGAAGGGGGGGGTCTAAGGTTACAAAAACACACTATAGGTATTTTCCTCATATGCTTTTACATAACTGCTGGCTAATGAGCTTTAAAAGACTAAAGAAACGTAGAAAAACAAATAAAACATTAAGAATACTTAGGAATACAAAAGTCATCGATAACAGAATAAACTAAAATTATGAGGCATGAGGAACAAGTAGGAACAACGCAAAAAAACCCATCACCACAACCACCACCACCAAAAAAGAACAACAACAAATGGCGAAATCCAGCAAGAAAAATGGAGCAGCAAATATTTGCTAAAGTTAAAAGGTAAAACCTTGAGATCCTGTCCTTTGCCCTAATGTTCAATGGTATTTTTGTTTTAAAAATATGAAGACTGATGTCCTTTCAATGACTATTACAACAGTTCCCAAATAAAACAAACAATAGAATAAAAATTCACTGAATTGACTGATAGGCTTGAATTAGTCACTGCCAAGTTTACGACTTTCCCACAACTCCAAGCATTCTTTTGTCAAGAGAAACAGGATTCCCTGCTCCCACCCCGCCATGATGACCACGGGTGGCTTTCTGGGTGACTATAATTTGTGTTTTTTTATAACTCATTGGGGAATACCTACCCAATTAGAACTCCACAATCAAAGCAACGATGGACAAAGGATGAGTACAGATGCATAAAATCTGACAATTCTGATAGCTGCCTCTGCAGGGCCCAGGTTATCCCAGAACAAGAGAAATTCCTGAGCCAAAGGCTTAGTTCTAACCCTACCTTCTCCCCACAGAGCTATCACTGAATCCTAGCCATTTGTCCTACAAAGAGCTTTCATACCTTTTCTTCCTTATAATCACATTTCTACAATCCTAATTTGGTTCATGATTACTTCAGACCTAGACTACTTACTTCACCAGGCTTCCTATGGCTCAGATGGTAAAGCATCTGCCTACAATGCGGGAGACCTCGGTTCGATCCCTGGGTCGGAAAGATCTCCTGGAGAAGGAAATGGCAACCCACTCCAGTACTCTTGCCTGGAAAATCCCATGGACAGAGGAGCCTGGTAGGCTACAGTTCATGGGCTCTCAAAAGAGTCAGACACAACTGAGCGACTTCACTTCACTTCACTTCACTTCCTGTCTTCATAGAGCTGCTAGAAGAACTGTTCAAATGTACCACCTTGAATGGATCACTCCCAATCCTCCAAACTTTCTTCTCCTTCAATCTAAACGCCAAATTTCTAGCATGAAACTCAAGGCCTCCCAGTCATATTCAAATCTACTTTTCTCCATCCCCCCACACTCAACTTCAGCTTTGGCTGACTCCATGCCTCTGAGCTTTGTTACCACTGCAGAGTAAAAGGTGCTTTGATGCATGTCACCTTCCCTAAATCAGTGAGATTCTCAAATTGGCTGCACCTAGGAAGCCAAAGCAACTAGTAACGTCTGAGTGGCCCTCATGGTCCCCCAGATGAATGAATATGGAGCCAAGTTTAAGAACAATCGTCCCAGTCTCCTGGGGGAGAGGGTTACTACTGTTGCTGCTGCTACTGCTAAGTCGCTTCAGTCATGTCTGACTCTGTGTGACCCCAGAGACGGCAGCCCACCAGGCTGCCCTGTCCCTGGGATTCTCCAGGCAAGAACACTGGAGTGGGTTGCCATTTCCTTCTCCAATGCATGGAAGTGAAAAGTGAAAGGGAAGTCGCTCAGTCGTGTCTGACTCTAGCGACCCCATGGACTGCAGCCTACCAGGCTCCTCTGTCCATAGGATTTTCTAGGGGAAAGTACTGGAGTGGGGTGCTATTACCTTCTCCAGGGGAGAGGGTTACTGAAACACAAAGTGTTGAGCTGCATCCCCAGTGCTTCTGATTCAGTGGGTCTGAAATGGGGCCCATGAATCTGCATTTTCAACAAGCTCCCAGGTAATGCTGATGCTGCTGGTCCAAGGACACCACTTTGATAAATGCTAGTCTATAGTTGTGTGAAACTGAAAGTGAAGTTGCTCAGTCGTGTCCGACTCTTTGCAATCCCATGGACTGGAGCCTACCAGGCTCCTCCATCCATGGGATTTTCCAGGCAAGAATACTGGAGTGGGTTGCCATTTCCTTCTCCAGGAGATCTTCCCAACCCAGGGATTGAACCTGGGTCTCCCGCACTGTAGGCAGATGCTTGACCATCTGAGCCACCAGGGAAGATAGTTGTGTAATCAGTACAATTATATAGTATAAATATGTGTACCATATACACATAATAGTAACTATCATATGCATATTTCATTTGGCAACAGAGAAGGTACTATCTCCTGGAATCCTTCTATTATCACCCTGTACTGTTGTTTAACTTTTTAACCCATTTGCTTTTGAACCAATCTATATAGAAAGTCTTAGAGATTATCCAGTCCAATTCCTTTTCCAAACTGAGACCCCGAGAGGGGAAGTACTTTGCCCAAGGGATCATCAGATGGTTATTGGTAGAACTTGGGCTAGCACTCAACACTCCCGACTCCTTCCTCTTCCCCCTCAGTTCAGTGGTCTTTCCACCACATCCTTAATGTGTCTCTAACAGCTTCTCCAGTTAGGATGGATATTCCTTGCTTGAAGAGATCCCTTTTGTTTTTAATATTCTCCACTGCATCTAGCAAAGTGCCCTGCCCATAGAATAAACGGTCAATAAACATCTGTCACCCTGCTTATTTAACTTCTATGCAGAGTACATCATGAGAAACACTGGGCTGGAAGAAGCACAAGCTGGAATCAAGATTGCCAGGAGAAATATCAATAACCTCAGATATGCAGATGACACCACCCTTATGGCAGAAAGTGAAGAGGAACTAAAAAGCCTCTTGATGAAGGTGAAAGAGGAGAGTGAAAAAGTTGGCTTAAAACCTAACATTCCAAAAGCGAAGATCATGGCATCTGGTCCCATCACTTCATGGCAAATAGATGGGGAAACAGTGGAAACAGTGGCAGACTTTATTTTTGGGGGCTCCAAAATCACTGCAGATGGTGACTGCAGCCATGAAATTAAAAGACGCTTACTCCTTGGAAGGAAAGTTATGACCAACCTAGATGGCATATTCAAAAGCAGAGACATTACTTGGCCAACAAAGGTCTGTCTAGTCCAGGCTATGATTTTTCTAGTGGTCATGTATGGATGCGAGAGTTGGACTGTGAAGAAAGCTGAGTGCCGAAGAATTGATGCTTTTGAACTGTGGTGTTGAAGAAGACTCTTGAGAGTCCCTTGGATGGCAGGGAGGTCCAACCAGTCCATCCTAAAGGAGATCAGTCCTGGGTATTCATTGGAAGGACTGATGCTAAAGCTGAAACTCCAGTACTTTGGCCACCACATGCGAAGAGTTGACTCATTGGAAAAGACTGATGCTGGGAGGGATTGGGGGCAGGAGGAAAAGGGGACGACAGAGGATGAGATGGCTGGAGGGCATCACCGACTCGATGGACGTGAGTTTGAGTGAGCTCTGGGAATTGGTGATGGACAGGGAGGCCTGGCGTGCTGCAATTCATGGGGTCGCAACGAGTAGGACATGACTGAGCGACTGAACTGAACTGAACTGAAAACATCTGATGATTTCATTTGAGGAAGTGTTCAGACTCTTACTCTAGAAGCTGGCTTTTGTATCCTATGAACCGTTTCCCGAAGTGCTGACAACTGGGCAGCCTTGCTCCAATCAATTTAGCTGCACAGTAAGTCCTTCTCATTGGCATACACACAGCCAGAGTGTGCTATAGGGATGATAACACACAGAAAGGAAAATTTCAGCTTCCCAGGTGGTTCAGCAGTAAAGAATCTGCCTGCCCATGCAGGAGACACAGGCAAAGCAGGTTTGATCCCTGGTTGGGAAGATCCCCTGCAGAAGGAAATGGCAACCCACTCCAGTATTCTTGCCTGGAAAACCCTATGAACAGAGAAGCCTGGCAGGCTACAGTCCATGGGATAGTAAAGAGTCAGACATGACTAAACAACAACAGCAACAAAAGGAAAATAGGAGGGGTTTTAAAAGAGGAAGGAACAATAAGCTTATGAGGTGACACAAATCAACTTTCAAGTTGTACATCAGAAACTTTCACAAGTACCCCAGGTTCCATCTGATACATACCAGGCCCATGCAGCTGTAACAGCCCAGCAGTGGGGGAAGTCTAAAGTACACTACTCTGGGGACTCGATGCCCTCTGCCAAGGGGCCCCAACTTTTTTTGAACTTTCCTTGCACCTTAACAGAAAAATCCAGGGTAAGCAGGAGACAGAGGGGAAGGGAGACCAAGAGGAGACAAAGGGCAGCAGCAGCAGAAGGGTAAGCAGGGCAGACCCTGTCACATACCCGCCCTGCCTGCCATCATCACAGCATCTCCACAGGCTTTCCAGCTATTTCCAGCAGCCTGGCTGGGAGGAGCAAGACTGTGCCAGGCCTCTTGACTGACTGAGTGAGCCTGTGTACACCTGTGGGATGAACACAGGATGCACTGGTCAGACCGTTACTTCTGCTGCCTCTACAATGGACAGGAACTGCACGTACAATCCAGTCAGCTTGCAGAACTTGGTGTCAATCGTGAGGGTGACCACAAGGAATGTAGTGCTTGTGCCACCATTCGGGTCACCACTGGCCCACAGTAACCCATGACGTTGGCAGCCAAACTGGAATCCCGAGCCTCCATCAAGGATTGTGACTCAATGGAGAGATTCTCTCTGTCCCTTCTTTCCCCTTCCCATTAAAATCTGGTGCTTCCAATAGAGGTAGGACCACATGTACAGTCAACCAGTCAAGCACTGAAATCAAGAAAAAATATGTGAAAGCTTTCCTAATAACAGGCATAACAATAAGTATATATACCAGATCCATACATTAAAAAATTCTTCCAATATACAATGAAATTTAATACATTAAACAGGTGAACTTGATAACCAACTCCCCCTTCATGAGTAATTTTGCAGCTAACTGTATGAAGTTTTTGACCCTGGGTCTAATCACAGAGCTGATGGACACATTCCATGAACAGTCACATCCCCAAGACAGCCATTCCTTGAGTGACTGCCCTCATTTATGTTCTAATTCCTAATGCTTTGTCATTTTTTCTCTTCCAATGACTTTAACACCATCCCAATGTTTCCTTATCTCCCTCAGCCTCAAAGTCCCTCTCAGGCCTGATCCCCACCCACCCACGCCTACATAGAATGGTCTGTTCACACAGCCAACTCAAGAAAGCGACACGTACTTGAAGATGCTCATAATATTCACTCAGTTCCAGGAATATAGAAATCATTTATAGTAAGACCTTAAAAGACCTCATCTTTTCACATAGGTTTACTGTCGCATTGGCCAAGCTGGGTAATTGCCTGGAGGTTCTGGTGTCAGATTTATGCTACTACAAGCCAAGAAATAACCTTTGGTCCAAAGCAATCAAACTCTGCCCTGGATACTGGCTCCAAGAGTTGGCATGAGCTCACCGATTGTCACTGTTGCTGGTGACACCACAAATGCAAGGGTCAAAAAGGGGCTCTTTGAGTTGTAAGGCAGGCAATTTGTCAAGCCTGGGGCTCCACTCCACCACAAAGATGGCACGATGCCTCAGTGACCACAGACAGAGACAGTTCCCAGTGCTCACACTGAGCTGCCCAGTAACTCTTGTACAACCTGAGAGTGGTGAGCAGCTGGGCAGCTCTCCCAGGAGCTCACACTGTCACTATTCAGGGAGCCTGTGGGCTAAGTTAAGGGCTTTCCACACGGCTCTGTGGGAAAGAATCCACCTGCAGGAGGCCTGGGTTCGATCCCTGGGTCAGGAAAATCCCCTGAAGTAGGAAATGGCAACCCACTCCAGTATACTTGCCTGGGAAATCCCTGGACAGAGGAGCCTGCTGGGGGTCATAAAGACTCGGACACGACTGAGTGACTGAGCACAGCACAGCGTGACTCAACTCACAGCACTCGTGAGAAGCACTTCTCTTACGTTATGCTATGCTCAGATTCAGTCATGTCCAACTTTTACATTACTATACTTAAAAACAAACACTGTGATTTATCTACAAGTTAATAATAAAACGTGCCTGATATATTCATTATATTTCTGAATCTCAAGTGAAAATAATAGATTTATTAAAGCAGCTTTATTTTTTGGCAATAATTTTAAAATTGTACTATAGTTGATTTACAATGTTGTGCCAATCTCTGCTATACAGCAAAGTGACAGTGTTATACACCTATATACATTTTAAAAAGCAGTTTTAGAGTTACAGAATTGAACAGAAAGTGGTTCCCACATACCTTAATAAGACCCCTTTCCACTTTCCTCCATTTTTGATACCCTGCATTATTATATTTTGTATAGTTGTTGAACCCTCATTGATAACTATTAACTAATCTTAATAGTATACATTAGGGTTCACTCGGTGTATGTTGTGCATTCTATAGATTTTGACTAATGTTGAAGGATTAAAAAAAAAAAAAAAAACCCTTTCCAGGAATGCCCTGGCAGTCCAGTGGTTAAGACTCCCACACTTTAACTGCCGAGGGCCCAGGTTTGATCCCAGAACAGGGAACTAAGATCTGACAAGCTGCAAGTTATGCCCAATAAAAACAAAACAAAATCTTTCCAGTACTTTTTGAGGAACAATAAATCTCCTTACCGCAAGAGCATTTTAATTGCTTTAGCTTTGTAAAAGTAAGTTTTGTAGGAACATTGTAATGTACATCACTCATTCCTTTTCAGTGAATCATGGTTTCAACAACTGTCTATAACAGACCCACATACTCAACTTTATCTGAAAACCAACCCTTCACAACTCTCAAACCACCAGCATGGCCCCAAACTTAATAGGAGTCTGAATTATTGGACCACGAAACAAAAAGAAAAATAATCTCCAAGATGACATCTGACCACGAAACAGAAAAATAATCTCCAAGATGACATCTGACCACGAAACAGAAAAATAATCTCCAAGATGACATTTGACATGTTGGAATTAGTCTGCTGATGACTTGGTCTGGAGATGTTTATAAAAACAGCTTTGTCATGAGAAAGCAGAGCAGCGTAAGAGAAGTAGTAGTATCAGGAGACAAAAAAGAGGAGGAAGAAGAAACCTGGGAAAGAAAAGCAAAGAAGGGCAGAAACAGTCGAAATCAGGAGCGTCAGATGGAGACTAGATGCAGGACAGAGCGACAGCAATGGAAAGGAAAGCTTGTTAGACACAAATTATGGTGACATGGATTATTTTGAGGGAGTGAGTTAGGAAGGGAAAAACTGCATCTCAATACTGTGTGTGTGTGTGTGTGTGTGTGTGTGTGTGCGCTCAGCTGCTTCAGTCGTGTCTGACTCTTTGCACCCAATGGACTGTAGCCCACCAAGTTCCTCTGTACATGCGGCTTCTCCAGGCAAGAATACTGGAATGGGTTGTCATTTCTTCCTCCAGATCTTTCTGACCCAGGGACTGAACCAGCGTCTCTTATGTCTCCAGCACTGGCAGGCAGTTTCTTTACCACTAGCGCCACCTGGGAAGCCCCTATCTCTACTATAGCCCTTCAGTTGCCTAATCATTCGTTCAACTGAATATATCAACGGGAAAGCAACAGTCAGCATGTGAAAAGCTGGCTTTGTACTAGTGTGTAAAGATGGTATACCTTCCATCCACTTTAAATTCCCCCTGAAACCATTTCAAATCTTTCGGAAGGCTCAGGGGATAGGGTTATTCCTGAATAATTATATATTGATACACACACTAGCTGAAGGTATAGATCTACAGGTGTAAAACATTTGTTCTCATTGCTTGCAGTCTTAATCTATGAATAAGTATGAAGCAAGATTCAAATTACATTATGTGTCCTATCCTTGAGGGATTTGACACGTCACTACCTATTTCAGAAGAACATATACCACTTTTCCATTTTATTAGAATTGTTTCTCTCTTGGTTTCTATCTCCCTTCAATCCAAGTATGTACTGAGACTATTTAATAGAGGCTATAGTTTACTCGCAGACAAAATTCTTAAGTACACATCTTTAAGCAATCAGGAAAAGATTCTAGAAAGTCAAACCTGGAATCTGCCTGTAATATTATTTTATCTCAAATACAGAGAAGAAAAGGGTGTTTTGGATTTATATCTGGTCTTTGGATCAAGGAAGATCCACAAACTTTTCAAATCTAAGTTAGAAAGCAGCTTTTACACAAAAGCAGATCAGCAGTGGCCTGGGGACTGGGGCAAGGGAAGAATGTGCTGCAAAAAAAGAAGCGAAAGGAAGCATGTAGGGGGAGTGAGTGCCCCAAATATTCCACATCCCAGAGTGGCAGTGGCCTCATGGGTGTATACCCCTGCTGCAACCCAGATGCCTTAACTGGATGTAGTTTACTGTACATAAATTATACTCGATAGAGTGGCTATCAGATTATCTTAATAACTATTCCACAATGCATATGTATATCAAACCATCACATTGTACACTTCCTTTTTTCATATTATTTTTAACCATTTTTCAATTGAAGTGTAGTTAATTTACAATGTTTTCAAATTTACAATGTTTTCAGGTGTACAGAAAAGTTATTGTTATATACATATATCTATTCTTTTTCAGATTCTCTTCCATTAGAGGTTATTACAAGATATGGAATATAGTTCCCTGTTATACAGTAGGCCCTTGTCTATTTTGTATATAGTAGTGTGTACATGTTCATCCTGAACTCCTAATTTATCCATTATAATTTACTTATGACAGATTTATTTATTGTACTTAATTTATTGTACCACACTACACTTATATATAATTATATATGTTATTCTTTAATAAATTGGGGGAAGTTGATATTTAGAAAGTGGCTCCAAAAAAGGCCAACTGTTTTATCTGTAGATGCAAGTATAAACCTCCTATTACCTCCTATTAGCTTGGCTGCTTCATTTCTTTTCCTTAGTGTGGTTACATGTGCTTACTACACTGGAAATTTTTGCATCTTGTGGCCCAGAAGGGAAGGGTCCAGAATTTGAAAATCTGATCTGACCCTGGTATTTGGAGATGTAGAATCTTTGACAAGGAACTCAAAGTGTCTCCTTAGCATCTAGAAACCATCCGACTGATGATATATATTTTTTTAACATTTTAAGTATTTGAAGCTATCATTATTTACAGGGTGCTTTTTACAAACTTTTGAAAAAGAAAATTTTGTTAATTCAAATGTCTAAATTCACCACTATGGTTTAGTGATATAAAAATGTTTGGAATTGATGTGTCTGTGCGCCTGTATGTACTTTTTAGTCTATAAGCAACCTGGGGGGACACCTGTTACTTCAGGTCACCTAGTCACACAGAAGTGTAGACGATAAATTATGTCTATACACAGACGCTGACAATCAGCTTCCCAAACAAGAATAAAGTCTTATAGTAGACCTGACAGAGATCCACTGAAAAACCAATCCTTAATGTCTTCCCAATAAATCACACATTTTTAATCTGACAGATGCCAAACAGCCTTATCCGCACTCTAAAACTGAAAGTGAATAACAAAACTTGTTGAGTACAGAAATTAACTTTTGTACCATCCTTATCAAAACAACCTTGACAATAAAATCTCTACATTGCCAGCTATCATGTCTTTAGTACTGAAAAGCATATTTAGAATTTTGTGGATTTTGCAAATTCTTGTGATTAGAACGTCTACTATGGACTATGTCCTGAACATATGTAAGAACCAGAGTTTTTAGGTGGGTAAATAAAACCTACAGAAAGTAGAATGCTGGCAACCATGACTTATTTTGATAGCTCTTTTCTTTTTCTAGGTTTCATTGCACTTACAAAGCCAGTACACATGTATCTTTTATCTGTGTATTTTACACCTAGAGTACTCCCAAAATAAAGTGCAAGCAAATCTCATTGGTTTAAATACAGAGGAAAACCCATTGTCAGAAGAGAAATACAGCATACTGCAGGAAGCTGGGAAGAGCTGGCAGCTCACTGACAATATACATACTCATTAGCAGGCAATAATGAGGAACAGGAGCAAAAACTACTTCAGAACACACCCCTAGGCAAGGGTACAATTTTCTCATTTGTTCAAATAGTAAGCCCTTGGCAGGGAGTATCCATAATCATTATTCCATGTAGCTTTAGCATTGGCTGGGCCCCTGGCCACAGAGAAGGGATGATTTTGTGTTAAAGGTTTACATGTGTATGCAGCCTATGTAATCACCGGATGTACTCTGTTGAATTCTGTTCTAGCAGTGACATTTCTGTATCAAGCAACACTGGATCTCACCACACACTTGCTCTAGAGAGCAGCTTCCCTGCCTATCCTAGGCTGAAAAACAGACCTGGTCCAGGGTGGGCTAACTGTAATCCTGGCAAACGAGGGAAGGGGAAGACACGGCGGCAGAGGAACTTGATGAGGGCTCCGGGAGCCTGGAAAAAAGGCAAGTGGGCAGAGTCCATTGGACCCCCCCCCCAAAAAAAAGAAGAAGGAAAGTCACCCTGAGAGTAAAATAGACATTCAGGCAAAGGAGATATGAAGAGAGTGACCCACGCAGCCACAGAAAGAACAAAGACGGCCAAGAAAGAAAGGGAGGAAAGTCGAAGAATTGATTTTTTTTCACCGTGCTAGATTTAAAACAACGTCCGCACATGTGGGCGCACGCGCATGTGTGTTTGCTGCAACTGAACTTACCAAGTTTGGAAGCAAATACATCTTTAAAATTTCTTTTCCACAATTTTAACTTTCCCACAATTTTAAGACATCTCATTTTATAAAGGCAAAGGAAACTTTCATGCAGCGGTGGCTCCAATTGGGGCCTTCCAGGCTAGTATGTGTAAAGACTCATAAAGTTGCTGCTGCATTTCTGTGATTCTAGGCATATTCCATAGGCTTTGGTACTTGTCCTTACCTCCCAGGCCAAAAGAAATTAAAGGCTAGCTGCTCAAAAGAGGTTTCCCACCACTAATGTTCAATTTCAATAAAGCAAATAACATGATAAACTCCTGCAAACAACTGTTCTGATCATTTTCTGAAATTAAGAAAATCATGGCCTTTTTGGTATCCTTTACTATATAGTTAACATACTTTCACCATAATAACTTGTTCTCTTGAGAGACAGGCCAACAGAAGGTTCTGGCTTTGAAGAGTTATTAATTAGGAAATTAAAGCTTACCTACACATGGAGAACCTAAAACTTCAAATTGGAACTCTAACATTAACACATCATACAACCTTGGATCATGCGCTTGGCCTCTTTGAGCCTCAGTTTTCTCACCTGTAAAACAAAGGGAGGTGGATTCTAACAGCCCTTTAGCTGAAATTCTCCTACTCAAGTTGGAGGAGGAGGTATTTTCAGAAGCTTACAGGAGGAGGCCACATGATCTTTCTCTAACTCTTGGATGGCATTCTCATTTCACTCTTCATGACCACGACTTCTATCTAGAGATGCAACAGTAATTCAGACTTTTTGGTAAATTTTTTTAAAAACCTAAGACTACACTTATAAACTGGAGATTCTGCAATGGACTTGGGTCCACCGTTAAAAAAAAAAAAAATCACTGCATTTAAAAAAGAAATTCAAAACACTATCACTAATTTGGGGGTGGTGGATTATAACTGATTTTTATTTTCTTTAGGCTTGTCTGTATTTTCTGAATTTCCCCACAATGAAAAAGTGCCGTTCTTATTTTAAAAATAGATTTTCAAAATGATGAATGTGTTCTTGCAAGTTTTACCAGATTTCTCAAGTCCACTCTAAAATCCTGGGGGAAGGGGTAACAAAATCAGGCAGTATCACAAAACATGTCCACATACAGTGGTTGATTACTCAAGTGGCTGATTGCTATAGTCAGAATCAGGACATTATTATTATAATCAGAATCTATTGCTCACAGTTTTATGTGGAAATCAAAATGTACATTTTATCTAGATAATCTTTCTCTCTTTTTTTTCCAGCATCCTGGCCTTTGAGGATCACTGTTAAAATTCCTTTAAAGTGAACGAAATGAAACATGAGGTACTTCTTCTACCCACACACACACACAAAAAGCTTGCCGGACAAAATACGGTTGCTATTGGGCTGGTTTTCATTTTTCCTCTTTTTATGCTCTAAAACACAACACATTTAAAGTTAAAATAAATATTTAGCTGTCAAAACAAAACACACACCCCCATATGGAAAACACAAGCATGAATTTGATGACGTTTATTGTAAAAACAATGTCCACAGCAAAAACAAATGTTTAAATTGTGTACAAAGACTACAAAACTAAATGCTGTCATTGTTAAGCTCTATACAACAGTTCGAAAAAGGCAGAAGGTAAGCTGTGGCAAGGATATACATGCAATTAGGTAACTTTTAGTTTCACCATTATAAAAACAGTGTTTAAAACTTTCACGGTAGACAGACTACAAAGTTCTCCAAAATGACAACTGCAGTTTCAGTTTGGGTAGAACTCTAGAACAAACTTCATATTGACCTGCATTCTCCTCAACTGAGGAAGGTATAGTGGCTCACCTCTCCATTCTCCACCTGGCTGTAATCCATTTCTACAACACATTACCTCTGAAAAGACTTTTTACCTAGGACTACTCACTCACCTCTCTGCAGTAGGCTCCTTGCCTCACCCCCTTCAGCAACCCAAGCTTCAGAGAACGCAGCAAGGGACAATGGCTTACTCATAGGACTGAAGTTCAAATCCCAACTGCCGCTTATTAGTTGTGTAATCTTAGACAAGGTACTTAACCAACTTCATCCGTGCATCATAACCACTTTGCACAGTTGCTGTCAGGATCAAATTACATAATGGGTATAAATTCTATTCCTATTTTCTTTTTTAAAAAATTAAATTATTTGGCCACCTCAGGTCTTAGTTGGATCACACGGGATATTCATTGTGGCATGAGGGCTTATTGCCTCGCGGCATATGGGATCTTAGCTCCCCAACCAGGGATTGAACCTGCATCCCCTGCACCACAAGGCAGATTCTCAACTGCTGGACCACCAAGGAAGTCCCTCACATATTTTCTAGAGTTAATAGTAGGCCTTCAAGTAATGTCAGTTCTCTTTCTCCCCCGACTTCCATATGATCAAATTTAACATTCATAGTTTTAATTACTCTTCAGCAAACTCAATGGTATATAGGACATATTGTAATTTTGATTTTAAGTAAGATTTTGAATGGAGCACACCACAAGGGAGACAGTATGATGTTGTGCTCAAAACCATGAACTTCTGAGGAGTAGTAGACAATCTTAATTTTGGTGTCTCTGTTTAACTGTGACCAGCTGTGAGACCAAGGGCAAATTACCTCTCTGAGGATGGTTCTTCATTTAAAAACTGAAGTGACTATACAATGTATACAGGGGCCTAGCACAGGGTTAAGTACCATAAATGACAGCTTTTATCAGTCTTAATTATTTGGGTTGATGTTCAGGAACTAGTCACTCTTAAGACTAGTAAAGTAAGCTCAAATCCTTATTCAAATCAAGACACTATTAGTGTTCTCTCCTAAAATTACATTTTACTGTGTTTCATACAGGAAATTACATCAACCTCAGCATTATTCACAATTGGGGTCAGGTGATACTCTGTTGTAGGGGGCTTCTCCGTGCATCATAGACTGTTTAAGCCTCTTGCCTGACCTCTACCCACGAGACATACCCAAAGCTGTGACCACCAAAACTCTTTCCAGACATTGTTCCATGTCCCCTAGGGGGCAAAAGTGCCCCAGTTCAAAATCACTGGTCTAGAACTACCCGCAGATGGGAACTCTCCAACATTTGGGAGGGAGCCCCACAGGAGAACAAAGTTTTACTCGCACTCTCATTTAGTTTTATCTATTCCTGAACGCTCCATCATTCATTGGTACCCATAAGTCAAAGCTTACCACAGAAAAATCAATTTTTTGGCCCAATTTGCTGTCAGAAGCTGCTTTAAGTCACAGGAAAGAACGCTGGCCTGTTTATGTTTTCACTACTCTGTATGTGCATGCCAAGTCACTTTTGTCATGTCCGACTCTTTGCGACCCTATGGACTGTAGCCCACCAGGCTCCTCTGTCCATGGGATTCTCCAGGCAAGAATACTGGAGTTGGTTGCCAGGCCCTCCTCCAGAAGATCCTCCCAATCCAGGGATCAAACCACATCTCTTACATGTCTCCGGCCCTGGCAGGCGGGTTCTTTACCACCAGCACCACCTGGGAAGCCCATTACTATCTACAGTCATACAAAATGTTGAACTTTAAAAATCAAGAAATCTGCTATGTCCTAATTACATAAAAAATTTAAAAGGCCATTGGCCTTAAGATGACTTATAAATCATAGTACCCAAACTGACAGACTATGTCTTCGTTGGGAAGGTGAGATGGAATTTATGCAGTAAGTAAATACCCCAGAAAAAATGGCTCCCCTGTTTGCACGGCTGTAGAATGTTTACTGTCCAGTCCAAAAGACTCTGGACAACTCTCGATTATTCACAATGAATTCACTGTCTATTTTTCATTTTAATAACTGCACCAGAAAGCAGGAGCCATTTCTTATCCACTGTGCATCTAGCACAGAGTATCTAGCACAGAGCCTCCAACAGAGGCGGTAACTCAGCAAATGTTGGTTGAATAAATAAATGGTCATATAGTCTGCTTAATTAAGTACTCTGTTGACCAAAAAGAAAAAAGAACCTTTCTTTGCTCTCGTCCAACAGGAGCTGAAAGAAAAGATCTTTTAAGAGAAAATAATTATAGTCTACTCCCTTTTACTCCAAATCCAAACAACTGAAAAATTCAATTAACCAAAAAAATTTTGTAGGTAAAAGTTGGGGATAGCAGCCAAATAGATAAGGCCTAGAGTTCAAGCAAGCATGAACATTTGTTCAACTCCCACAAGGTCATAAAAGTTGGCACAAGAGGGAAAGAAGGGAACCCAGAGGTGGGAAGCAGGAAAACAGAGGGGGATCAGCCTCAGAAGGTTGAGGTTAACGCATCCATCCTTTAGTGAACAGCTCTTTTTTTTTTTTTAACGTCAAAACTTTATAGAGGTGAGAGTCAAGGTCTTAAATTAATTTGTAGGCTTGATTTACAAATTACTTTTCAAATGTATATAAGCAAAACTTTTAAGAATATTTAGAGAAACTTCCCTGGTCGTCCAGTAGTTAGGAATCCGCCTTGCAATGCAGGGGACACGGTTAGATCTCTAGTCAGGAACTAAGATCCCACGTGCCACAGAAGAACTAAGCCTTAGTGCAGCAATGAAAGATCCTGCATATCGCAACTAAGCCAAGTAAGTGTAAAAAAATATTTGGAAAGATATATGACCATATTTTTGTTAATTTTTGAAGTTTATTTTTTTTCTCCCCTCCTCCAGTCCTGAAGGGCAAACACCACATTCTCAAAAAGCTGGGTAAAAGACACTTCATTTACTCCTTTTGTCTAGAGAAATTCTAGGGCCCACCACCATCACATGCTTCTCTCTGTAAAAAATTTAACCACTCCCAGCATTTTATTCACATGAGAAAATATCAGATTTAAATTGCACTTTTAATGTATTATTTTTAGATCATTGACCAGTGTATAGAATTGGGTATCACATTAACATTAGAAATGGTGCAAATAACAGTGTTCATTTAAATGTACTCTCGTCCATCTTTGAGATCAAAACCTCTATTTTCACTTAAAACATTTTCAGTTTATCATTTCCAGTACACAAATAAATTATCTTGTTTAAGTGGTCCATTAGCTGGACACATTAAGTTAGCTTCAATTTCCTGGTATCACATAAGGGGAATTTTACCAATTTAAATCTTATACCATTTTTTTAAGCTTTCACTCAAAAATCTAGACTTGGTTGAAAAAAAAATGTTTTCGTTCTCCAAAAATTCAATATGGGAATGGTAACTCAGAATTTAAAAAACCAGATATAGTTACAGAATCTGTATGGTAGTCTTAAGACTATATACTTATTGGTAGGTGGCTTGCACAAATCATGGTATATCTGACCAGTTTCCTGTTGCATAAAGATTATATTTGCTCTTAAAAATGTTAAATAAGCATTTTTAAAGACTAAAGGTAAAGACTAGATTGGAACCTTATGTAACCAAAATGGGAAAGCACATATAGCCTCACCACATTAAAGGCCTGAGCCTTTTCAATATGTATTCTTCCTAAGAAAATATGAGCATGAGTTTCCAAAAGCAAAGCAACCATCCCAGAAGCCCTTGCTTCCTCAGTGTAAAGAATGGGGAGGGTTCTGTTGTGTTCCTGGAGATGAGCTGGGGAGGAAAAGGCTTCGCAAAATTCCAAGGGGCTCATAATTTAAATGTATGCTATTCTGCAAATGCTCACATTTCCAAGGAACAACATAAAATTTACATTAAAACTGTCTTAATCAAGATAACGAAAAAAAAATTATTCCTGCAGCTCTATAAGCTTGCCATAGATTTGATAACCCAGGGAAGAATTACAGGCAATTACAAAATGATGGCTCCAATTAGGAAAACTGGATCTACTCCAAATTCAAATCAAAGGGGGCTCAGACAATCCCGATAGAATAATTTAAATGACTATAAGGGACTTCCAGCAAAGACGTACGTTTAATTCTATTTCTACATCTTCTGAAAGCCAAGGAAAATACTACCACGACGTATCTCTCGCACTTCAGGAAATTCAAAAACCAAACCTGGAATCCCCTTAATAAACCTTGTTCTCTTCTTTTCCCAAGGGGTCTCGCTGGTACAGGATTTGTATTGTAAGGGGCAATCAAAACAAACCTGAGAAACCCGTACAGTCTCAAACGCAGAAAATCATATAGCGCCGAACACAAACCACACCAAGTCTTCCCTTGCCAATTTCCAAATCTCTACCTAGTCCTGGATGCCTGCGAAGAGGCCGCAAGGAATGGAAGAGAAAAGAGAAACTTCGAAAGCAGAAACCTCTCTCCCAGAGCCTAGAACAGACGGCACCTTGTTGGGATTTCACGCTTTTTGAGACGGAAAGGTCACACCCTGCAGTTTTGAAAATCCACCTTCTAAGACTCAACCCGTGTTACAGAACCTTCCTCCAGCTTCTCTAGGTTTCGCGCTGGAGCTGAAATCCCCCTCTCCCCAACCCCCATTCGCCCACCCCCCGCCATCCCCTAAGAGAAGAACCAGAGCGGGCCCTCCATGTCCTCCTCTTTCCCTCTGCACTCCACCCCCACTCCTCGAACCACCCCCAGCATCCTCGACGAGAAAACCCTGGGAGCCCCTCACCTCTACTCCTTCCCTCGCACACTCCCGCCCGCCCTCCTCGTTGTACGAACCGAGGCAGGTTCCCCCTCCCTCCCTTCCTCTCTTCCTCCCCATTCTCGCCACCCTCAAGAAAACCTAGGGGACGCCCCCCCACTTCATCTTTACCCACTCCCCGTAACCGCAGCTAGCTATCTTCGTTGAGGGAATCGAAAGGTGCCCCCCACCTCGCCCCACCCCCATTGCCCTCCACCCCCGGGCAGAAAGCCCAGGGCCCCGTACCCTCGGTTCCCACTCCCCACCATTCCGAAGAGGAAAATGGGGAGAATCCCCTCCTCCCTCGCGCTGCCCCCACCTCCAGGCGCTCCTGATCCCCTCCACCCGCCACCCCGGCGACGAGAGCCCGAAAACCGAGGGGAGGCTGAGGCACGCACCGGCGGGAGGGGAGGGGAGGGGACCCCGCGGCCGGCCGGCCCGCAGTCCCCACCCCGGGCCGGACGGCCGAGGCCCGAGGCCCCAGATACCCGCCCCGGGGGCCAGCCCGCGGGCAGCGGCGGGGTAGGAGGGCAGCCGCTCCCCCGGGACGCGGGCCCACGGGGCGGGAGGCACACACGCATGCACTCACACGCGGAGAGAAAGCGGGCTTACTGCCTGGGGATGCTCGCCCGCACGGCTGTCTCGGCGGCGGCCGCTGCCAGCACCGATACGGAGGCGCGGCGGCGGCGGCTGCGGACTGAGCCCCCTCGGCCGGGCGGTGGATGTAGGGCGCGGGAGGGGCGCGAGAGGAGGGGCGCGCGGGGGAGGCGGGGAGGGAGGGCGCGCGCGCGCGCGCGGGGGCGGGGGCGGGCGCGGCTGGCCGGGGGCGGGGCGGGGCGCGCGCCAGCCCGGGCCCGGCCCACGGGGGCTGCGGTGCGGGGCGCGCGCGCCGGAGCCCGCCCGGCCGGGGGCGGGGTGGGGTTGGGGCGCCACGCACCACGCGCGGCCACGTGCCCCCGCCTCGGGAGCGGCCCGCCGACTGCAAGGCGCGGGCGCGCGGGGAAGGTGGCTGCGAGGAGGCGGGGGCGAGCGCTTCCCCGGCTGGCGTGGGAGGCCGAGGGGAGGGCGGGCCGGGGGCGCCCGAGCCCCCCCCTGGCGCCGCAGCCCTCGAGGCCGGCGGGGAGTCACGAGTCACTGCAGGCGGCAGCGGCCGGCGCCGGGGAGGTGGGAGCAACAAAGGGAGTCGAGCGAAGGTGGCGTCACCCGGGGCCCCAGCTAACCTACGCACCCCCTGCAAAGCAGCCCGGGTCCGGGGCGCACCGCGATTTGGCCCCAGACTGCAAGAGCCCTGTGGTTCTGAGGGACGCCAGAGGACCCACCGGCGACCCTTCCCCTTAGTAATCGGCCGGAGGGAGCGGAAAGGATCCCCAACCATTAGCCAAAAGCCACCATACAGAGGGCTTTACATCATTCGGAAAAGCACCGATGGCAGAGCAGCACGTGGCTACTCATTCATTCACTCAACATTCGGTTTACTGAGCCCTCACCTTGTGCCAAGCACTCTGCCAGGCGCTCAGGGTATAGGGCAAAGTCAAGCAGAACACCCTCCACTTGCCCTCGGAGCTTGCAGTCTAGTGGGGAAGACAGACGACCAAGAAGTGAGAAAATAATCAGATTTGGCATTAGGCCTGTGCAGGGAAAAAAGAGGGTGCAAACTGTGTGGTTAGGAAAGTAGGAGGTGGCATTTAGCCGAGCCCTGAAACTTATAAAATGGCAACTATTGGAAGAGCCAGGAGAAAGCCTTGCAGAAAGAGGAAGCAGACGTATGAAACCCAGGAGGGGCAAATCTTAACCTCCTTAAGACTAAGAGGTGGTGGTTGTGATCAGCACCAGAAGAGCTAGGGAGAGCAGCATAAGCCTGGATAGGTTGACAGGGACCAGATTGTGGACTGCATTCTAGTCAATGGACAAGCCATTTTATTGCAAAATCAATGGAAGGCCAGTGAATGAATGACTTTACCCCTGGAGCATGACATGACCTGATTTATATTTCTTTTCTGTTCCTTTTTTCTTTAGGGATAATTGTAGATTCACATGTTTGTAAGAAATAATACAGAGAAATCCCGTGTATTTTTTACTGGGTACTTACCCAGTTTCCCCTTGTATGATGCAAGATCATAAGTACAAAATCATAACCAGAGTATTGACATTAGTATAATCTACCAATCTTATTATTTCCCTAGTTTTATTTGTACTTTGCCATTGTTTGGTCGGTAAGTCGTGTCCAACTCTTTTGCAGCCCCATAGAGTGCAGCCCACCAGGCTCCTCTGTCCATGGGATTTTTCCAGGCAGAATACTGGAGTGGGTTTACATTTCCTTCAGGGGATCTTCCTGACCCAGAGATCGAACCCACATGTGCTGCATTGGCAGGCAGATTGTTTACCACTGAACCACCAGGGAAACCTTGCTGCTGCTGCTAAGTCGCTTCAGTCGTGTCCGACTCTGTGCGACCCCATAGACGGTAGCCCACCAGGCTCCCCCGTCCCTGGGATTCTCCAGGCAAGAACACTGGAGTGGGTTGCCATTTCCTTCTCCAATGCATGAAAGTGAGAAGTGAAAGTGAAGTCGCTCAGTCATGTCCGACTCTTAGCGACCCCATGGACTGCAGCCCACCAGGCTCCTCCATCCATGGGATTTTCCAGGCAAGAGTACTGGAGTGGGGTGCCATTGCCTTCTCCGAGGGAAACCTTATTTGTACTTAATTCTATCCAATTTTATCATGATTTTATCACCTGTAGACTCGTGTATCCACCACCACAGTTGGCATACAAAATACTTCCATCATTGCAAGAATCCATCATGTTGCTCCTGTAGCCTCAGCCACCTCCCCAGTACCACCCTCCCCCTACCCCCACCAGTTCCTTGCCATTGGCAACCATTCATCTGTACTCCATTTCTATAATTCTGTTATGTTAAGAATGTTATATAAATGAGTCATACTGTGTGTAACCTTTGGGGATTGTTTTTTTCACTCAGCTTAATTCCCTTACGAGTCATCCAAGTTGTGCCTGTCTGAAGTTTGCCCTCTTTTATTGTTGAGTGGTATTCCAGGTCCAATTTGTATTTTTAAAAGATCACCTTGACTACCTATGTGGAGAAAGGTTCAGAGGAGACTGAGGCTCAAAACAGGAAAACTAGTTAGGATGCTTCCTAATAATTCCTATCAAAGCGGATGGTGGTTTCTATTAGGCTGGTGCCTGTAGAGGGAAGTGGAAGGATTTGATGAAACAGGTTAGGTGAGGAAAATGGAGTTAAAGTAGAGAAAGTTGTTTTGAGATGTTTCACTGTAAAGGGGAACAGAAGTGGAGTGGAATGGGAGGGACAAGTAGGGACAAGAGAAGATTCCTTTCTCTCTTTCATTTGAGAGATGAGAGCATGTGGAGGGATAATCAGTAGGGAGGGATTGCTGATGGCTTACCAGTGGAGTCAATCCCTGCCTAGCCCAGAGGAAAAGAGAGCTGGGGCCCTCCACCTGCTGAAAGAAGTTCTCCAGTATAAAGACAGCGGAGGTATATGCTGATCAGGGGCCCGGAGGGTGGAGGAGTCAGGGAAGGGCAGTTATAACTCCTATTTCCCCCCTAGTGCACAAACTGGGCGGAGAAGGCGATGGCACCCCACTCCAGTACTCTTGCCTAGAAAATCCCATGGATGGAGGAGCCTGGTAGGCTCCAGTCCATGGGGTCGTGAAGAGTTGGACACGACTGAGCGACTTCACTTTCATTTTTCACTTTCATGCACTGGAGAAGGAAATGGCAACCCACTCCAGTGTTCTTGCCTAGAGAATCCCAGGGATGGGGGAGCCTGGTGGGCTGCCGTCTATGGGGTCGCACAGAGTTGGACACAACTGAAGCGACTTAGCAGCAGCAGCAGCAGCACCAACTGGGCACTGGCCTCCCATAGCAGGGAGCATACATCCTTGCAAGGTTCCCTTTTCTTCCTCTGGTGCATAGCTCTTCCCCTTTCCCATTCCAAGCCCTAAAGTTTGGTCTTTCTGGATGGTTGGAGAAGCTGTGGCTTCATACTTGCTAGAAAAAGAAGTCAATCTGTCCCATCCTGATCCCAAGAAACTTCTGAACAATGAACTGTTGCAGGTAACTCTGGGAATAGAGTGCCAGCTCCCAGCTTTATTTTTGGGGCTCCAAAATCACTGCAGGTGGTGACTACAGCCATGAAATTAAAAGACACTTGCTCCTTGGAAGAAAAGCTATCCTAGACAGCATATTAAAAAGCAGAGGCATTACTTTGCCAACAAAGGTCCATCTAATCAAAGTTATGGTTTTTCCAGTAGTCATGTATGGATGTGAGAGTTGGACTATAAAGAAAGCTGAGTGCCAAAGAACTGGTGCTTTTGAACTGTGGTATTGGAGAAGACTCCTGAGAGTCCCTTGGACTGCAAGAAGATCCAACCAGTCAATCCTAAAGGAAATCAGTCCTGAATATTCATTGGAAGGACTGATATTGAAGCTGAAACTCCAATACTTTGGCCACCAGATGCAAAGAACTGACTCATTGAAAAAAGACCCTGATGCTGGGTAAGATTGAAGGCAGGAGGAGAAGGGGATGATAGAGGAAGAGATGGTTGGATGGCATCACCAACTCGAAGGACATAAATTTGAGCAAGCTCCGGGAGTTGGTGATGGACAGGGAAGCCTGGCGTGCTTCAGTCCATGGGATCACAAAGAATCAGACACGACTGAGTGACTGAATTGAACTGAACTGAACCCAACTCCTAAACAGCCCAGAGGCATCCAAGAGGGAGGGCTCTAGGAAGGGCCCTCTCCCAGAGAACCTTCCAGCTGTCTAGCCACTTGGCATTCAACAAGCGTTACTTGTGGTTCATTCCTCACAAGATCCTTTTTTTCTTCCCCACTTCGTTTCTCCATCTTTCCTTCCCCCCTTCCTTCTTCTGCCCACACTCTTTCCTCCCTTCCGCAGATGTTTGTGTCCTGCTCCTACTAGATGCAAGGTCCAGATCTCCCACATTGCCCATGCTTGACCTACACCCTAGACCAGTCCTATCTGCCTCTTAACACTTCATCTCCTTGGATTTGAACTCAACTTTTGTGGGTCATGGAAACACATTGTTCCACTTAAAATATGTGGGAGACTGTGTTGCAGAATAAGCAAAACAGATAAAAGGAAAGAGGCTGCCCAAATTGTGGACTTGTGTGCTACATTCTGGTACTGTCTTCATCAAGAAGCAAAAAAGCATCAAGAAGCAAAAAAGAAATTAAACAGACTAAAATCAGATGGTATGATCTCAGATCTGATCTTTTTCATTTCTGTTTGAGTAATGAAATAGGCCCGAGGACAAGGGTCTTAGATTTCGACAGAATTTAAAGCACCCTGGGAAGGAAATATGAAGCATTTATTAGCATATGAAGTTATCAACTCCCTTGCCTTGTCTTCAAAAAGTACGGGCTGACAAATGATTCTGTTATTGAAAGTGTATTACCTACCAGACAATTTATATGCATCATTTTATTTATTCCTCATTTTATTTACTCTTCAGTTCAGTTCAGTTGCTCAGTCGTGTCCGACTCTTTGCAACCCCCTGGACTGCAGCACGCCAGGCTTCCCTGTCCGTCACCAACTCCTGGAGCTTGCTCAAACTCATGTCCATCGAGTCGGTGATGCCATCCAACCATCTCTTCCTCTGTCATCCCCTTCTCCTCCTGCCTTCAATCTTACCCAGCATCAGAGTCTTTTCAAATGAGTCAGTTCTTCACATCAAGTGTTGGAGCTTCAGCTTCAATATCAGTTCTTCCAATGAACACCCAGGACTGATTTCGTTTAGGACTGACTGGTTTGATCTCCTTGCAGTCCAAGGGATTCTCAAGAGTCTTCTCCAACACCACAGTTCAAAGGCATCAATTCTTCGATGCTCAGATTTCTTTATAGTCCAACTCTCACATCCATACATGACTACCAGAAAAACCATAGCTTTGACTAGACGGACCTTGTTGGCAAAGTAATGTCTCTGCTTTTTAATATGCTGTCTAGATCTGTCATAGCTTTTCTTCCAAGGAGCAAGTGTCTTTTAATTTCATGGCTGCAGTCACCATCTGCAGTGATTTTGGAGCCCAAGAAAATAAAGTCTGTCACTGTTTCCATTGTTTTCCCATCTATTTGCCATGAAGTGATGGAACCAGATGCCATGATCTTAGTTTTCTCAATGTTGAGTTTTAAGCCAACTTTTTCACTCTCTTTTTTCATTTTCATCAAGAGGTTCTTTAGTTCCTCTTCACTTTCTTCCATAAGGGTGGTTCATCTGCATATCTGAGGCTATTTATATTTCTCCCAGCAATCTTGATTCCAGCTTGGGCTTCATCCAGCCCAGTAATTTTTGCCTGATATACTCTGAAGATAAGTTAAATAAGCAGGGTGGCAATGTACAGCCTTGACGTACTCCTTTCCCGATTTGGAATCAGTCTGTTGTTCCATGTCCAGTTCTAACTGTTGTTTCTTGACCTGCATACAGATTTCTCAGGAGGCAGGTAAGGTGGTATGGTATTCCCATCTCTTGAAGAATTTTCCGCAGTTTGTTGTGATCTACACAAAGGCTTTGGCATGGTCAATAAAGCAGAAGTAGAGGTGTTTGTGGAGTTCTCTTGCTTTGATCCAGTGGATGCTGGCAGTTTGATATCTGGTTCCTTTGCCTTTTCTACATTCAGCTTGAACATCTGGAAGTTCATGGTTCACGTTCTATTGAAGTCTGGCTTGGAGAATTTTGAGCATGACTTTGCTAGCGTGTGAGATGAGTGCAATTGTGCAGTAGTTTGAACATTCTTTGGCGTTGCCCTTCTTTGGGATTGGAATGAAAACTGACCTTTTCAGTCCTGTGGCCACTGCTGTTTTTTCCAAATTTGCTGGCATAGTGAGTGCATCACAGCATCATCTTTTAGGATTTGAAATAGCTCAACTGGAATTCCATCACCTCCACTGGCTTTGTTGGTAGTGAAGCTTCCTAAGGCCCACTTGACTTCGCATTTCAGGATGTCTGGCTCTAGGTGAGTGATCATTGTGGTTATCTGCATCATGAAGATCTTTTTTGTATAGTTCTTCTGTGTATTCTTGCCACCTCTTCTTAATATCTTCTGTTTCTCTTAGGTCCACACCATTTCTGTCCTTTATTGTGCCCATCTTTGCATGAAATTTTCCCTCAGTATCTCTAATTTTCCTCAAGAGATCTCTAGTCTTTCCCATTCTATTGTTTGCCTCTATTTCTTTGCATTGATCACTGAGGAAGGGTTTCTTTTCTCTCCTTCCTATTCTTTGGAACTCTGCATTCAGATAGGTATATCTTTTCTCCTTTGCCTTTCTCTTCTATTCTTTTCTCAGCTATTAGTAAGGACTTCTCAGACAACCATTTCACCTGTTTGCATTTCTTTTTCTTGGAGATGGTCTTGCTCCCTGTCTCCTGTACAATGTCATGAACCTCCATCCATAGTTCATCAGGCACTCTATCAGATCTAATCCCTTGAATCTATTTGTCACTTCTACTGTATAATCATAAGGGGTTTGATCTAGATCATACCTGAATGTCTAGTGGTTTTCTCTACTTTCTTCAGTTTAAGTCTGATTTGGCAATAAGGAGTTCATGATCTGAGCCACAATTGGTTGTTGGTCTTGTTTTTGCTGACTGTATAGAGCTTCTCCAAAATCTGATTTTGGTATGGACCATCTGGTGATGTCCATGTGTAGAGTCTTCTCTTGTGTTGTTGGAAAAGGGTGTTTGCTATGACGAGTGCATTCTCTTGGCAAAACTCTGTTAGCCTTTGCCCTGCTTCATTTTGTAGTCCAAGGCCAAATTTGCCTATTATTCCAGGTATCTCTTGACTTCCTACTTTTGCATTCCAGTCCCCTATGATGAAAAGGACATCTTTTGGGGGGCATTAGTTCTAGAAGGTCTTATAGGTCTTCATAGAACCATTCAATTTCAGCTTCTTCAGCATTACTGGTTGGGGCATAATTTGGATTACTGTGATATTGAATAGTTAGCCTCGGAAATGAATGGAGATCATTCTGTCATTTTTGAGACTGCACAAAGTACTGCATTTTGGATTCTTTTGTTGACTATGAGGGCTACTCCATTTCTTCTAAGGGATTCTTGCCCACAGTAGTAGATATAATGGTCATCTGAATTAAATTCACCCATTCCAGTCCATTTTGGTTCACTGATTCCTAAAATGTCTATGTTCACTCTTACCATCTCCTGTTTGACCACTTCTAATTTACCTTGATTCATGGACCTAACATTACAGGTTCCTAGGCAATATTGCTCATTACAGCTTTGGACTTTACTTCTGTCACCAGTCATATCCACAACTGGGTGTTGTTTTCACTTTGGCTCAGCTTCTTCATTTTTTCTGGAGTTATTTCTTCACTTTTCTCCAGTAGCATATTGGGCACCTACCAACCTGGGGAGTTTATCTTTCTGTATCCAATCTTTTTGCCTTTTCATACTGTTCATGGGGTTCTCAAGGCAAGAATACTGAAGTGGCTTGCCATTCCCTTCTCCCGCAGAGTATGTTTCGTCAGAACTCTCTACAATGACCTGTCCGTCTTGGGTGGCCCTACATGGCATGGCTAATAGTTTCATTGAGTTAGACAAGGCTGTGGTCCATGTGATCAGTTTGATTAGTTTTCTATGATTGTGGTTTTCATTCTGTCTGCCCTCTGATGGAGGAGGATAAGAGGTTTATGGAAGCTTCCTTGTGGGAGAGACTGACTGAGGAAGGAAACTGGATCTTGTTCTGATGGCCAGGGCCATGCTCCGTAAATCTTTAATCCAATTTTCTGTTGAAGGGCGGGGCTGTGTTCCCTTCCTGTTATTTGAAGAAAGTGAAAGTGAAGTCACTCAGTCTGTCTGACTCTTTGTGACCCTGTGGACTGTAGCCCACCAGGCTACAGGGATTTCCCAGGCAAGAATACTGGAGTGGGTTGCCATTCCCTTCTCCAGAAGATCTTCCTGACCCAGGGATCAAACCCGGGTCTCCCACATTGCAGGCAGATGCTTTAACCTCTGAGCCACCAGGGAAGCCCTGAGACCAAACTATGGAGGTAATGAAGATAATGACAACCTCCTTCAAAAGGTCCTGTGCCCACACTGCCACACTCAGTGCACACAACCCTGTAGCAGGCCACCACCGACCCACACCTCCACTGGATACTCCTGGACACTCACAGGCAAGACTGAGCCAGACCTGTGTTTGAGTCTTCTGTGGAGGTATGGGTCAGCAGTGGCCTGCTTCAGGGGCAGGGGCTCTGGGTGAAGCTCCCAGGATCACACAGCCTGTGGCTTAAGCCCTCTTGGAGGAGGTTGCCATTAACCCCACCATAGAGCCACCAAGCAGACGACCCACAAAGTGCAGAACAATTATACCAAAGAAATTCTTGCACTGTTAAGAAACTTCTAGGACCCACAATAGATTTCCCAACCTGGGGATGTAGCAGAGGGACTGAGAACCCACAGAGAATTTTACTTTAGAGGCCAGTGGAATTTGATTACAGAACTTCCACAGGACTGGGGAAACAGACTCTTGGAGGGCACAAACAAAACTTTGTGCGCACCAGGACCCAGGTGAAAGGAGCAGTGACCCCGCTCTTCATGTTAGATAATATCTCCACTGTACAGGTGAGAAAACGGAGGCTCACAGAGGTCAAGCAACTTTGTAGCCAGGATTTAAAACCAAGTAGCATGGCTCCAGCAGAGAAGGCAATGGCAACCCACTCCAGTACTCTTGTCTAGGAAATCCCATGGGCGGAGGAGCCTGGTAGGCTACAGTTCATGGGGTTGCGAAGAGTCGGACACGACTGAGCGACTTCACTTTCACTTTTCACTTTTCACTTTCATGCACTGGAGAAGGAAATGGCAACCCACTCCAGTATTCTTGCCTGGAGAATCCCAGGGACGAGAGCCTGGTGGGCTGCTGTCTATGGGGTCATACAGAGTCGGACACGACTGATCTGACTTAGCAGCAGCAGCATGGCTCCAGAGCCCACAATCCAAACCAGTATACTCTACTTCCAAAATGATGAAAGAAGAGAGTTAATCAGTTTTTACTATGGTCATCTGAAGTGGCTGCTTCTTTCTGGTAAATGATTCTTTTTACAAAGTGATGCTGAGTCCTTCATCTTTATGACTTCTCTTAGCAATGGAACCCACATAGTTCAAGTGTCTCCTTCCACAAGGGGCCTCAAACCTACTGACTGTTGCTCATCACATATAGTGGCAATGACGGAGCCCAGCCTAACTCCCACTGAGCACAGCTACCTCTCCAGCCAGGCTTACCTCCCCTTTCTCCCCTCTCAGACCCTAGGGGCCATCAGCCTGGGGCCTAGGAGGTTTTGAAACATACCTTGTTCATCCCTTTTGGAAACCTTTGTTATTTCTGCCTAGAACACAGTTTTGGTGACTTCCTGCACATCTCTACATTTCACAGGTATTCCACTGATGTCTGCCCCACCCTGACCTATTTCTCTTCCTGTATCTCTTGTCTGTGTTAATGGACTGCCATCACTGCCCAGGTGCCCAAGGTAAACTTCCATATCCTTCTACTCCTTCTTTCACATACACTAGGTCACCAAGCCCTGTACATTCTACTAGTGAAACAGTCAAACCTTACCTCCTCTTGCAATTAAGCCCTGACCAAGTCAGTCAGAATTAGTTTCTCCTATTGCAATTGGTTTATGCTGTGAGTACAGCAGGTAATTGTTTACACACCTGCTGATTTCAGGGATCTTCTCCCCCACCAGATCATAGGCTTCTTGAAGGCAGGTAATGTGTCTTTCCTGATTATACCTCTAGTTACTTGGAACATGGTAGGCATTCAATGAACATTTCTTTTAAAATATTTCATTATAAAAATAAACATATACAAAATAGAGAAAACAGTATAATGAATTTACATGTACCCAACATCCACCTTCATCAATGATCAACACCAATTTTATTTCATTTACATTGCCCTATCCGTTTCCTCCGACATGTGCACACACACTGGCCTTTTTTAAAGCAAATGCAACACATCATATTCCACCTAGAAATGTTTCAGTATATATTGTTAAAAGACAAAAATTTTCCTTTTTAAAACATAAATACATGACGGGAAAAAACATAAATGCAATATCACTGTTACACCTCAAAGCAATGAACTAAAATCCCTTAATATCAACAAGTACCCAGTCAGCTTTCAGAATTCCCCCAGATGTTTCAAAAATGTTTTTCACAGTTTATTCTAATCAGGATATTTTCAAGCCTCCTTTATTATATTTGGTTGATATGTTTCTAGTTAATTGTTCTTGAATGAATGGATGGATCCTTCATACCTTCTCTCACCCATGTCTCCCCTAGTCCAGATTGCATCAATATTACAAAGACTCATCTGTACGATGCAAGAATCTGTTCAGGCTCCTCTGAACATCCCAGCTAAAAATAACCTCTTACTTCCTGACCTTTCCCTATCCTTCCTGATCCTTCCCTATTATTTCCTATTCTTCCCGGCCCTTCCCTACCTTTCCCTATCCTTCCCGGCCCTTCCCTACCTTTCCCTATCCTTCCCTACTGTTCCCTATCCTTCCCGGCCCTTCTCTATCTTTCCCTATCCTTCTCATCCCTTTCCTTCTCTTCCCTTCCCTTTTGAATCTCTGGAGAACTCCTCTCTCCTCTCTCCCCACTCCCCCTCCCCATTTCTCCTCTCCTCCTCTCCCCTCTCTCTCTCCCCTTCCACTCTACTCTCTCCTCTCTCCTCTTGCTCTCCTCTCACCCTAATCCTCTCTCCTTTCTCCCCTCTCCTCTCTCCATTCCCTTCCCATTTTCAACCTCCTAACATGAATCTCTGGAGAACCCTCTCTCCTCTCCCCCCTCTCTCTCCCCTCTCCTCTCACTCTCCTCTCTCCTGTCTCCTCTCTCTCTTCCCTTCCCATTTTCAACCTCCTAACATGAATCTCTGGAGAACTCCTCTCTTCTCTCTCCCCTCTCTCTCTCCTCTCTCCCCCCTGTTTCTCCTCTCTCCCCCCTCTCTCTCCTCTCTCCCCTCTCCTCTCTCCTCTAGCTCTCCTCTCTCCTCTCCCCTTCCCATTTTCAACCTCCTAAAATGAATCTCTGGAGAACTCTGAATCTCCCACAGGTGGGTTCCCTTCCCTTAGCATGCCCATCATGACATCTCTGACATCTCATGACAACTCCTGACATCTCTTCACATATCCTCAATGACATTCATAACCTAATCTCACTTAATTTCCTTCTCCTGGTTTCCACATATGCAAAATGGGACTGACATTATCTAAAACACAGGCTTAATATGAGGATAAAATTAAATTACATGCCACATGTAAAGCAGAGCATAATATCAGACATACAGGTGGCAAATATTCAGCAAATATTAGATTCCTTCTCCACCTTTCCACCTTGACATGCCCATCTTTACAAGTACAATTGATAAATCTCTCTTTCTTTACAGTCTAAAAATCATGTTAGGAAAAAGTTATAGACTTGCTCAAGATCACACATGAAATCAATAAAAGTGAGTTGAAAATCTAATTCAGGACATTTCCCTGTGTATTTTTTTTTTTAAACTTTCAGACATTTTATATAAGAAAAGTACAAAGGACTAAACAATGTTCCCGCCACTCAGAATTAACAGCTGTCAACACTTTATATTTACTTTTGGGAAATAGGATAATTAAGTGGTGCAGATTAATATTTAATATTAGCCAGTGCCTTCAGTTCTATTCTCTTCTCTCTCCCAAGTCAACCACTCTTATGAGTTGGTTTTGTTTTATGATTTTAAGTTTGATGTACAGTACTGGTACCACTAGTATATATCATTTTACTACTTATTTTTGTTTATCTGTTTGACCCACATCATGACTTTATTCCTCTCCTTCTCTCCCTGCCACCATCATTTTAGAAGTCATATGTTCTAATAAAAGCTATATATGACAAACCCACAGCAAGCATTATCCTCAATGGTGAAAAACTGAAAGCATTCCCCTAAAGTCAGGAACAAGACAAGGGTGCCCACTCTCACCACTAATATTCAACATAGTTTTGGAAGTTTTGGCCACAGCAATCAGAGCAGAAAAAGAAATAAAAAGAATCCAGATTGGAAAAGAAGAAGTAAAACTCTCATTGTTTGCAGATGACAAAATCCTCTACATAGAAAACCCTAAAGACTCCACCAGAAAATTACTAGAGTTAATCAATGAATATAGTAAAGTTGCAGGATATAAAATCAACACACAGAAATCCTTTCATTCCTATTCACGAACAATGAAAAAACAGAGAAATTAAGGAAACAATTCCATTCACCATTGCAACGAAAAAAATAAAATACTTAGGAATATATTTACCTAAAGAAACAAAAGACCTACATATAGAAAACTATAAAACACTGGTGAAAGAAATCAAAGAGGACACAAATAGCTGGAGAAATATACCGCGTTCATGGATTGGAAGAATCAGTATAATGAAAATAAGTATACTACCCAAAGCAATCTATAGATTTAATGCAATCCCTATCAAGCTACAAACAGTATTTTTCAGAGAGCTAGAACAAATATTTTCACAATTTGTATGGAAATACAAAAAACCTCAAATAGCCAAAGCAATCTTGAGAAAGAAGTGTGGAACTGGAGGAATCAACCTGCCTCACTTTAGGCTCTACTACAAAGCCACAGTCATCAAGACAGTATGGTACTGGCACAAAGACAGAAATATAGATCAACGGAACAAAATAGAAAGCCCAGAGAGAAATCCATGCACATATGGACACCTTATCTTTGACAAAGGAGGCAAGAATATACAATGGAGAAAAGACAATCTCTTTAACAAGTGATGCTGGGAAAACTGGTTCACCACTTGTAAAAGGATGAAACTAGATCACTTTCTAACACCATACACAAAAATAAACTCAAAATGGATTAAAGATCTAAACGTAATACCAGAAACTATAAAACTCCTAGAGGAGAACATAGGCAAAACACTCTCTGACATAAACCACAGCAGGATCCTCTATAACCCACCTCCCAGAATATTGAAAATAAAAGCAAAAATAAACAAATGGGACCTAATTAAAATTAAAAGCTTCTGCACAACAAAGGAAACTCTGTGCAAGGTGAAAAGACAGCCTTCAGAATGGGAGAAAATAATAACAAACAAAGCAATGGACAAAAAATTAGTCTCAAAAATATACAAGCAACTCCTGCAGCTCAATTCCAGAAAAATAAACGACCTGATAAAAAATGGGCCAAAGAACTAAACAGACATTTCTCCAAAGGCATACAGATGGCTAACAAACACAAAAAGATACTCAATGTCACTCATTATCAGAGAAATAAACCATTTCACGCCAGTCAGAATGGCTGCTATCCAAAAGTCTACAAGCAATAAATGCTGGAGAGGGTGTGGAGAAAAGGGAACCCTCTTACACTGTTGGTGGGAATGCAATCTAGTACAGCCACTATGGAGAACAGTGTGGAGATTCCTTAAAAAACTGGAACTAGAACAGCCATATGACCCAGCAATCCCACTGCTGGGCATACACACCGAGGAAACCAGAATTGAAAGAGACACATGTACCCCAGTGTTCATCGCAGCACTGTTTATAATAGCCAGAACATGGAAGCAACCTAGATGTCCATCAGCAGACGAATGGATAAGAAAGCTTTGGTACATATACACAATGGAGTATTACTCAGCCATTAAAAAGAATACATTTGAATCAGTTCTAATGAGGTGGATGAAACTGGAGCCTATTATACAGAGTGAAGTAAGCCAGAAAGAAAAACAATACAGCATACTAATGCATATATATGGAATTTAGAAAGATGGTAACAATAACCCTATATGAGAGACAGCAAAAGAGACACAGAGGTAAAGAACAGTCTTTTGGACTCTGTGGGAGAGGGCGAGGGTGGGATGATTTGGGAGAATGGCATCGAAACATGTAAATTATCACATGTGAAACAAATCGCCAGTCCAGGTTCGATGCATGATACAGGGTGCTCGGGGCTGGTGCACTGGGATGACCCAGAGGGATGGGATGGGGAGGGAGGTGGGAGGGGAGTTCAGGATAGGGAACACATGTACACCCGTGGCAGATTCATGTTGATGTGTGGCAAAACCAATACAATATTGTAAAGTAAAAAAATAAATAAAAGTAAAAAATAAAAGTAAAAAGAAAGTCATATGTTCTATTTAGATGATTTAACCCAATGGAATGAGTGTGCCTATTCTGGGCTCCAAAATCACTGCAGATGGTGACTTCAGCCATGAAATTAAAAGATGCTTACTCCTTGGAAGGAAAGTTATGACCCACCTAGACAGCATATTAAAAAGCAGAGAGATTACTTTGCCGACAAAGGTCCATCTAGTCAAGGCTATGGTTTTTCCAGTGGTCATGTATGGATGTGAGAGTTGGAATGTGAAGAAGGCTGAGCGCCGAAGAATTGATGCTTTTGAACTGTGGTGTTGGAGAAGACTCTTGAGAGTCCCTTGTACTGCAAGGAGATCCAACCAGTCCATTCTAAAAGAAATCAGTCCTGGGTGTTCATTGGAAGGAATGATGCTAAAGCTGAAACTCCAAAACTTTGGCCACCTGATGCAGAGAGTTGACTCATTTGAAAAGACCCTGATGCTGGGAAAGATTGAAGGCAGGAGGAGAAGGGGATGGCAGAGGATGAGATGGTTGGATGGAGTCACTGACTTGATGGCCATGGGTTTGGGTGAACTCTGGGAGTTGGTGATGGACAGGGAGGCCTGGCGTGCTGGGGTTCATGGGGTCGCAAAGAGTTGGACATGACTGAGCGACTGAACTGAACTGATTCTTCTCCCAAACAAGCTCTCCCACCCCATCCCCAACTCCTGTGTTTTTGTTGTTTATTATTTTAGTTCCAAGCTTTGTTTTGTTATGTTTTTGTAGAACATCTTGACTTCATACATTTATATATTGTAGCATGTTAATTTGATACGTTTATATAATATGACTGCCAGTATAGCCTTAACTAACACCTGTTTATGTTTTTAATTGTGGTACACTTACCATAAAACTCACCCCTTTAAAGTGCATAGTTCATAGGTTTTTAGCACATTCACAGTTGCAACCATCACCACTATCTAATGCCAGCACATTTTCATGACCCCAAAATAAACTCCATTAGCAGTCGCTCCCCTAGTCATTTCCCATCCCCCCTCCGAGCTCCTTGCCACTCCATGCATTTGTCTATTCTGGATGTTGCATTGTAGAGGAATTCATACAACGCGGTCTTTTGTGTCTGGCCTCTTTCACTTAGCACAGCGTTTTCAAGGTTCAGCCTTTATAGGGTTGAATAACAGGCTATTGCATGGGTATTTTGTTTGTCCATTCCATTTTGTTTATCCATTCATCAACTGAAGGACATTTGAGTTGTTTCCACTTTTTAGCTATTATGCATAAAACTGCTACAAATATTTGTATACAAGTTTTTGTATGGACGTATGTTTTCAATTCTCTTGTATATAAACCTAGGAGTGGAATTACTGGGTCAAGTGGTGACTATATTTAAACTCTTGGGGAACTGCCAAACTGGTTTTAAAAGTGGCTGCACCATTTTACAGTTCCACCAGTAATATGTAAAGGTTCCAATTCTTCCACATTCTCACCAGCACTTGTTGTTTCCTGTCTTTTTAGTACAGCCGTGCTGGTGTGTGTGAAGTGGTATCTCATTGTGGTTTTGATTTGCACTTCTCTGATAACTAAGGATGTTTGTTAATCTCTGCAAAAAAAGACAGGTGTGATTTTCATAGAGATTGTATTGCCTTTGTAGATCATTTTGGGAAGTATTGTCACATTCACAAATTGTCTTCTAATCCATCAACATGGGATGTCTTTCCATTTATTCAGGCCTACTTTAAATAGCATTTTATTTCAGAGTACAGATTTTGCATACTTTTTCATTAAATTTATCACAGTATTTAATCGTTTTGATGTTATAAACAGAATTGTTTTCTTAAATTCACTATTGGACTGTTAAATTGCTACTGTATCAAATTGCAATTGATTTTTATCTATTGATAGACTAACTTGCAACTTTCTTGAACTGGTTTATTAGTTCTAAGAAGTCTGTTTGTGGGCTCTGTAGGCTTGCTCTTTCATATATTAATATAAGATCATCCTATCTGTGAGTAGTGATAGATTTTTTTCTTTCTTTCCAATTTGGATGTCTTTTTCTTTTTCTAGGCATGATTACACTGGCTAGAACCTCTGGTACAACATAGAGTTGAATTGATAAGAATAGACATTCTTGGGACTTCCCAGGTGACCCTGTGGCTAAGACCCCATGCTCCCAATGCAGGGAGCCTGGGTTCCATCCCTGGTGGGAACTAGATCCCATGTGCCATAGCTAAGAGTTCCCATGGTAACTAGATCCCACATGCTGCAACTAAGGCCTGGCACCACCAAATAAATAAATAAATATTTTTTTAAAAGAAAGAAAAACACCTAAAAAGAAAAAAAAAGAATGTACATTCTTGTCCTGTACATGATCTTAGAGGGAAAGCTTTCAGGTTTTCACCATTAAATATTGCATTAGTGGTGGATTTTTTTTTGTAGAGAAACTGCCTCTGTCTTGCTAGTTTGTTGAGTGTTTTTATAGTGAAGGGATGTTGAATTTTGCCAAGTGCTTTTTCTGAGTGTATTGAGATTATCACATGTCTTTTTGGATTGTCTTTCAGATGTTAAATCAACCTTGCATTCCTAGGATAAATCCCACTTGGTCAAGTGTATAATACATTCATATGCTTCTGACTTTAGTTTGCTAATATTTTGTTGAGGATTTTTGCATCCATATTCATCAGAGATATTGGTGTATAGTTTTCCTTCTTATGTTGTCTTCATTTGGCTTTGGTATCTGGATGATACTCACCTCATGAAATGAATCAGGGAGGGTTTCCTCCTATTCTACATTTTAGAAGAGTTTGTGAAGAATTGGTATTAATTCTTTTATATTAATAAAAGAATATTTGCTAAAATTCACCAGTGAAGACATCTGGTCCTGGGCTTTTCTTTGTGTGAAACTTTGAAATTACTAATCCAGTCTCTTTACTTATTAAAGCTCTATTCAGATTTTCAGTTTTTTAAGTCAATTTCAGTAGTTTGTGTCTTTCTAGGAATTTTTCTTTCATCTAGGTTAATTTGTTAGCAAATATTTGTTCATAGTGTTCACTTACAATTCTTTTAATTTCTATAAGGTCAGTAGTGAAGTAACTTCTTTCATTTCGCAGTTTCATAATTTGAGTATTTTTTCCCTTGGACATTCTAGTTAAAGGCTTTCAATTTTTTAAAAAGAGCTTTGAATTTAAAAACTTTATTTACTTTTGGCTGCACTGGGTCTTCGCTGCTGTGCATGGGCTTTCTCTAGCTGTGGCAAGCAGGGGCTACTCTTCGTTGCAGTGTGTGGGCCTTCATTGCCTTGCGGTACTTCTCTTGCTGTCGAGCATGGGCTCTAGGCACCCAGGCTTCAGCAGTTGCAGCACGAGGGCTCAGTAGTTGTGGCTTATGGGCTCTAGAGGGTAGGCTCAGTAATTGGGGCACAGGAGTTTAGTTGCCCTGTGGCATGTGGAATCTTCCCAAACCAGGGATCAAACCCATGTCCCCTGCATTGGGAGGCAGATTCTAATCCACTGCATCAGGAGGGAAGTCCTAAAGGCTTTCAATTTTGTAGATACTTTAAAAGAAATATCTTTGTTTTGTTCTATTGTTTTTATATTCTCTATTCAATTGATTTCTTCTTTTTAAAATTGATTTATTGCATATTCTGATTTCAAAATCTATTATTACAACTTTATGTATGCTAATTTCTCTTTTTATCACTGGAGAGTTTGTGGGGTTTTTGTTTGTACTTTTTTTCTCATCTTTTTATTTTAAAATATTTCAAACCTTTAGAACAGTTGCAAGAAAAGTATAATGAAAATCCATGTATACTTCACCTAGATTCACCAACTGTTAATAATTTTCTGCATTTGCTTTATGTGTGTGTGGACATCTATATCCACCTAGCTATGTGTCTATCTCTGTTTGTATGTGTGTAGATAGGTAGGTATGTATTTATCTGTATTATTTGGTAGCTGTGGCTACATGTGACATGACACTTCACTCATAAATACCTCAATATGCATTTTCTAAAAATTAGCACATATGCCTACATAACCACATGGGCTTCCTACGTGGCTCAGTGGTAAAGAATCCGCCTACCAATGCAAGAGATGGAGGAGATGCAGGTTTGATCCCTGGGCCAGGAAGAGCCCCTGGAGAAGGAAATGGCAACCCACTCCATTATTCTTGCCTGGCACATCCCATGGACAGAGGAGCCTCATGGACTACAGTCCACGGAGTCTCAAAGAGTCAGACATCAATGAGCACACACACATCCTCCTACATAACCACAGTACAATTTTTACACTTGGTTCCAGCGGTTTCTACCAGGCTTTCCCCATTGTAAAGGTTCCTTTTCCCCCTTTGTAATTAGTAAGAAATCTGTGAAGTGATATTTTGGATTTCCCTTCCCTTCCCTGCTTTGCTTTCTGCCATTAAAGTGGTATCATCTACATATCTGAGGTTGTTGATATTTCTCCTGGCAATCTTGATGCCAGCTTGTGCTTCATCCAACCTGGCATTTTTCATGATGTACTCTGCATATAAGTTAAATAAGCAGGGTGACAAAATACAGCCTTGACATATTCCTTTCCCAATTTTAAACTAGTTCATTGATACTGAAAAAAGTTCCAAAAAAGTGGGAGGATAAGGGAAACCTTTTATTTATATGAGAATTCCAACCAATAAATGTAGAAGAAATGACAGAAAGTCATTATATAACCACCACACTAACAACTGATTCAGGCACATGTGATTTTTACGTATTGATAAACTAGCAACTTTCTTGAACTTGTTTATTAGTTCTGATAGGTCTGTTTGTGGGCTCTGTAGACTCGTTCTTTCATATATCAGTATAACATTGTGTTATCTGTGAGTAGTGATGGGCTTTTTTCTTTCTTTCCAATCTGGATGATAATTTTAGCATCCATTGCAAAGAGGAACTAAAGAGCTTCTTGATGAAGGTGAAAGAGGAGAGTGAAAAAGCTGGCTTAAAACTCAACATTCAAAAAACTAAGATCATGGCATCTGGTCCCATCATTTCATGGCAAATAGATGAGGAAAAAATGGCAACAGTGACAGACTTATTTTCTTGAACTCCAAAATCACTGCGGATGGTGACTGCAGTCATGAAATTAAAAGAAACTTGCTCCTTGGAAGAAAAGCTATGACAAACTTAGATGGCATATTAAAAAGCAGAGATATTACTTTGCGGACAAAGGTTCATCTAGTAAAAGCTATGGTTTTTCCAGTAGTCATGTACAGATGTGAGAGTTGGACCATAAAGAAGGTTGAGCGCTGAAGAATTGATGCTTTCGAATTGTGCTGGAGAAGACTCTTGAGAGTCCCTTGGACAGCAAAGAGATCGAACCAGTCAATCCTAAAGGAAATCAACCCTGAGTATTCACTGGAAGGACTGATGCTGAAGCTGCAGTTCCAATACTTTGGCCACCTGATGTGAAGAGCTGACTCATTTGAAAAGACCCTGATGCTGGGAAAGATTGAAGGCAGGAGGAGAAGGGGATGACAGAGGAAGAGATGGTTGGGTGGCATCACCAAGTCAATGAACATGAGTTTGAGCAAACTCTGGGAGATACTGAAGAACAGGGAAGCCTGGTGTTCTGCAGTCCATGGGGTCACAGAGAGTCGGACACAACTTAGCGACTGAACAACCATTGAACAAATGGACTCTTAGGCTCTTTATTTATTATTATTCAGTGTGTTATAATTCATTCCTGCTTTTATTCATTTTGCTGTTCACATTATTGCAAATTTGGTTAATAGGAGCCTCTTCTAGCTGGCGCCTGTGTCTTTATTTTTTTATTTTTACAAAAGTCTATCAAATTTGGTGCATTTCCTCAGCGTCTCACATAACAAGATGTTCCAGGTGCACTTTGTTCTTTCCTTGCCCTGGACGTGGAATTAGCCCCTTCTCCAAGGAGATCTAGTTCCTTTTAGTGAGGAACAGCATGGCAGACATGGAGATGTACCATCCAGATCACCTTGTAAGAAAGGACTTAATGCCCTGCTGTGGGGAGTGCCATCATCAGGCCACTTCCTGCTGTCGGCCCCTTCAGGGTCTGCCTCAGCTGCAAAACCACTTCAGCTATATGCACACGCTTCCTGGAGCAGCCTGTATCCTAGGACCTTTTGTGTAGATGGGAGTCTTAGCTTAATGGTAAATTATTTTAAAGAATTTACTTGTGATGAGGAATTCTGGCTTCCAGGCAGACCTCTTACTTTATGCCGCCACTCTCCCAGCATTTCTCTTCTGACGAATGTGTATTTAAGCCATGCATGACATTTTTCCTGATTACTGCATTTCACATCTTTTTATCCTCCCCTGGAAATGCTAAAATTAGATGCATTTTCAGTCTCTGGTTCAATGCTGAGACAAAAGGCCTCCTCTGCTCTTTGATATTTAACAGGCTGATGTGCTGACTAATTCTGCAGCAGCTTTCTCTATTACTTCAGTTGCTAAATATAGCAGTGGATATGGTTGGAATCTGATAGAACAAGTTAATTAAACATTACTTTTCATCCATTAATTTTTCAGTTATTCACTGTTTAAGAGCAAATAGTATCATTGGAGAAAAAGCAATTCAAAACAGAAGCACATACATATTCAGAATATTTACATGTAATTGCCAACCATTTTTCTGTTACTTGAGGACTGAAAGCCACTGATAACTGTAACACCTTTTTTTTTTCCCCCAAAAATACGGTCACACACATCATAGCCTAGGGTTCTCTTTTTAGCATTATGAGCTGATGAAGGCTAGAGAGACCCAGTGAGGAAGAATCAGCTTAGGCTTGGGAGAATTGTTCTGTTTGGGGTTAAATCATGTCAACATAATTATTTTCTTAGTCCGGATCACCACATGCAGACTTCTACCATATATGCTTATGGTACAAATACACATCGCTTTCTTAGCCTGGTTTTAAATCGAGTTTAGAGTTGGCTAACTATTAACAGCAGTTGAATTCTGAAGAGCTACATGATTTATGTTGTTTATTGATTAATGGGTTTGGCAAAATTGAACAAAAATGGAAGCAAGTGAATTCTTGACTTGTTTTCTAGACTGGAATGATTTAGGAGTGAGAGCCATTCTCGATGGAGTTAGGTCTATATTTGGGAATTTGGTAAGAGGTACTTCTCTACAAAGCTCACAATGAAGTCAGCCATGAAGTAGAAGACAGTGGCTGAAATTATCATCATTTTAAGGAGTCACTTTTTCTTATCTGCTCCATCCCCCAATTTCTTAGCTTGGACACCACATTGTTAGTTGCTGCCAATTCAATACAAATGTAAACTCCCTTAGTTCTATGTGATTTTTTTTAAAACAAGGCAGGAATAAAGAAAGAAAAATAGTTCATGCTTGTTGACTATTCTGTGCTTGACATTTTAAAAAGAACTTTACTTGTACAGTTTCATTGGATCTTTTTTTACAAGAGGAGAAAAACAAACTTAAATATTTACGTCCAGGAGCCCCATAAAAATATGAGACTCAAAGGCTAGTTGGAGTATTGGGGCTTATATACCAACCTAGAAACCCTACAAAAGAGATACTATATTATCCTATTTAATAGATGAGAAACCTAAAGCTTCAAAGAGGTTAAGAAACTTACCAAGGGTTGCATAGTTGAGAGGGGTGTCCGGTATTCAACCCCAGGCACTCTGACTCCACTATACATTGACTTCTTTTCATATATGTGCTTCTCACCATTTCATATAATTTTTAAAAAAGATACTGGATCATGATTTACCATTGACTTAGATAATTGTTTTGGGGGAAATTTTTGGTCATAGATCAGCAAGATTCCCCTTTCCCTGTCATTTTTAATAAGCCAATGAATGCAAGAATTCAGAACCCTGAGACCGCAGCCAGAAGGAGTTCTCAGTGGAACCCGTTCAGTTTTTAACTCAAGATATAATTTAGCACTCAACAGATAGGACCAGCTCTGGTCCCGCTGATCTCTATTGGGAGTTTTCTTTTTTAAAAAGTTTGTTTATTTTCGGCTGCGGCGGCTTGCTTCATGCAGCTTTCTCTAGCTGTGATGGCTGGGGGCTACTCTCTAGTTGTGGCGTGTGGGCTTCTCATTACCACGGCTGCTTCTGCTCCAGAGCACGGGCTTCAGCAGCGTGCGGGGTCAGTAGTTGCAGCTCGGGGTATTAGTTGCCCTGCGGCATGTGGGATCTTCTCAGACCAGGAATCGATTCTGTGTCACATGCATTTAAAGGCAGATTCTTAACCATTGGATCACCAGGGAAGCCCAGAAAATTTCTGTCTTAATTTCTGAACTATGTCATAGGTCTGAGCAGATTCCAGAAGTCAACCTCCCCCCTACCAATACACGAACCAAATGCCACCTGCAGTCCCCCAAGGGCCAGACCACAAGAGGCTTGTCCGCAGCCAAACACTGCAGCCCCACCTGGTCACTGCTTCTCCTCTTGGAAGAGGCCTATTTCTATCTTTCATACCCAAGATGATGGACACTGATGACATTCAATTACAGTGTCTCCTTCATTTGAGGGGCCAAGTTGCAGGTTTGCTCACTTCTCTATAGAAGTATTACAGAGGTCTCATGACCCATGTGAGATATAAAGAGCAAAGAACTCCTCATGTTTGCTTTATTCCCCTTGTTTTTTCCCAGGAACTTTATCTCTTATAAATAGGGTGTTCCTCAGCCCTGCCACAGCAGGCTCTCCTACTGACAGCCTGCTTCTACATGACTGTGCAAGGTCCCTGACTCAACTGGTTGAGTCAAATACTAATGAACTGATTAGTATTTCTTCACATATTACTAAGTGCTTGTGTGAGTGTGCTCAGTTGCTCAGTTGTGACCTTATGGACTGTAGCCCTCCAGGCTCCTCTGTCCATGGAATTTTCCAGGCAAGAATACTGGAGTGGGTTGCCACACCCTCCTCCAGGGGATCTTCTCAACCCAGGGATCGAACCCGCTTCTCCTACTTCTCCTGCATTGGCAGGTGGATTTTTTACCGCTAGAGACACGTGGGAAGCCTAGCACTGTGCAGTCTGCTGTGGAAGACTCCCAAGAGATATCAGGCATGGCCATCGTGAGGATGAGAAGTGGAATATTTCCTGTCATATCAGTAAACAATGATGTCACAGTCATCAGAGATGGCACCCCTCCAATGTGAGCCTGAGGAAACTCAGGAAGGAAAGAATACCTGCCATCCAGCAGCCATCAAACTGCAGCCACAGCCCACAGTGAGCCCCAAGGGAGCTCAGGGTGTGAAAACACAGGATACCGGCCCCACACAGCTGAGGTGCATTTCAAAGGAATGCTTTCAGTGAGCCCAGACTCTGCCATCTTCCCATATATAGAAAAGCGCTAGATTCCTTTATTTGGGATATCTGGTTTTCTGTAACAATCATCTTCTGATGTCCAGACTACCTGTCCTTTGTTGCAAAACTTCTATATAATCTGGTTCCCACCCCCACTACCCTGCTTCCTAAGAGCAGTTCTCTCAGGGTTACTTAAGCTGCTGCCTCCCAGGCTTAAGTCCTAAAAAATTCCCACCAAATAAAACACACCTATCAAGTTTTAGGTTGTGAATACTTTTTAAGTCCACAATGGAAATCCCTGACCACCTGCAGAGCCCTTGGTTCCTTCCCCCATCTCAGTTCCCCTCACCTTTCCCCTTTTTCTCTGTGCTCCAGTTCCACTGGCCTTTCCCTTCATTGACTGCACAAAACTTATTTCCACTTCAGGGCCTTTGTACTTGCTTTTCTCTCGACTTAGAACAATCTTCCCCCACCTCCTCACATGACTGGTTCCTTGTTATCAAGTCTTCTTTAACCACTGTATGTAAATATGTAAATTTAATCACCTCCAAGTCACTGGCCCACTGTAGTGTTGTCACCATCTTTCTATCCTCACAGTGCTATAACTCAGAACTGGTCTTGTTATTTGCTTATTGTCTCTTTCTCCTACTAGAGTGTAAGCTGCACAGGTTGCCTCTTTTCCCATTCCATCCTAAGTACCTAGAACAGCCCCTGCTAAGTTGCTGCTAAGTCGCTTCAGTCTTGTCCAACTCTGTGCGACCCCATAGATGGCAGCCCACCAGGCCCCGCCGTCCCTGGGATTCTCCAGGCAAGAACACTGGAGTGGGTTGCCATTTCCTCCTCCAATGCATGAAAGTGAAAAGTGAAAGTGAAGTCGCTCAGTCGTGTCCGACTCTTAGCGACCCCATGGACTGCAGCCTACCAGGCTCCTCTGTCCATGGGATTTTCCAGGCAAGAGTACTGGAGTGGGTTGCCATTTCCTCCTCCAATGCATGAAAGTGAAAAGTGAAACTGAAGTCGCTCAGTCGTGTCTGACTCTTAGCGACCCCATGGACTGCAGCCTACCAGGCTCCTCTGTCCATGGGATTCTCCAGGCAAGAGTACTGGAGTGGGGTGCCATTGCCTTCTCCCAGAACAGCCCCTGGCACCTCACAAGTGTTCAAATAAATATTTATTAAATGAAGGAATGTTTAAGTACTAAATTACTTGTTACCCAGGTCTATAAGTAAATTACGGGTTCAGAGGAAGAGAAGAGGAAAGAAAGAAAATTGTAAAGAGGAGGTTAGAGTTAAACGGTGGGACAGCTTTAAAAAATAATGATTCTGAGCACATTTTATTATTTTTAGATGTGACCGATCTTTGTTTAGCTCCTTTGTTTGGCTCCTTTAAGCTCCTCTGTCAGTTAATTACATTTCAAAAGCCTAAACACATCAACGGAGACGCCATTCAAGCAAGAAAATCCTTTGAACACTTAGAAGAATGAGCCCTTCCTTAATTTTATCTGTTTATAAATAATACTCTGGGCATTTTAAGTTAAAATAAATTGAGGAATTGATAATTAGCTAATGACTAGGGTTTTTTTTTGTTTATATTTATTTTTAATTGGAGGATAGTTGCTTTATAATGTTGTGTTGGTTTCTGCTGTACAGCAATGTGAATCAGCTGTAAGTATACACATATTCCCTCCCTCTTTTTTTTATTTTAATTGGAGGCTAATTACTTTACTATATTGTATTGGTTTTGCCATACGTCAACATGAATCTGCCACGGGTGTACGCATGTTCCCAATTCTGAACCCCGCTCCCACCTCCATCCCCATACCATCCCTATGGGTCATCGCAGTGGACCAGCCCCAAGCATCCTGTATAATTTCTCCCAACCTATTGAAGGAGGAAACGGACAGAACACGCTCCATCTTGAAAGCAGGACTCCATCTTGGGCCGGACTGTGGACTTTGAGCTATATGCCCAGTATCTATGGAAACGACATACCAACGGGAAAACCAGGCCCCCCAGATGGAAGAACCCCAGGACTCATACCTAGACTCTCCATTGCCTAAAAGAATACCCTAATTATCTGTGTAACCTAATAGAATTATAAATTCTATTATGCTTATTGGGGTATGACCGCAGGACTATTGATAATTGTCCACTGTTAACTACCTAGGCTTAAGGCATATGAATCAGGGGTTAACTTTGATTGTATCTTTCTCTTCCTTTGTTCAGACTAGTTTCAGGGAATTTGGGGAGGTGGGTTTGGGCACATACACTCAGGGTATATAAGGTTTTCACAAAAACTGGTTGAGGTCCTTGGCTAAGAGCAGACTCTGCCTTGGGCCCGCCGGTGTAACAAACTGCACTCCACTATCTGCATCGTCCTTCTGAGTGAGTTTGTTTCCCAGAACGCGTGGCTACAACACTGTCTCCAAACCTCAAAAAGGGGTTGAATTAGTTCAGGAGTCACAGATTCAAAGGCCACCTGGGGTCAGACAGGTCAGGTAGCGAAGACCTTGACATCCAGGAGCATACTTGCCCCCATATGCTGCAGGTGGGCCTGACATGGCCAGCTTTACCCGTTCTTTTAAGAAAAACCAGAAATCCAGATTTTTATGTGAAACTGTCTAATTTGTCAATGTTGGCAACTAATCTAAATAGTTTTAAAATATTCACAAGGCCAAGTAAAACATGTCTACAGGCTGAATTTGGCTCATGGATCCCTACCCTGGCTTTCTAAGTTTCTTTCCAACTTCTCAAATGCCTCCAGTTTATGAAATTTCTTTTTCAAAGTTGACACAAAATCTGGGTAAACATTGAAAATCTCTAATTAGCATAGAGGCCCTTTTTAAGATCAAAAGAAGACATTGTTTCAAGTGAGATACATTAATATTCACTGTGTACTTGAGTTCTGTCCAATATGCTAGATGTTGTAATGAAGTTGTTCACTAAATAAGCATAGAGCAAGGGAAGCCAGCAATCTAAGGAAAGGAGAGCATGCTTAGCTGTGATGTCTTAGGGCCAGAGTGGACAAGAGATGGACAGACTAACCTCTATGGGTAAGCAGTTGCTGTGAATTTATGTCTAGTGCAAAAAATAAAATTCATCCAGAACTTTAATAGTAGAGTAGATCTTGGTCTGTGAAAAAAGTTTAATCTCACTGGATCAGATTCTCAGTTCATTAAAGAAAAGAGAAGATTAATACTGGTAGCCAGGAATTTTCTGTGTCCTCTAGAAAACAAACTATATAGAAATACCCACTCATCCAAGAAGCATATTAACTACTTTATTAGCAGATAAGTTTCTGGAAGAACCAAAGTAAGCAGTTTCATATTAACATTTTTTCAGATAGAATGGGGTTGGCTTGGAATTTTTATGATAATATTAAACCCATTAGTGAAGTCAATTGTTTCCACATTACCAAAATATACTAATGCAATGATTTTTTAAAGTTTTATTACTGTGCAAACTATTGTAACATTGGGACCCATGAAAAACAGCAACCTAAAAATATGAACAACCTTTGATTTTTAAACTTACAGGTTGCTTATGGTGATTTTTTACTTCTTATTCAAAATGTCACAGTAACAATCTGAAAATAAAATTAAGAAAAATTCCATTTACAGTAGCCTCAAAACAAATGAAATACTTAGGAATAAATTTTAAAAAGAGATATAAAACTCATACTCTGAGAAGTATGAAATGTTGTTCAAATGTTGTACAAAAAAATTAAAGAAGACCTAAATAAATGAGGACAGTCCACAATAATGGGGCAAAAGATTTACTATTGTTAAGATAGCAATACTCCCCAACTGATTCACTAATTCAATGAAATCCCTATCAAAATTCCAACAGTTTGTTTGTTTGTTTGTTTGTTTTTGCAAAACTAGCAGTCTATCCTCAGGTTCATATGGAATCACAAGAGATCCCGAATAGCCAAGACAATACTGATAAACAAGAATAAAATTGGAAGACTCACACTTACCAATATCAAAACTTACTACAAAGCTGCTGCTGCTGCTGCCAAGTCGCTTCAGTCGTGTCTGACTCTGTGCGACCCCAGAGACGGCAGCCCACCAGGCTCCCCCGTCCCTGGGATTCTCCAGGCAAGAACACTGGATTGGGTTGCCATTTCCTTCTCCAGTGCATGAAAGTGAAAAGTGAATGTGAAAAGTGAAAGCAAAGCTGTTCAGTCGTGTCCGACTCCTAGCGACCCCATGGACTGCAGCCTACCAGGCTCCTCCATCCATGGGATTTTCCAGGCCAGAGTACTAGAGTGGGGTGCCATCGCCTTCTCCTTACTACAAAGCTACAACAGTCAAAACAGGGTAGTACTGGCATAAGGACAGACATATAGAACAATGGAATGGAATTGAGAGTCAAGAAATTAACCTATTAGCATATATAATAAATTATTTTTTCTTAAGGATGCCAAGGCCATTCAGTGAGGAAAGAATAGTCTCTTCAATAAATGTTGCCAGGAAAACTGGATGTCTACATGCAAAAGGATGGACTTGGATCCCTATCTCATAACATATACAAATATTAACTGTGAATGAATTAAAGACCTTAGTGTAAGAACTAAACTATAAAACTCTTTGGAAGAAAATATAGGAGTATATCTTGGTGACTTTGGCTTAGGGAAAACATTCTTAGATATGACACTAAAGGCACAAGTGACAAAAGAAAAAATAGAAAAATTGAACTACATCAACTGACAAATTTTGTGCCTCAACAGGGCACCATCAATACATATATACAATGGAATGCTGCTGCTGCTAAGTCGCTTCAGTCGTGTCCGACTCTGCGAGACCCCATAGATGGCAGCCCACTGGGCTCCCCCGTCCCTGGGATTCTCCAGGCAAGAGCACTGGAGTGGGTTGCCATTTCCTTCTCCAATGCAGGAAAGTGAAAAGTGAAAGTGAAGTCGCTCAGTCATGTCCGACTCTGCAACCCCATGGACTGCAGTCTGCCAGGCTCCCCGACCCATAGGATCCTCCAGGCAAGAGTACTGGAGTGGGTTGCCATTGCCTTCTCCCTACTCAGCCGTAAAAAGAATGAAATAATGCCACTTGCAGCAACATGGATGCAGCTAGAAATTACCATACTAAGTGAAGTACGTCAGACAAATACCACATATCACTTATATGTGTAATCTGAAATATGACACAGATGAACTGGTCTATGAAATGGAAACAGACTCACAGACATAGAGAACAGACTTGTGGTTGCCTAGGGGGGTGAGGGGTGGGAGAGTGGTGGATTGGGAATTTGGGGTTAGTAGATGCAAATGATTATTACGTTTAGAATGGATAAACAACAAAGTCTTACTGTACAGCATGAGAAACTGTAGCCAATCTCCTGGGATAAACCATAATGGAAAAGAATATATTAAAAAGAATATATGTATGTGTGTAACTGAGTCACATTATTATACAGCAGAAATTTGCACAACATTGTAAATCAAATATACTTCAGTTTAAAAAAGGCACCATCAAGGAGATGAAAAAACAACACACACATGAGAAAACATTCACAAATCATATAGCTTGCAAGGTGCCTGTATACAGAGTATATAAAAAGTACAACTTTATAATAAAAAGACAATCCAATTTTAAAAATGAAGAAAAGACTTGAATAGACATTTCTCCAAAGAAGACATACAAGTGGCCAATAAGCACATGAAAAGAAGCTCAAAATAACTATTAGGGAATTGCAAGTCAAAACCACAGTGACTGAGTAGATCTTAAAAGTTCTCATCACAGGCTGAAACGGGGGTGAGGGGCGGAGGAGGTCCAAGAGGGAGGGGATATATGTATACACAGAGCTGAATCACTTCTTTGTACAGCAGAAATTGACACAACGTTGTAAGGCAATTGTACTCCAATTTAAAAAAAAGTAAATTAATCAATTCATCACAAGGAGACAACTGTAACTATGTGAGTTAATAGATGTCAACTAAACTTATTGTGCTATCATTTTGCAATGTGACATATACCAAATCATTGTTGTTTGTTAATTGGTTATACTTCAGTATAAAATTTTAAAAATCAGTATGTTGTACACCTAAAACAATATGTCAATTATGTCTCAATAAAGCTGGAAAGAAGTTAAAAATTACTTTTTAAAAAGAAAATAAATGTTGGAGAAGGATGTGGAGGAGTTGGAATTCTGTACATTGTTGGTGGGAATGTAAAACGGTGTAGCCACTATAGAAAACAGTATGCTGCTGCTGCTGCTAAACTGCTTCAGTCGTGTCCGACTGTGTCCGACCCCATAGACAGCAGCCCCCCACACGGCCCCGTCCCTGGGATTCTCCAGGCAAGAACACTGGAGTGGGTTGCTATTTCCTTCTCCAATGCATGAAAGTGAAAAGTGAAAGTGAAGGCGCTCAGTCTTGTCCGACTCCTAGCGGCTCCATGGACTGCAGCCCACCAGGCTCCTCCATCCAAGGGATTTTCCAAGCAAGAGTACTGGAGTGGGGTGCCATTGCCTTCTCCAGAAAACAGTATAGCAGTTCTAAAAAAAATTAAATATCGAATTACTATGGACTTCCCTGGTGGCTCAGATGGTAAAGCGTCTGCCTACAATGTGGAAGACCCGGGTTCAATCCCTGTGTTGGGAAGATCTCCTGGAGAAGGAAATGGCAACCCACTGCAATTTTATGTTATGTGTATTTTACACAATTAGAAGTACTTTTTTAATTGGCAAAGAATCTGAATAGATACTTCTCCAAAGAAATATACAAATGGCCAATAAGTACATGAAAAAATGCTCGACTTCAGTAGCCACTAGGGAAATGAAGATCAAAAAGTATAATGAGATACCACCTCACACCTACTAGGATGGCTATAATTAAAAGACAGATAATAACTAGTATTCTCCAGGATGTTAAGAAATTGGAACTTTCGTGTATTACTGAAGGAAAAGTGGTGCAGCCATTTTAGAAAAGTTTGGCAGTTCCTCAAAAAGCTAAACATGGAGTTAACATATGTTCCAGCTATTTTACACCGAAGTATATATCCAAGAAAAATGAAAACATATGTACACACATATATACACATGTATGTTTATGTGTGTGTGTACACACATGTTTTATATATATATGTTCATAGTGACATTATTTATAATAGCAAAAAAGTGAAAACAAACTAAATGTTGTTCAACTGATGAATGGATAAAGTGTGGTAAATTTATATGATGGAATACTATTTGTCAATAAAAAGGAATGAAGTACTGATATATGCTACAATATGGATGAACCTTGAAAACATGCTAAGCAAAATAAGCCAGTCACAAAACCCCACATATTTATGGTTCCAGTCATATGAAGTGTCCAGAATTAGAGACAGAAAGTAGGTAAGTCTTTGCCTAGGGCTGGCTTTTGGGGATGGGGAGTGTCTGCTGATGGCTCCAGGGTTTTGTTTTGCAGTCTTTGTTTGTTTATTTATTTGGCTGTGCCAGATCTCACATGGGATGTCTGTGACATTCGAACTCCCAGCTGCAGCGTGTGGGATCGATCCCTGGGCCCCTGCATCGGGGGCATGGAGCCGCAGCCCTTGGACCACCAGGGGTGTCCTCAGGGTTTTGCTTTGAGGTGATGAGAATGCTCTAAAACTGTTTGTGGTGACAGCTCATAAGTCTATGAATAGAATAAAAACCGTAGAGCTCTGTACATTTTAAATGGATGAATTGTCTGGTATGTGAATTATACCCCCATAAAACTGTTAAAATGTGATAATATTGTTCCACATTTACAGAAGTCATAGATTTATTTATCTCACAAACTTTGTTCACTGTAGTATACTATCATCTAGCATGGTGACTGGCACCTGTAGAAATTTGATAAATATTTGTTGACTAAATGAATGAATAAATCTTGACACATTTTTGCAAGGCCAAATGGCATTCCTTCTGATTCCTAAGGTGATGCTTATTTATAAAACAAATGCTTCCTTAGGTGGCAACAAAACAATAGCTACATCACTCTTGTCTCTCCTGTCCCAAGAAAAGACAGAATGGAGTGAGACCCACTTAATCTTATGGAAAACAGGGTGACAGCTCTCTACAGGAGCACAGGCAAGTTCTGTAACTCTGTAGCCCCAGGTGAGTGGTTAGTGGGGATGGTGGGTAGGGCTTCTTCTTACAGGACCTAAGAGCTTCACGGTTTCCAAGATTCCATTCTCTTTATCTTTAGCAAATAGACCAGGATCAAATACAGAGTTGAAAAACCATGATCCAGGAATTCTCCAACAAGGTATTTTAACAGAATTTTGTACAGAATCCTTATAGACTTCGTTGGAATTTGAGAAAACAATAGCTCAAGACACTCAACACCTGAGGAGTATTATATCAAGCTATACAACAGTCTATAAATAATGACAATGGTGTTTTGCATTGATGTATTATTACATAAAATAAGAAAGACATGTTGGGGTTTTTAGCTGAACACAACTGAGGGTATATTCAGTCTGCAAGCCTGCTTACTTCCTGAATCTTCTTGGAACTCTGAAGATGTAACTTTAAGGAAAAGTACCAGTGGTAAGGGACACAAGCAAGGCAAGGTTCTATAGAAATCCCACCATCTCAGCAATTGCTGCACAAGTTATAGTCTAAATCAGTTAACCCATGTGAAGTGTCTGCAACTACACAGACAGGCCTAGAGTCTTATTATTTGAGTATGACATAATTTTGTGTTTCTAAAATTAAAAAAAAAAAGATCTGTTAACCTCATGAAGACTAGTTACCAAGGCAAGAAGTCAGATACAGGGGTGGAAGACAAAAGAATCATGTTAGTGCTGTGAGGGGCAAGGTGGGGAGCTGGGTCCACCCCACCACAACTCTCAGCAGGTGCTCCACCTCAAAAAAAAGTCTCCTTCAAAATTTGGGACCCTCCCTATTTGCTGCAACTTACAGCAGTTAACTCCATTAATCTCTGGAATGTCTCAGTTAGTCAATGTAGCTTGTATTACCTGGTTTGGTTTCATGGCTACTTCCATAATATTAAAAAAGATTCTAAAAATTAAGAGCTGGAAGAACACTCAAAGATGAAAGATTGTTTATATTTTTACAGTGAACACAAGACATAAAATATGTTTCTCAACATTACAGCTGCTAAGTAACACAAATAGTTTTCCAGTCTCCTAAACATTTGCTTATGTGCTTCTGCATTACAATGATAGCATTCAGAAGTCATACTTAAGTCTTCTACAATTTAGGTGTACAATAGGCACAGGAAAGATCATTTCTTGTTTACTCTTATTTCTTTTGCTACAATGAATTGTATGCCCCACCCCACTCCCAAATGCATGTGTTGAAATCCTCTTAATGTTAACTATGGACGGATGTTCATAATACTGTACAGAAGGCAGTGATCAAAACCATCCCCAAGAAGAAAAAATGCAAAAAGGCAAAATGGTTGTCTGAGGAGGCCTTACAAATAGCTGAGAAAAGAAGAGAAGCAAAAGGCAAAGGAAAAAGGGAAAGATACATCCATAAAAATGCAGTTTCAAAGAAGAACAAGCAGAGAGATAAGAAACACTTTCTAAGTGATCAATGCAAAGAAATAGAGGCAAACAATAGAATGGGAAAGAGAGATCTCTTCAAGAGAATTAGAGATACCAAGGGAATATTTCATGCAAAGATGGGCTCAATAAAGGACAGAAATGGTATGGACCCAACAGAAGCAGAAGATATTAAGAAGAGGTGGCGAGAATACACAGAAGAACTAAACAAAAAAGGTCTTAATGATGCAGATAACCATGATGGTGTGATCACTCACCTAGAGCCAGACATCCTGGAATGTGAAGTTAAGTGGGGCTTAGGAAGCATCACTATGAACAAAGCTAGCGGAGGTGATGGAATTTCAGCTGAGCTATTTCAAATCCCCCAAAAATGATGCTGTGAAAGTGCTGCACTCAATATGCCAGCAAATTTGGAAAACTCAGCAGTGGCCACAGGACTGGAAAAGGTCAGTTTTCATTCCAATCCCAAAGAAAGGCAATGCCAAAGAATGCTCAAACTACCACACAATTGCACTCATTTCACACACTAGCAAACTCATACTCAAAATTCTCCAAGCCAGGCTTCAGCAATATGTGAACCATGAACTTCCAGATGTTCAAGCTGGTTTTAGAAAAGGCAGAGGAAACACAGATCAAATTGCCAACATCTGCTGGATCATCGAAAAAGCAAGAAAGTTCCAGAAAAACATCTATTTCTGCTTTATTGACTATGCCAAAGCCTTTGACTCTGTGGATCACAATAAACTGTGGAAAATTCTGAAAGAGATGGGAATACCAGACCACCTGACCTGCTTCTTGAGAAACCTGTATTCAGGTCAGGAAGCAACAGTTAGAACTGGAAATGAAACAACAGACTGGTTCCAAATAGGAAAAGGAGTATATCAAGGCTGTATATTGTCACATTGCTTATTTAACCTATATGCAGAGTACGTCATGCAAAATGCCATGCTGGATGAAGCACGGGCTGGAATCAAGATTGCAGGGAGAAATATCAATAACCTCAGATATGCAGATGACACCAGCCTTACGGCAGAAAGCGAAGGGGAACTAAAGAGCCTCTTGATGAAAGTGAAAGAGGAGAGTGAAGAAGCTGGCTTAAAACTCAACATTTTGGTAACGAGGATCATGGCCTCTGGTCCCATCACTTCATGGGAAATAGATGGGGAAACAGTGGAAACAGTGGCTGACTTTATTTTTGGGGGCTCCAAAATCACTGCAGATGGTGATTGCAGCCGTGAAATTAAAAAGACGCTTACTCCTTGGAAGAAAAGCTATGATCAACCTGCTGCTGCTGCTGCTAAGTCGCTTCAGTCGTGTCCGACTCTGTGCGACCCCATAGACGGCAGCCCACAAGGCTCCCCCGTCCCTGGGATTCTCCAGGCAAGAACACCAGAGTGGGTTGCCATTTCCTCCTCCAATGCATGAAAGTGAAAAGTGAAAGCGAAGTCGCTCAGTCGTGTCCGACTCTTCGAGACCCCATGGATTGCAGCTTACCAGGCTCCTCCGTCCATGGGATTTTCCAGGCAAGAGTACTGGAGTGGGGTGCCATTGCCTTCTCCGATGATCAACCTAGACAGTATATTAAAAAGCAGAGACATTACTTTGCCAACAAAGGTCCATCTAGTCAAAACTATGGTGTTTCCAGCAGTCATGTATGGATGTGAGAGTTGGACCATAAAGAAAGCTGAGTGCCAAAGAATTGATGCTTTTGAACTGTGGTGTTGGAGAAGACTCTTGAGAATCCCTTGGACTGCAAGGAGATCAAACCAGTCAATCCTAAAGGAAATCAGTCCTGAATATTCATTGGAAGAACTGATGTTGAAGCTGAAGTTCCAATACTTTGGCCACCTGATGTGAAGAACTGACTCAGTCAGAAAAGACCTTCAAGCTGGGAAAGATTGAAGACAGGAGGAGAAGGGGATGACAGAGGATGAGATGGTTGGTTGGCATCACTGACTCGATGGGCATGAGTTTGAGCAAACTCTGGGAGATTTGTTTGTTCCAGGAGTTGATTATGGACAGGGAATTATGGACTGCATGCTGCAGTCCATGGGGTCAGAAAGAGTCGGACATGAATGAGCAACTGAACTGAACTGATTCAGTTCCGTTGATCTCTTTGTCCATCTTTATGTACCGCACAGTAGGTTTAGAGTTATTGTTTAGTTGATAAGTCATGTCCAACTTTTTTGTGACCCCATGGACTGTAGCCCGCCAGGCTTCTCTATCCATGGGATTATCCAGGCAAGAATACTGGAGTAGATTGCCATTTCTTCCTCTAGAGGATCTTCCCAATCCAGGGACTGAACCCCGGTCTCCTGGGTTGTCAGGTGATTCTTTACCTGAGCCACCTGGGAAGCCCAGATTTAGAGTATGTATGTATTAATTCAGATAGTGTGCATCATCCAAAGTTTTTATTTTTCAAGATTGTTTTGGCCAGGACCTTTGCATTATCATATAAATTTTAGAATCAACTTGCCAATTTCTACAAGATAAATTTCTTGGGCTTATAAATGTGACTACATTAAATCCATAGGTCATTCCTGGGAGAACTAACATCCTAACTATATTGATTCTACCAATCCACAAACACGATGTATCTCTCCATTTATTTAGGTCTTTAATTTCTTTCAGTAATGTGTTTTTTTTCCAATCTTGAGAGCTTAAATGTCTTTTATTAGATTTTTCTCTTGGTGTTTGAAGTTTTTTGATGATATCATAAATAATAATGTTTAAAAATTTTCATTTCCCAATTTTTCACTACTATAATTGATATATAGAAATACAATTAATTTTGTATATCAACCTTGTATCTTGTGACCTTACTTAATTTGCTTATTAGCTCTAGTGACTTTTTTTAGATTCCTTACATTTTTATACACAATTATGTTATCTGAATTAAAAGCTTTACTTCTTTATTTATAATTTATATGCTTCTTATTTCTTTTTCTTGACTTATTGAACTGGCTAGAACCTCCAGTATGCCAGTATGATATCGAATAAAAGTGATAAGGATGGACATACTTGCCTTATTACCAATCTTAGGGGAAAGTACTCAATATTTCAGCAGTAAATATGATGATATGTAAGTCTCAAAAAGAATACTCTGCCTACTGTTTGAAAAAAGGGCTCAGTGGATATGAAAGGTTAGAGATAGAAATTTGTGACTCATAATTATGGATGGTATATAAAGCATAAGTCCTGAGAAGTAATGAAATTTAGAGATTGGGTAATAAATTAAAAATAAATCAATAGCAAAACTGGTAAAATGAAAAAGATACCATCAGAAAACCTGACATAATAATAAATATTATTTATTAAGTGCTTACTATTTATCATAAACTATTATAAACACTTTTCATGTGTTCGTATTTACTCTCTGTGCAAACAGAGAGAGAGATCCAGCAAAAGACACTGAAGGAGGAGCTTGAAGAAATTCAATGTGGGGTGTCACAGGAACCAAGAAAAGAGATTGTGCTAAGAAACAATGACTGACTTCTGGATACTACTGAGAGGCAAGATAGAAATAAAAAAAGACATTCCTTCTATTTACCAACAAGGATGTTGGCTGCCTCAGCAAGAGTATTTTCAATAAAGTACAGTCTGGAAGATAGATCAAAGTGGGTTGAGGAGTGGATGGGAGCTGAGGAGGAAGAGGCAGTGTTAAGGAGATGGCTCTTTGGAGAAGTTGGGCTGTAAGAGGGCAGGGAAAAAGAGTATCAGATGGAGAGGGCTTTGGGGTCAACAGAAGAATGTTCATGCTCCAGGGCTCCTGCACTGTCCTTCACGGGTTTCTTCCCAAGTTGCCTTTGTCCACACTCATTCTAAGTGCAAAGTTCTGTCTCCATTCTTCTCCATCTGACAAGCTCTTATCCTTTAATATCCATAACAAATGGGAGGACTTCATTAAGTCGTGGTAAAATGAGCCACTTTCTCCACCAAGTCCCTAGGTACCACGGACACAATTCTATTAGACCATTCAGCATGTGGATTATAATGTAGTCATTTTGTCATCTGTCTCCCCTGTGGTCATCTGTCTCACCTCCTCCAGCGCAAAGGGCATGTCTGACTCATTTTTGCTTATTCCTTTGTTAAAAATCCTCCATTGGATGGAATATTACTCAGCCATAAAAAAGAATAAAATGGTAACATTTGCAGCAACATAGATGGGCCTAGAGACTATCATACTAAGTGAAGTAAGTCAAAGATAAATATATGATGTCATTTACATGTAGAGTCTTTAAAAATGATACAAATGAACCTGTTTACAAAACAGAAACATACAGAACATAGAAAATAAACATGTTTACCAAAGGGAAATGGTGTGGGGAGGGATAAGTAAAGAATTTGGGTTTACAGATATCAGTTCAGTTCAGTCGCTCAGTCATGTCCGAATCTTTGCGACCCCATGGACTGCAGCACATCAGGCCTCCCTGTCCATCACCAACTCCTGGAGTTTACCCAAACTCATATCCATTGAGTCGGTGACATCATCCTACCATCTCATCCTCTGTCGTCCCCTTCTCCTCTTGCCCTTAATCTTTCCCAGCATCAGAGTCTTTTCAAATGAGTCAGATCTTCACATCAGGTGGCCGAAGTATTGGAGTTTCAGCTTCAACATCAGTCCTTCTAATGAACACCCAGGACTGATCTCCTTTAGGATGGACCGGTTAGATCTCCTTGCTGTCCAAGGGACTCTCAAGAGTCTTCTCCAACACCACAGTTCAAAAGCATCAATTCTTTGGCACTCAGCTTTCTTTATGGTCCAACTCTCACATCCATACATGACCAATGGAAACATCATAGCCTTGACTAGATGGACCTTTGTAGGCAAAGTAATGTCTCTGCTTTTTAATATGCTGTCTAGGTTGGTCATAACTTTCCTTCCAGGAGTAAACATCTTTTAATTTCATGGCTGCAATCACCATGTGCAGTGATTTTGGAGCCCCCCAAAATAAAGTCAGCCACTGTTTCCACTGTTTCCCCGTCTATTTCCCATGAAGTGATGGGACCAGAGGCCATGATGTTCGTTACCAGAATGTTGAGTTTTAAGCCAGCTTTTTAAAAAAAATTTTATTTTATTTTTAAACTTTACAATATTGTATTAGTTTTGCCAAATATAGAAATGAATCCGCCACAGGTATACCCGCATTCCCCATCCTGAACCCTCCTCCCTCCTCCCTTCCCTACCCTCCCTCTGGGTCGTCCCAGTGCACCAGCCCCAAGCATCCAGGACTGGCGACTCGTTTCATACATGATATTATACATGTTTCAATGCTATTCTCCCAAACCTCCCCACCCTCTCCCTCTCCCACAGAGTCCATAAGACTGATCTATACATTGGTGTCTCTTTTGCTGTCTCCTACACAGGGTTATTGTTACCATCTTTCTAAATTCCATATATATGTGTTAGTATACTGTATTGGTGTTTTTCTTTCTGGCTTACTTCACTCTGTATAATAGGCTCCAGTTTCATCCACCTCATTAGAACTGATTCAAATGTATTCTTTTTAATGGCTGAGTAATACTCCATTGTGTATATGTACCATAGCTTTCTCATCCATTCATCTGCTGATGGGCATCTAGGTTGCTTCCATGTCCTGTTAAGCCAGCTTTTTCACTCTCCTCTTTCACTTTCATCAAGAGGCTCTTTAGTTCCCCTTCACTTTCTGCCGTAAGGCTGGTGTCATCTGCATATCTGAGGTTATTGATATTTCTCCCTGCAGTCTTGATTCCACCTTGTGCTTCATCCAGCCCAGAGTTTCTCATGATGTACTCTGCATATAAATTAAATAAGCAGGGTGACAATATACAGCCTTGATATACTCCTTTTCCTATTTGGAACCAGTCTGTTGTTCCATGTCCAGTTCTAACTATTGCTTCCTGACCTGCATACAGATTTCTCAAGAGGCAGGTCAGGTGGTCTGGTATTCCCATCTCTTTCAGAATTTTCCGTAGTTCATTGTGATCCACACAGTCAAAGGCTTTGGCATAGTCAATAAAGCAGAAATAGATGTTTTTCTGGAACTCTCTTGCTTTTTTGATGATCCAGCAGATGTTGGCAATTTGATCTCTGGTTCCTTTGCCTTTTCTAAAGCCAGCTTGAACAGCTTACAGATATACCTGATATATCTATATAAATAAATATATATTTACATAAAACAGGGAACTATATGCAATATTTGTAATAATCTATAATGGGAAAGAATCTGAAAGGGAATATATATATATATTACAAATATACACACACACACACATATATATATATGTTGCTGTTGTTGGTTAGTCACTGCATTGTGTCCAACTCTTTAATGACCCCATGGACTGCAGCCTGCCAGGCTCCTCTGTCTATGTGATTTCTCAGGTAAGAATACTGGAGAGGGTTGCCATTTCCTTCTCCAGGGGATCTTCCTCACCCAGGGATCAAACCCTCGTCTCCTGCATAGGCAGGCAGGTTCTTTACCACTGAGTCACCAGGCATGCTGTACATATGTATGTGTGTATATATATATATATATATATATATGTATATATATACATATATACATATATATATATGAGTCATTTTGCTGTGCACATGGAACATTGTAAATCAACTATACTACAATTAAAAAATGAAGAATAAAAATTTTAAAATTAAAAAAAATGTGATATTAAAAATATCTGGTTATACAAGTGTGGTTAGCTTGTGAGAATTCACCAACCTCTACGCTTACACTCAAGAAAAGGGTTTTTTTTTAAACGCACAAACAAAAAAAAATAAATGCACAGACAATAAGAAAATAAAATACTGTTTCCCCTCCCCATTGTCTTCAGGTTAAAATCCAATTACTGAGCACCTACTTCATTCCCAGCACTGTGCTAGGTTCTCAGGTGATCCCAGCAAACACCTTTTGATCTCCCTGTCCCTCTCCAACTCTTAGCCGATGCTGACTGGAGTCTAGAGAGATCATACACATGTCCTGCTCTGGGACTTTGGGTTTCAGAATGGTAAAATCCTCGCTTAGCTCTGTAGGATACTTTATAAGGAGCTCAAAACTGCTGGATAAACGAACAGGATGAATTTACAAATGTTTTGGACTGAATGTTATACTTCTGTTAATATATTCTTGAAAATACTAAGGTCTTTTGCTATAATATCTTCATATTTCACATTCTGCTTGTGAGCAATTATCTATACATTCATGTTATGGCTACATGCCATTAGCCAAAGTTCTGAGAAACTGATTTCAGGACCAGTGTGATGGAATGTTCTACCTACTTTTTAAAGGATCAACATAAACTTTCATATATTACTCCAAAAACAAAGAGGCAAACATCTTATTTCTTCATTTATAGCATTGGAGTGTATTACTCACACTTAATCTGTGTTTAGCAATCTGAAATGGGGCCTTAAGGTTGTTTGAATTCCTGGAGCCCTTTCACATTTCCGGACTTCAATTGAGTGAGATGAACACACAACAAGAGTAGCCATCTGTAAACAGGGAAAACCAACCCATATTAAGCAATTAGAATCAGAATATGGCTTGTGTAACAGTTCAGTTTTGAAGTCTAGTTCTGGCTAAATGTCTGACTTCAGCTAAATTGTTTAATTTCCCTGCTCCTTAGGCTCTCTGTTTTATAAAATGGAACAAATACTGTAATCTTTAAGATGACTAGTTGGAAGGAATATACTAACAATTGTAGAGCTGTTTGCTCAGAGAGTATGATTACCCATATGAATCCCTTTATTTGAAGGAAAGATAAAGGTTCTGTCCTCTGCTTACAAATCTCCTTAGTTCTCATGTAGATGTCTGTAAGAAAACTTAGGGACACAGAGAATTGTACACTTAAAATGGGTGAATTTTATGGTATGCAATTGATACCTTGTGCTCCCCTGGTGGCTCAGTGGTAAAGAATCTGCCTGCCAATGCAGGAGACGAGGGTTCAATCCCTGAGTGGGGAAGATCCCCTGGACAAGGAATTGGCAACCCTCTCCAATATTCTTGCCTGGGAAATCCCATGGACAGAGGAGCCTGGCAGGCTACAGTACATGGGGTTGCAAAAGAGTTGGACACAACTGAGTGACTGAACAACAAGTTTATTCTGCTTTCAGACATTTCATATTTCTCACTGACAACCTGTACCCATCTGTCCAATGAAAGTTTACTGAGAAAGACCAGTCTGGACCAAAAGGCCAAGGAACAGCAGACTGCAAGCAACTGTTTTCTTCTCTCTGTGCATTTAGAATAACAATCCTGCTCCTCACCCTGGGTTGAGCTGGCCTTTGTGGATCTCACCAACCTCATTTCCTTCCAAACTGCCTTTTGTCCACTAGGCCACACTGGCCTCCTTTCTGGAAATGACCAGCTTTTCCCCATCCTGGAGACTAGATTTCTTGTTCCCACTGGTTGGAATGTTCTTTACCCAGCTCTGGGGTTAGCTTGTTCCTTCTCACCCATGGGGTCTCCGCTGAAATAGCACCTCCTGGGAGAGACCTTCTCTGACCATCCTTTGTTTCTTTGTTGTTTCTTTTATCATAACCCACAATTAGGTTAATTCTTTTGTCTACTTGTTTGTAGTCTGGCTCCCTCATTAGAATGAAAACTTGTCAAAGCAAGTTTGTCTTATTTCTATGAAAAATGCTGACCTTCCGCAGTGGTTCCCCTTCCCCCCTTGACTCTGCCCATGCCTCCCTCTCTTTTCCCGTCATAGCTCTCCTTACAACCTGAAGTGCTCTTTCTTTGTTTTCTTCTTAATGATCTGGCTTTCTCTACTAGACTATGAGCTCCACGATGGCAGAGAACGGGTCTGTCATTCATTTCCGTATCCCCCGTACCCAGCACAGGCCCTCACACTGGATGAATATCAGAACATTAGTGTTTGTGTTTAGGACAAAACACCATGGTCACCTCTTCCTGAGTAAACACTGCTTGCTTTTGGCCTAGAATAGCAGAGGTGTTGCTGTTGAGTCCAAACCCATTTCAGTCTAGGCTGCTATAACAAAATTATCACAGACTGAGCAGCTTATGAATCACAGAAGTTTATTTCTAACAGTTTGGGGGCGCTGAGAGTCCAAGATTAAGGTGTTGAGAGATTTGGTGTCTGGTAAGAGCACTTTTCCTGGTTCACAGATGGCCATCATCTGTCTGTGTCATCACATGATGGGGAGATAAAGAGAGAGTTTTCTCGGGTCTGCTTTATAAGGGCACTAACCCACTGATGAGGGCTCCACCCCCATGACCTAGCCACCTCCCAAAGACTCACCTCCTAATATCATCACATTTACTTCACTTCAGTTCAGTAGCTCAGGCATGTCTGACTCTTTGCAACCCCATGGACTGCAGCATGCCAGGTTTCCATGTCCTTCACTGTCTACCAGAGTTTGCTTAAACTCATGTTCACTGAGTTGGTGATGCTATCCAATCATCTCATCCTCTGTCACCCCCTTCTCCTCCTGCCTTCAATCTTTCCCAGCATCAGGGTCTTTTCCAATGAGTCAGTTCTTCACATCAGCTGGCCAAAGTATTGGAACTTCAGCTTCAACATCAGTCCTTCCAATGAATATTCAGGACTGATTTCTTTTAGGATTGACTGGTTGGATCTCCTTGCAGTCCAAGGGACTCTCAAGAGTCTTCTCCAACACCACAGTTCAAAAGCATCAATTCTTTGGCACTCAGCTTTCTTTATGGTCCAACTCTCACATCCATACATGACCAATGGAAACATCGTAGCTTTGACTAGACAGACCACTGTTGGCAAAGTAATGTCTCTGCTTTTTAATATGCTGTCTAGGTTGGTCATAGCTTTTCTTCCAAAGAGCAAGCGTCTTTTAATTTCATGGCTGCAGTCACCATCCACAGTGATTTTGGAGCCCAGGAAAATAAAGTCTGTTTCCATTATTTGCCCATCTATTTACCATGAAGTGCTGGGACCAGATGCCATGACCTTTGTTTTCAGAATTGCCGGGGACCAGCCCCGGCTGAACCAGGGTATTCGAAGGAGAGACGGCGTAGGCGAAGATCAGGAAACAATTGCTTAATTAAACGTTAATTAAGGATATAAAGAGTAATAGAATGAGGATAGCTCAGTGAGGAAATTCAGTGGAGAAAAGAGGCTGAATAATTCAGCCAGAAGGTAAGAGAAAGAACGACATGGTGAGACCAAGTTTCGGTGAACAAGGCCCACACTTTATTTTTCAAAGTAGTTTTTATACCTTAAGTTATGCACAGAGGATAATGGGGGAAGGGGTAGAGTCTTGCAGCAAACCAGGCTTTCTTCCTGCAAACTTATCATATGCAAAAGCTTAGGTGATTTGCATCATCTTCTGGCCCGGAGGCCTGTTAACATTTTAAGACCTTTTCTTCAGAAAACTTATTTTTCTCTAAAGGTGATTGGTCAGGAGCCACCCTCCAAAAGCATTAGATAAAGTTGCATTCGTACAGCGCAAAGGTGTGGTGGGCTATAACAAGAAAAAGAATTAACTCAAGGGTCCCAGGTTACAAACATTAAAGCTACTACTTACACCAACTATATTAATCAATACACTGCCAGGGACACAGCAGGTAAGGGATATGGAAACTTAGCAGCAAACATTGGCCCAACAAGTGAAAATCCCTTCACCAATACAATTTCTAATCAATCTTTTAACTACTCAAAAGAATCTGTGTTTAGACAGTTTAGAACATCTCCTGCCTCTCACAGTTGGGAGGCTCTGAACAATCACATGTGGCCGGAAAAACCTATTCAGGCAGGCTAGAGGATTTCCAAAGGAGTTTGTAGGTTAAACACTGTCACACCCAGGAATTATTAACTGGAGCTGTAAGCTAACTTTTTTCAGAGAGGTAGTGGGGGACAGCCCCCCGTAAAGTCAGAGGTGTAGGTGAAAGCACAAAGCAGAAAGTAGGCAGACTCTGGTTTTGGGGGTATATGCTCGAGAATTTCCAGGGGGACTCCTGAAGCTCGATCCCGCCTTTGCGTATGCCGAGCCTCCTTCCTCATGACCTTTGTCATGGGCGGAGTTCCTCACGCTGGCTACCGGCAGTGATAGAATTTCCAGTTGAGCTATTCCAGATCCTGAAAAGTGCTGCACTCAATATGCAATATGCACTCAATATGCAATATGCCGGCTCCCGGCATCTCCCCCTTTTTTATTTCTTAAAACAGCCAGATGCAGCTCAGTCGCGAGCTTTTGAATGTTCTGCCGAAGAATCCTGACAATACAAGGAAGAATGATTATGAGAAGCACAACTAGAACTAAAGATATTAGACAGAATGTTTTTTCCAGAAGTAAAGTTAGAGAAGGTGTGAAATAAGTCATTAGCTGCTCCAGCGGTGGTAAAATCCAGTCGAGAGTGTTCCAGGGTCTGTATTTGATTATGAAATTTCCCTAAGTCCAGGCCAATGTCAGAGCTGTTCCAAACACCTGAGATACGATTTTTGATTTTTTCCCATTCATAATTTGTCTCGTTTACCTTTAAAGATGTCACACATATCCACCGTTAATCAGCGTGGCAAGACAGAGCCATTTTCACTTTTAAAGCCTGTAACTCAGTCCCAATATGCATTATTGCCTCTTCTAAGGCGTCTACTCTCATCTCCAATTTTCTATCTATAACTTCCTGTGTTGCTAGAGTTAAAGAAACATTTTTAGACATGGTATCAACATATTGGGCAGTATGCACTTGTTGAGTCAATGATATTGCTGCCGCAGTAACAGAAGTAATTGCTGCTATTAAAGCTGATATTCCTAAAATAAGTAAAGCCCACAAATCGTCGTGATCACATTAAATCTTGTAGTTGTTGTAACATAGCAAGACTATAGTTATATCAATAAGTGGTTACATCATAAGATAAGGTGGACATTGTAACACTACCAAAGAGCAAACATTATATTGAGGGTTTAAACAAAATGAGAGCATGCATTGTTCACAAGTCACTACATTGGGTCCACCAGTGAAAGTCACATGTACATTAAGTTTTCCAGAACCATTGGTAAAGAGAAAAACATAAGGAGAGGGTAGACAAGCCAAAACAGAATAAGTAGAATTATTTTCTGGTTGGAGTTCGCACTGCAGCAGCCCCGTCGGTCCCGCTGGGATCTCGATGTTTATCTTGCCTCCCCTTCCAGCGGGCTCCTCTTTTGTGATCGAAGCTATGGGGGAACTGGATGTCTGGGGGTCTGCAACATGGCGAATCAACCTGTCTTGGATCTAAATTGGAGAAATCTGCATCCTGTGGAAAAATACAAGCACATCCTCGACCGCTAGTTAATAAGGGGTCAGGACCCTTCCATTGTCCTGAGAGAAGGTCCTTCCATTTGACTAACGGTTTTGCATTTAATTGCTCCAGGCACCAATGACGAAGCATTGCAGTAGTTCCAGCCAGATCAGTATTTAGAATATTTATTACGAAAAGAGCATGTTGCAAGATTTGATGGGGAGAACTATACTTAAACTCCCCTTCTTTTAGTTTTTGAATTTGGATTTTTAATGTTTGATGCGCTCTTTCAACAATGGTCTGTCCCTGTGGATTATAAGGGATGACAGTATTATGTTTAATTTGAAACTTTATACAAAATTCCTGAAAAGACTTAGACGCAGGAGCATTGTCAGTTTTCAGAGCTTTTAGCAGGCTCAAATATGAAAAACAAGTAAAGAGATGTTGTATTACATCTTTAATTGCTTCCCCTGTATGAGCAGTTGCAATAATAACATGAGAAAAGGTGTCTACAGTTAAAGAACAAAGGACAGTTTTCCAAATGAAGAGACATGAGTTACATCTATTTGCCAGAGTACGTTAGGTTTGAGACCGCGAGTATTAACTCCCATAGGTAGACTATTATAAACAGTGGGGCAATATAAGCAAGAACACACAATCTCTCGAGCAGCCTCTCTGGGAATTTGGAATTGATATCTTAAGGCAGTAGCATATTGACGATAAAGTAAGTGAGAGGCGCTGGCCTCTTCAATCACAGTAGCCACTGTATTTTAGGTTAACAAGTCAGCCAAATCATTAAAGGCATTTTAAGGGCCGGGCAATCTGGAATGAGCCCGAATGTGTCCAATGAAAAATATTTTATTTTTTTTCTGAATTTGTTGCTGTAATTTAGTTAACAAATGAAATATGGTAGTTTTATTTTTAGGCAAAACCGCAGTTTCAATGTGTGGAAACAACCTGACAATATACTGAGAATCAGAATAAAGGTTAAATTCTTCATCTGTAAACATAGCAAAAGCCTCTATGACTGCTGTTATTTCAGCTCTTTGAGCTGAAGTTTCCTGTGTTTTTAAAACCTTTTGGTGATTTTTAGTAACTATGGAGGCTTTACCGTTTGCTGACCCATCAGTAAAAACTATTTGAGCATTTGGAATAGGAGATTGTTTACATCTGACAGAAAAAATAACTGGATGTCTGGATATAAAATTCAGCAAAACATGTGAGGGTAAATGATGCAAAATTTTGACCAAAATGGTTTCTTATAGCAATCTGCCAATTTTTATTAAACATTAGAAGAGCAACAAGTTGTTCTTTATTATATGGAATTACAATTTCTGATGGCTCTTTACCAAATAATTTAATGTTCTGCTTTTTTCTTTTAATATTAAAGTAGCTATCAATCCCGGATAAGAAGCCACTACATTTTTAGTTTGAGCGGGAAGATGGACCCACTCTAGGGGGCCGTTTTGCTATAAAACCAATTTTTTGTCTGGCCATCCCAATTACACCTATGGGGGTTTTATGGCAAAGGAATTATCAAGCAGTTGTCAATTTAATTTTTAAAATTTACATTTTAACAATATAAATTTAGAGATATGTTAATTTAGGTCTAATGTTTAGTTTAGGTCTCCGTATAAATTTAAATAATAAATGTATAACCTCTTTATCTCATTTTGGTATACAGATATACCTAAATGCAAAATGTATTTATATATGGCAACAAGTATAAACTTACTGACATACAATATATATAAATCAATATACTTGAATTAATCTTATAATTAATATATCAATTCATACATATTACAGCAATACAACACACACACAGCCAATACCAACCAACACAAACCAATGTACTGTAATAATACATGTCACACATATATAATTATACAGCATACAGAACATATATCATCACAGCACATCAATCCATACCAATTAATATCAGCCACACACATTATATTACTGCAATATACATTTAATTATACAGTATATATATAATACATATATTGATTTATATATAAATTAAGTAAGTATAGATCTATAAATAGAATTAGGTATACCTTTATTATATTTTATTTATACCCATATCTAATTAGGCAAACTGTAATTAGGCAAATATATTTATATTATGTATTTATAACAATATATAAAGTATTGTTAATTGTACCACCTGTTGATAACTAAGAAATTGAGAAAACCCTTCTCTGAGTATCTCTTATTTGAGACAGCACGTCCCTCCCTCATAGGGTAAAGGGGAGCGTAGGAACTACATACGGTTGGAAAGTTCCACAGGTATCCTCAAACTGCCAATCTAACATTTTTGAACTTTTAACTACTGTGGGGGCTTGAGGGCAAATGAAACAAAATTTGACCCCTGAAATCTATCAGGGCAACTTGCCAATTATCACTATTTTATAAAAGACTTGCAGTTGATCCTTATTGAGTGAAATTATTATATTTGCTACTTCTTTTCTAAAAAGTTCCACACTTCTTTTTTCCTCCTTTTATAATTAATTGTGCCACCAAGCTGGGATAAGATAAAACTATTTTTCTTGGGATCACTGGTAGATGGAACCAATGGGCCTTTTTGTCACAATCACCCTGTAGGTGTATGTTTTATGGCAAGAATAATTTAATTTCATCTTTTGGTAATATTAATCTTAATTAACTGATCATTTAAAGTCTCATCTACTTTAACAAGAGCCGTCTGTCTTATTAGTCAACTTTCTCTTAGAACTGGAATTAGGATCGCTTTTTAAGCAATTAAACAAAGGCTTTAAATCTGCAGTAGTCAGTTTTAAATGTGGGCATATCCAATTAATGTCCCCTAATAATTTTTGGAAATCATTTAAAGTTAGTAAACAATCTCTCCGCAGCTTCAAAGGGGCATTATCAGTTTTTTAAAACTTTTGGCCGACCTAAATATGAGAAGTAAGTAAAGAGGTGTTGCACAACATGTTTATAAGCTTTTCTAGTTATCGTTTTGTAACCTAAATCTGATCTATAGCTTTTTAGATGACAAGCAACCATCTAATCTTTGCTTGAATACTTCCAACAACAGGAAACTCACTACTCTTCAAGGTTTTAAACTCTCCCTCACCTTTTTCTCTACAGCATTCCCACCCCGCATACCAGTTTTTCTAATCTCAACTCATTTTCAGTAGTATGTGTTGGCCAGGAGCTGGGTCAGTCTTTCTCAGCAATGTTAAGAGACGTCTGTTCCTGTGTCTAATAGCCCTGACATTTTATTTTTTTGAATTAAAAGATTTTTTAAAGGCCTTGGAGCTGTACTTTCCTGCACCCAAAAGGCTAGATCACTAGATCTAAATACTCTGTGGCTCTTAGCTTGAGAAGTCAAGTTTTTCTTGTCTGATACTAAGGTAAAAGCAAAAACTGTGTTATTCTTTGACCTTTATTAATTTGCACAGTTTTGGTAGGCAGCGAGATCAAAACTTTAATTTCTCTAATATAATCAGAATCTACTACACCATACACCACCCAAATTCCTTGAAAGGAAAGCGAGCTACACCCTAGCACAAGTCTTACAATGCCCTCAGGCAGGGGGCCAGCCACTCCCATTGGAATCGTATCAGGGGTTAATATTGTTGCTAAATCTCTTTACTGTCCGCTTTTTTCTTAGCCTGGGTGAGACCCCCCTGAGGTAGGGTTTTCTCTAAGGAGCACGCTCTGCATATTGTGCACGCAGTCTGTTTTAAAATCTCTACTGTTCAAAAAACTTATCTTCCTCAGGCTTAGGCAACACTGAGAGGCTTTGGGGGCAAAGTGGGGAACTCTTGGGCCCTGAAAGGCGCAAACGGAGGCGGCGGCGATCGCCTTAAATCAGAAAGTGGTGGATACTTTTTTTTTTTTTTTTTTTTAAGATTTGCGCAGGGGGGGTTGGGGGGGGAGGGGGAGCTCGCCAGGACACCTGGTCACAGCGTCTCTTACAGTCTCTCTCTCTCTTCCTCTCTTCCTGCTTTTCTCACTTTTCTCTCCCCCTTCCTTTTTCGCTACCCTTCTCTTTCCTTCGTTTCTTTCCCTTTACCCTCTTCTCTTCCCTAATTTTTTTTTTTTTTTTTATCTTTTTCTCTGTATCTCCTTTTTCAACTTCCTTTCTCTATCTTGCTGCGTTCCCTGATTCTTTCCTTCTCCGTTTTTCTCCTTTTCACTCTTTAGCTCTTTCTCTATCTTTAGATCTTTCTCTATTTTCTTTCCTTTTTTCTTTTTCACTTTTTTTTGTTTGTTTGTTTGTTTTTCTTTTTTTTTTTGCTTGGGTGAGGCCCCCCTGAGGGGGTTTTCTGCAAGGAGCAGGCTCTGTATATTGTGTATTTTTTAAAAGCTCCTTTGTTTAAAAGAAGTCTTTTTTATGTTTTTCAGCTTTAGGCAATGCTCTGGGAGACTTTGGATGTAAACTGGGGAATTCTTAGGCCCTGGGAGGTGCAAGCGGAGGTGGAGTAGTCACCTTAAATCAGAAATTGTTGGATAAATTTTTAAAGGTTTGTGTAGAGGGGGAGGGGGCTCGTCAGGACGCCCGGCCGCAGCGTCCTGTAAGCCCTCTCCTTCCTCCGGAGGTAGAGCACAGTCTCCTCCTTTTCTTCGTCAATGGCAGAAAATATGATCTGCGCAGAAGGTGGAGACCCACTACCATCCACCGCTATAGCCTCTCCCATAGGTCATCCCACAGCCTCATGACGAGGGTCCAGAACATTTTTAATCATATTTATAGGATAAGTGTTTAGTTGTTTTTTACCTTCACCCAAGTATCTAAATTAACAGTAGCCTCTTTAACAGTTTCAAGATTACTTGTATAAAGAGTTGCCATTCTTAGTTTCAGTGTTACCCATGTCAGAAAATTAAGTATAATAGAAGATAAAGCTTTTAGCTTTTAAAAGATCAGGCTCTTCTTTGGCCTTTTAACTTCAGAAAACCGTTTTCTTTCTCTAAGTCTAACTCTTTAACACTTTCAACACTTCCCACTCCTCTCGCCCTGTCTATCCTACAGGGGGGTCCGCGGCGCCACCTGCCGGGGACCAGCCCCGGCTGAACCAGGGTATTCGAAGGAGAGACGGCGTAGGCGAAGATCAGGAAACAATTGCTTAATTAAACGTTAATTAAGGATATAAAGAGTAATAGAATGAGGATAGCTCAGTGAGGAAATTTAGTGGAGAAAAGAGGCTGAATAATTCAGCCAGAAGGTAAGAGAAAGAACGACATGGTGAGACCAAGTTTCGGTGAACAAGGCCCACACTTTATTTTTCAAAGTAGTTTTTATACCTTAAGTTATGCACAGAGGATAATGGGGGAAGGGGTAGAGTCTTGCAGCAAACCAGGCTTTCTTCCTGCAAACTTATCATATGCAAAAGCTTAGGTGATTTGCATCATCTTCTGGCCCGGAGGCCTGTTAACATTTTAAGACCTTTTCTTCAGAAAACTTATTTTTCTCTAAAGGTGATTGGTCAGGAGCCACCCTCCAAAAGCATTAGATAAAGTTGCATTCGTACAGCGCAAAGGTGTGGTGGGCTATAACAAGAAAAAGAATTAACTCAAGGGTCCCAGGTTACAAACATTAAAGCTACTACTTACACCAACTATATTAATCAATACACTGCCAGGGACACAGCAGGTAAGGGATATGGAAACTTAGCAGCAAACATTGGCCCAACAAGTGAAAATCCCTTCACCAATACAATTTCTAATCAATCTTTTAACTACTCAAAAGAATCTGTGTTTAGACAGTTTAGAACATCTCCTGCCTCTCACAGTTGGGAGGCTCTGAACAATCACATGTGGCCGGAAAAACCTATTCAGGCAGGCTAGAGGATTTCCAAAGGAGTTTGTAGGTTAAACACTGTCACACCCAGGAATTATTAACTGGAGCTGTAAGCTAACTTTTTTCAGAGAGGTAGTGGGGGACAGCCCCCCGTAAAGTCAGAGGTGTAGGTGAAAGCACAAAGCAGAAAGTAGGCAGACTCTGGTTTTGGGGGTATATGCTCGAGAATTTCCAGGGGGACTCCTGAAGCTCGATCCCGCCTTTGCGTATGCCGAGCCTCCTTCCTCATGACCTTTGTCATGGGCGGAGTTCCTCACGCTGGCTACCGGCAGTGATAGAATTTCCAGTTGAGCTATTCCAGATCCTGAAAAGTGCTGCACTCAATATGCAATATGCACTCAATATGCAATATGCCGGCTCCCGGCACAGAATGTTGAGTTTTAAGCTAGCTTCTTCACTCTCCTCTTTCACTTTCATCAAGAGGCTCTTTAGTTCCTCTTCGCTTTCTGCCATAAGGCTGGTGTCATCTGCATATCTGAGGTTATTGAAATTTCTCCCTGCAATCTTGATTCCAGCTTGTGCTTCAGCCTGGCATTTCACATGATGTATTCTGCATATAGGTTAAATAAACAAGGTGAAAATAAACACTCTTGACATACTCCTTTCCCAATTTGGAACCAGTCCATTGTTCCACGTCTGCTTCTAAGTATTACTTCTTGACCTGCATGCAGATTTCTCAGGAGGCAGGTAAGGTGGTTTGGTATTCCCATCTCTTGAAGAATTTTCCAGTTTGTTGTGATCTACATAGTCAAAGGCTTTAGTGTAGTCAGTGAAGCAAAAGTAGATGTTTTTCTGGAACTCTCTTGCTTTTTCGATGATCCAACGGATGCTGGCAGTTTGATCTCTGGTTCCTCTGCTTTTTCTAAATCCAGCTTGAACATCTGGAAGTCCTCAGGTCATGTACTGTTGAAACCTGGCTTGGAGAATTTTGAGCATTACTTTGCAAGTGTGTGAGATGAGTGCAATTGTGAGGTAGTTTGAACATTCTTTGGCACTGCCTTTCTTTGGGATTGGAATGAAAATTGATCTTTTCCAGTCCTGTGGCCACTGCTGAGTTTTCCAAATTTGATGGCATATTGAGTGCAGCACATTCACAGCATCATCTTTTAGGATTTGAAATAGCTCAGCTGAAACTCCACCACTTCGACTAGCTTTGTTTGTAGTGATGCTTCCTAAGGCCCACTTGACTTTGCACTCCAGGATGTCTGGCTCTAGGTGAGTGATCATACCATCGTGGTTATCTGGGTCATAACACCTTTTTTGTATAGTTCTTCTGTGTATTCTTGCCACCTCTTCTTAATCTTTTCTGCTTCTTTTAAGTCCATATTGTTTCTGTCCTTTATTGTGCCCATCTTTGCATGAAATGTTCCTGAATAGAGAGAACTGTAAAAAATATAATAAATATTATATGTGTGTGTGTGTGTATATATATATATATATACATACATACATACATACAGTTGATTTTCAATGAAGGTGCAAAGGCAGTTATACAAGGAAAGGATAGTCTTTTCATAAATGGTACTGAGAATAGCCAGATATATGTTCTTTTAATTTATTTTAATTTATTTATTTGTCTTCACTGGGTCTTAGTTGCAGCACGCAGGATCTTAAGTTGTCACATGTGGGATCTAGTTCCCTGACCAGGGATCAAATGGGGGCCCCTGAGTTGGGAGAACAGAGTCTTAGCCACTGGACCACTAGGGAAGTCCCATAGCCAGATATTCTTAATGAGAAAAAATGAACCTTGAACCCCTACATCACTGTTTACTTAAAAATTAATTTGAGATGCATCATATACCTAAATTCAGTTGAATATAATTAAAACTATAATGCTTCTAGAAGAATATGTAGGAGAATATTTTCATGACCTAGGGATAGGCAACAGGTTTTTTACAAGACATACAAAGCACTGACATAGAAGAAAAAATAAGGATAAATGAAACTTCCTCAACATAAAAAATTTCTCATCAAAAGACACCAGTAAGAAAGTGAACAGTCATGCCACAGATCAGAGAGAGTGTTCATAACACACGTAACAGACAAAAGACCAGAAACATAATAAAAAATGGGCAAAAGTCACTTTACAAAAGAAGGTAGATGAAGGGCCAGTAAACACATGAAAATACTCTCAATGTTATTAGTCATCTGGGAAATGCAATGAAAAATCATTTCACACCCTCTAGAATAACTAAAATAAAAATACTTGACAGCATAAAATGTCAGCAAAGATGTGGAGCAATGGAAAATCTCATGCATTGTTGGTGGAAATGGTGAGCTACTTTAGAAAACTGTTTACCAGATTCTTCTAAAATTAAACATACATTTTCCCTGTGACCTAACAATTTCACTCCCTAGGTGTTTCTCCAAAAGAATTATAATCATAGGTCCACAAAAAGACTTGTATAAAGAATGCTTGCTGCTGCTGTTGCTGCTGCTGCTGCTAAGTCGCTTCAGTCGTGTCCCACTCTGTGCGACCTCATAGACGGCAGCCCACCAGGCCCCGCCGTCCCTGGGATTCTCCAGGCAAGAACACTGGAGTGGGGTTGCCATTTCCTTCTCCAATGCATGAAAGTGAAAAGTGAAAGTGAAGTCGCTCAGTTGTGTCCGACTCTTCGCGACCCCATGGACTGCAGCCTACCAGGCTCCCCTGTCCTTGGGATTTTCCAGGCAAGAGTACTGGAGTGGGCTGCCATTGCCTTCTCCAAAAGAATGCTTACATCAGCCTTATTCATATACTCAAAAACTGGTTGTTGTCGTTCAGTTTCTAAGCTGTGTCCAACTCTTTGTGACCCCAAGGACTATAGCGCGGCAGGCTTCCCTATCCTCCACTGTCTACCAGAGTTTGCTCAAACTCATGTTCATTGAATTGGTGATGCCACCCAACCATCTCATCCTCTGTTGACCCCTTCTCCTCCTGCCTTCAATTTTTCCCAGAATCAGGGTCTTTTCCAATGAGTCAGTTCTTCACATCAGCTGGCTAAAGTATTGGAATTTCAGCTTCAACATCGGTCCTTCCAATGAATATTCAGGACTGATTTCCTTTAGGATGGTCTGGTTGGATCTCCTTGCCATCCTAAGGACTCTCAAGAGTCTTCTCCAACACCACAGCTCAAAAGAATCAATTCTTTGGTGTTCAGCCTTCTTTATGGTCAAACTCTCACATCCATACATGACCACTGGCAAAACCATAGTTTTGATTATACAGACCTTTGATGGAGGACCAAAATATACATCCATGAACAGGAAAAAGGGAAAGCTGTGGTAAATTAATACACTGGAATATTAATCTCCAGTAAAAAGGAACAAACTACTTATACATATGCAACAGCACAGATGAATCTCAAAAATATTATGTTGAACAAAAGGAACCAGACATAAGACTATATGCCATATGATTTCATTTACATGAAGTTCAAGAGCAGACAAAAAGAGTCTATGGGATAGAAATCAAATCATTGGGTGGCTGGAGGAGCATGGAGGAACTATCTGGAGAATTGGAGATATTTTATGGCTTGATTGTGATGTTGGTTAGGTGGAGGTATACAACTCTTTAAACTTATGATTAATCCCATCTCTCTCTCATTCTCTCTGTTGTGTCCTACTCTTTGCGACTCCATGGACTGTAACCCACCAAGCTCCTCTGTCCTTGGAATTTTTCAAGCATGAATACCAGAGTGGGTTGCCATTTCCTGTTCCAAGGGATCTTCCTGACCCAGGGATCACACCCATCTCTCTTGCTTCTCCTACATTGACAGGCAGATTCTTTACCACTAGTGCCACCTGGGAAGAATTTTTATAAATTAAAATTAAATTAAAATACACTGAAAAAAACAGAAAGCCCCAAAGCCTGAAACACGAAAAAGACTTCATATATCCAACTATTTAATTGACATCTATACTTGGATAATTACGCAGGCATCTTCAATGGAACTCAGATACTAAATGGTGGTTTCAAAATCCTTTGATACCATGAAGAAAATGAAAGAAAGTCTTGTGATAGAAAATAACTGGACAAAGGACTGTTTAAAATTGGGTAAGTAAGAAGCCATGCAGTCAGCTGAGGAAAGAATGTTCCAGACAGAGGGATAGCAAATGCAAAGACTCTAAGATAAGACTGAGTTTGGCACATGCCTAGAACTTAGTGAACAAGGAAAAGGAGTGGGAGATGAATCAAAGAAGCAGGGCCAGATCACAAAGGGCAATGTAGGCCATAGTGAGGAGCTTGGATTTGATTTTATGTGTGATGAGAAACCACTGGATGGGTTAAACAGGCCCATGGTATGACTTGCATTATAAAGGATCACTCTTGTTGCTCTGTGGAGAATCAGTTTGGGGGATTGGGAATAGGAAAAGTAAAGTGACCAATCAGAAGATGTGTTGGTTATTCCCCTTAACCTCTTTATCTTCTATATCATTTCATTGTCTGCCTTTCTCTGACCTCGAAGGCTGATCCCCATAGATAGCATCTCCAGGGCCTCTTTGCTGGCTGGTTTCTGGTTGAGTTTAGGCCACGGGAGGCACTGGCAGGTGATCAAAGGTGAGAGCTGAGGGATGTGGGAACTCGTTGCCATTGCTCCCTGCCCCATTTCCTTCCTTCCTCAGCCAGGTCCTGGCTGGAGTTGTGTTCTTGCAGCTCCTTGTGCTTTCCCCAAGACTTCCCCATCTTTGGGTTGTTCTCTTAGGCCTGCTCTCACCTTGGTTAATGACCAATAGTTAATGGTTTACACCATCACTATTGACTACTAGTAGGTGTGATCTACTTACCTACAGCCAAACATCCTGGAGTGCAAAGTCAAGTGGGCTTTAGGAAGCATCACTACAAACAAAGCTAGTGGAGGTGATGGATTTCCAGCTGAGCTATTTCAAATCCTAAAAGATGATGCTGTGAATGTGCTGCACTCAGTACGCCAGTGAATTTGAAAAACTCAGCAGTGGCCACAGGACTGGAAAAGATCAATTTTCATTCCAATCCAAAAGAAAAGCAATGCCAAAGAATGTTCAAACTACCTCACAATTGCACTCATCTCACACGCTTGCAAAGTAATGCTCAAAATTCTCCAAGCTAGGATTCAACAGTATGTGAACCAAGAACTTCCAGATGTTCAAGGTAGATTTAGAAAAAGCAGAGAAACCAGAGATCAAACTGCCAGCATATGCTGGATCATAGAAAAAGCAGGAGAATTCCAGAAAAGCATCTACTTCTGCTTTACTGATTACACTAAAGCCTTTGACTGTGTAGATCACAACAAACTGTGGGAAATTCTTCAAGAGATGGGAATACCAGACCACCTTACCTGCCTCCTGAGAAATCTGCATGTAGGTCAAGAAGCAACAGTTAGGACCGGACATGGAACAATGGATTGGTCCCAAATTGGGAAAGGAGTATGACAAGGGTGTTTATTGTCACCTTGCTAATAACTTACACGCAGAATACATCATGCGAAATGCCTGGCTGGATGAAGCACAAGCTGAAATCAAGATTGCAGGGACAAATATCAATAACCTCAGATATGCAGATGACACCAGCCTTATGGCAGAAAGCGAAGAGGAACTAAAGAGTCTCTTAATGAAAGTGAAAGAGAAGAGTGAAAAGGCTGGTTTAAAACTCAACATTCAAAAAACAAAGTCCCATCACTTCATGGGAAATAGATGGGGAAACAGTGGAAACAGTGACAGACTTTATTTTCTTGGGCTCCAAAATCACTGTGGATGGTGACAGCAGCCATGAAATTAAAAGACATTTGCTCCTTGGAAGAAAAGCTATTACAAACCTAGACAGCATAATAAAAAGCAGAGACATTACTTTGCCAACAAGGTCTGTCTAGTTGAAGCTATGGTGTTTCCAGCAGTCATGTATGGATGTTAGAGTTGAACCATAAAGAAGGCTGAGCGCCAAATAACTGATGCTTTTGAACTGTGGTGTTGGAGAAGACTCTTGAGAGTCCCTTGGACTGCAAGCAGATCCAACCAGTCAATCCTAAAGGAAATCAGTCCTGAATATTCATTGGAAGGACTGATGCTGAAGCTGAAACTCCAATACTTTGGCCAGCTGATGTGAAGAACTGACTCATTGGAAAAGACCCTGATGCTTGGAAAGATTGAAGGCAGGAGGAGAAGGGGATGACAGAGGATGAGATGGTTGGATGGCATTACCGACCTGAAGGACATGAGTTTGAGCAAGCTCTGGGAGTTGGTTATGGACAGGGAAGCCTGGCATACTGCAGTCCATGAGGTTGCAAAGAGTCAAACATGACTCTGTGACTGAACTGAATGGTTTACACATAATGGTTTATAGTAATAATATATAATATATATAGCAATAATAATATATACAGAATTATAGTTAATAATCATTATATTCTTTTCAGTTAATCTCTTTTGAGTGTGCCATCTGCTTCCACTTGTGCCCTGTATGGCACAGGTGACTGTTACAGGCAAAAAGATGCTAATGGCTTGAGCTCCAACAGTAGTGCTGAGAAGTGGAGAAGAAGGCTGATTTGAGATATATTTTGGAGTAGAAATCAGAGGACATCCTTAGCTACTGGTGGGAAATCCTTAGGGACTGGTTGTGGAGGATGGGAGAAAGAGAAATGGAGGGAAATTCCTGGGATTGTAGCTGATTGGTGGTGCTGTTCACTGAGGTAAGACTGTCTGAGGGAGATGGAGGCTTGTAGGAGCAGAGATGAGGAATCAAGAATTTCTTATCTGCCATGAAAAGTTTGAGTTGCTAATTAGACATCCAAATGGAAATGCCATGAAGGCCTGTAGACATATGAGTCTGAAGCTCAGTAGAAATGTTGGCTGGAGAAAGAAACATGGGTCCCATGAGTATGTTGTATTTGAACGCAAGGGGCAGGATGAGAACACTTCGGGAGAGAGTATGATAGGGAACTCCCATTGTATGAATTGTGATGGGAAGCAGGGCCCGCCTTCCACTGAGAAAATTGAAAATGCTGGACATTCACTCTCCCTGACCTCTGGCAGCCCAGACATGGGCAATGACCTAGGCTCAGTCAACCAAGGCCTCCTGTCGGGACTTGGAATCTGAAGCCAGTGTTGCAAAGAAGCAAGGGACAGTTCCCAATTCCTTCTGATGGCAGCAGCTGTAGCATCCAAGTTGTCATTGGCAGTGGTTGGTGGTGACAGTGGTGGTGGGCAGTGTCCAGTCTGTTGCTGGGTGTGAGCTTGGCTAGGATGCTGACCCCTGAACTTCCCTCAGTTTCAGACCGTTTCCAAGCCTGGCTTATCAGCCTTCCTGTCAACTCTGTTTGCTACCTGATTTCCTGCCAGTGAATTACTTTTCTCCTTAGGTTAACCAGAGTTAGTTCCTGTTGATTGCAACTAAGAACGCTTTTAGCACAATGCCTTGAACTTGGTAGGCATCCAGCAAATATGTGCTGAACAAATGTCTGAATAAGTTTCCTCCTAACTTGAAATTAGAAGGGAGTCTCAAGCTTTTCCACCATGGCTGCCATGATCTAATGGAGACTATTCTTTTCCATTAATTGACAACTTTCCTTGGAGTTTTCAGAGGACAGAGAAACAAGAGGTCAGCAGCTGAAGTAACTGTCATCCTAATCTAATAGAAATAAACATGGTGACTCATGGGTGAAGTCAGTTTCCTTCTAAAAATGGCATATGGGAATTATTATTCACGGGGAATGATTCTTCTCTGGAGCCTCTGGTATTTAAGGATGCTTCAGAGCAACCCACCCACCATTTCCCATATTTTGAACAGCAGTTATAGAAACCTGTGAACTCTTGGTTTTAAGATATGTAGCCGCAATGAAGGGCTTCCCTGGTGGCTCAGATGGTAAATAATCTGCCTGTAATGCAGGAGACCTGGATTTGATCCCTGAGCTGGGAGGATCCCCTGGAGAAGGAAATGGCTACCCACTCCAGTATTCTTGCCTGGAGAATCCCATGGACAGAGGAGCCTGGTGGGCCACAGTCCATGGGGTCACAAAGAGTCAGACGTGACTTAGCGACTAACACACACACGTACACAGACAAACATAGTCACAATGAAAGCAAGGAAACCTTGTGTCCTTTGCAACTAGAATAAAGAGGTCACATGTTACTTCTCCAAACTTCTCAAGGTAATTCAATTCCTCCCTCTCCTCCAGTGCTTTTAAATGAAAGTCAACTGCTGTCTTTGAAAAGATTTAAAGAAGTTATTGAAACAACTGGAATCCAAATCTGCTCTGATAAAAACAAACAAACAAACAAACAAAAAAATCATGGAATTATCCTATACTGTTCTGTTGTATATTTTATTGATTTTGAGCTGTATCAGGAGCCATCTGCAGGGGCTTTCTGTCTTACAGATAGCTCCAAACCCACAGAGAGGCCAGCTCCTCAGCTGTGGTGTGAACTTACTCCAGGGGAGTGTGTCATCAGTCAGAGCTCTCACTGATGAAAAATGGAAATGTCAGTAGCTGGAAAAATAAGTTAATTTTAAAAGGATCACTACATCTGATACCAGATCCTGTCAGTTCCACCTTAATAACCCTCTCATGTCTATATCCTCCTCCCCACCCCACTGAGTCTTGGCCAATGCTTCTCTAATTTTAATATGGACACCTGGGGATCTTGTTATACTGCAGATTGTGATTCCACAGGTGGGGAATGGAGCCTGAGATTCTGCACGTGTGACAAGTTCCTAGGTGACATACACACTGCTGATCTTGGACCACACTTTGAATAGCTAGGGTCTAGGCCACCATAACACATCTTATCTGGATATTTACAACAGCTTTCTATCTGGTCTCCTGGCTCCAGGCTTGATCTTATTTTCAACTGATTCTTCCTACAGAAGATAGAAATGATTGGTTTAGAAGTTAATCCTGGATCTGTATCATTCTCATTTCTCTCCACTTAAATTCCCCCAATGGCTTCCAGTATTCTTAGAATACCATCCGGACCCCTTCCTGTGGCACTGAAGGTCTCTGTGCCTGTGAGCCTCCAAACCCCACACTCCTCCACAGCACTGAGCACTCTGGTCCTCCCACATTGCTGATGTTTGCTCGTATCTCCTGTCTTCTCAAGTCTTGCTGGTACTTCTTCAGCTGGGGCTGCTACCCTCTGTTTGCCTAGTGAATTATTCTGCTAAGGCTTTTCTTTTCCTCCACAGCTCCTGCCTCTTTCACAGAGTGGGGACCTCTCCCTACGGGTTCCCATGGTACCCTGAAAATATCTGTACCACCAATTTTATCAAATTGCATTTTAATTGTTTATATGGTTATCCCTATATTGTCACCCTGCTTATTTAATTTATATGCAGAGAACATCGTGAGAAACGCTGGCTGGAAGAAGCACAAGCTGGAATCAAGATTGCCGGGAGAAATATCAGTAACTTCAGATATGCAGATGACACCACCCTTATGGCAGAAAGTGAAGAGGAACTCAAAAGCCTCTTGATGAAAGTGAAAGAGGAGAGTGAAAAAGTTGGCTTAAAGCTCAACATTCAGAAAACGAAGATCATGGCATCTGGTCTCATCACTTCATGGCAAATAGATGGGGAAACAGTGGAAACAGTGTCAGACTTTACTTTTTGGGGGCTCCAAAATCACTGCAGATGGTGATTGCAGCCATGAAATTAAAAGACGCTTACTCCTTGGAAGGAAAGTTATGACCAACCTAGATAGCATATTCAAAAGCAGAGACACTACTTTGCCAACAAAGGTCTGTCTAGTCAAGGCTACGGTTTTTCCTGTGGTCATGTATGGATGTGAGAGTTGGACTGTGAAGAAAGCTGAGCGCCGAAGAATTGATGCTTTTGAACCATGGTGCTGGAGAAGACTCTTGAGAGTCCCTTGGACTGCAAAGAGATCCAACCAGTCCACTCTAAAGGAAATCAGTCCTGGGTGTTCATTGGAAGGACTGATGCTAAAGCTGAAACTCCAGTACTTTGGCCACCTCATGCGAAGAGTTGACTCATTGGAAAAGACTCTGATGCTGGGAGGGATTGGGGGCAGGAGGAGAAGGGGACAACAGAGGATGAGATGGCTGGATGGCATCACTGACTTGATGGACATGAGTTTGAGTAAATTCCGGGAGTTGGTGATGGACAGGGAGGCCTGGCATGCTGCGATTCATGGGGTTGCAAAGAGTCGGACACGACTGAGTGACTGAACTGAGAACTACTAAACTGTGAGCTTATTGAAAACATAGAGACTTCCTTTCTTCCTGCCCACCTCCTCTTCCTCCTTCCTTCTCTCCCTTCCTTTTTTCTTCTTCCTCTCCGTCCTCCCCTCTCCCTCTCTTCCTGCCTCTCTTTTCTCTTTCTCCCTCCTTCCCTCCCTCTCTCCCTTCATCCTTCCTTTCTGTCACACTGGAGTCCATGCCCTGCTTAGAATACCATATGGCATTATGTTCTTGGTGATTCTTTTTTTTTTAAGTATTTATTTATTTATTTTAGTTTTGGCTGTGCTTCCAAAGGCTCTAGGGGAGAATCCTTCCTTGCCTCCTCCAGGTTCTGTTGGCTTCAGATGTTCCCTAGCTTGTGGCTGCACCACTCCAATCTCTGCCTCCATCCTCAAACAGTTTTCTCCTCTTCTCCTTTTATCTATGTCATGTTTGTCTTATATTAGGACACATCATTAGATTTAGGTTCCATCCAGATAATCCAGATGATCTCTGAACCCTTAACCTAATTACATCTGTGAAGATCTTTTTTCCAAATAAGATTACACTCATGGATTCTAAAGGTTAGATAGCAGAGATATCTTTTGAAGGTCACCAGGCAGCCTCCTACAGTTGGTGACATAACATTAAGAGGTCCTGCCTGACCATCTCAACTGCATTTGAATCCCCACACTTCTGAATAATAGTCCTTTTCAAATGTGTCACTCCTTACACAGGAAAAAGAAAAACAAAGTCAACTTGATGCTGCTGCTGCTGAGTCACTTCAGTCATGTCTGACTCTGTGCGACCCCATAGATGGCAGCCCACCAGGCTTCCCCATCCCTGGGATTCTCCAGGCAAGAACACTGGAGTGGGTTGCCATTTCCTTCTCCAATGCATGAAAGTGAAAAGTGAAAGTGAAGTTGCTCAGTTGTATATGACCCTCAGCAACCCCATGGACTGCAGCCTTCCAGGTTCCTCCATCCATGGGATTTTCCAGGCAAGAGTACTGGAGTGGGGTGCCATTGCCTTCTCCGAAAGTCAAATTAGGTGTGTATAAATCTTTACACTGAAATGTTATAATGTGCAGCCAACCAGTTTGTATTTAGACAACAGTGTCCTTGTCTGTCCTTCCAGACAACCACTGGGGTGGTACTCAAAATACCCTACAACTGATCTGTTGCAGGTACCAACCCACCACAATGGATGCCACAGCCCATCAGGATGGCACCCACTATAACCAACAGGCACTTCTATGCTGGTGTCTATTGGCAACAAAGCAGCTGTAACCAATTCCTCACATTTAGGTAGTCACTTGGTTTTCAGTGATTTTTCATACTATTGATACTATTTGGTTTCCACAATGACACTGTGAACATAGTGGGGCATGTTATTTCACAGATAAGTGAACAAAATCAGAAAGTTGCCCGACTCACCTTGGATTGCTCAGTGACGTGAGGCAGATGCTAGCCTGGAGCCCTTTTAATGCCTAGTCCAGGACTGACTTTCCTTCACCATCTGGGGCCTGCTAGCATAGACTTATATATGATGATGATGAATATAACATCCATAGAAGATGAGGGCCAGACATCTCTTTAGGAAGTTAATGGAGGCGCCAGGCCAATGGCCAAAACCCAAAACACCTTCAGGAACTGGTAGATAAACTGAGTGCAGCCACCCACATAAGGCGGACAGACAGCATGGTGGAGCACGTGCTGATCTGGAAAGCACATGTCCCTCCTAAAGGTGTTTAAAATCAGATTTTTAGTAACTCTGATGTAGCCAGAGTTATAAACAAAACAACTCTGTTGGCCTTATTAAGCCCATAGGATATCTGCGTGTACCCTCTGATATACCAACCATCTCAATGACAGATGACAGAATTGAGATGCAGACAGGCCAAGTAATTCACCCAAAGTCAAACCGCTTGTTACTGACAGCTGAGATTAGAGAACAAACTAGTGCTGACCACTGGGGAGAGGTGAGGAGCAAGAGAGGGGTCGGGGATTAAGAAGTACAAATTAATACATATAAAATAAATAAGCTATAAGATATATTGTACAGTAGAGGGAATTGAGCCAATATTTTATAATAACTTTAATTGGAGTATAATCTATCAAAATTTGGAATCAGTATGTTGTAAACCTGAAACTAATATAATACTGTGAATCACTAATACCTCAATAAAAATGCACTTTAAAAATGTTACAATGCTTTAAAAAATGAGCTCTTCTTACTCTCTGCCCAGTCCTCCTCCTATCCTTACCTGTGAGAGCACTTGCTTCAACACTGCCCTGATAGGCCTACCACCCTGGAATTGTGGCTCATAATCCGGGTTTTTACTATCCCTCATGGCTCAATTGGTAAAGAATCTGCCTGCAATGCAGGAGACCCAGCTTCGATTCCTGGGTTGGGAAGATCCCCTGGAGAAGGAAATGGCAACCCACTCCAGTATTCTTGCCTGGAGAATCCCATGGGCAGAGGAGCCTGGCAGGCTATAGTCCATGGGGTCACAAGAGTTGGACATGACTTAGCGACTAAACCACCACCACTATCCCTGTGGTGCCATACTCCCTTGCTCCTCCTAATCAAAATTCCCCAAACCTTCTCCCTCTTCTTCATAGCCCTGCTCCACATTTGGTTGAAGCTGAAAAAGAAATTCACGCTAAGGCAGCAATGAGACCCAAGAGCTTACGGTGAATTAGTGTAGCCAGTTGGGTCAGCTGTTATGCCAAGTCAAGGATTCAGCCTCTTTATTGCAAAGTCATTAGGGAAAGCAATATAACATCATGAGGAAGAGTTTGGGATCTGTAGTTATAGAGACCTGGGTTCAAATTCTGACTGTGTGAGTTTGGGATAGTCACTCACCCTCTCTGTGCCTAAGTTTCATTCTCTGAAAAATGGTTATTATACTCATTTCTTTTTCCTGACACTACTATGAGGATTAGAAAGAGTATATGCAAAGCTCTTAACACAGTGTCTGGCATTTGGTAATTCACTGGAAATGATAGATTTTGAAAATAAAATCTTAGACCATAAGAAAAGATGCATCTCATATGAGCATTCCTTGGCAGTCTAGAAGCGTCTATGCTCCAGGCCTGACTGAGGTTCAGAAAAGAGAAGGGTGAGGAGGGAAAAAAAGTTCTCTTGGTCAAATAGTGTTCCCACATGCTAATGTATATACAGAGCTACCACCATCACATCATCTTTTTGTAAGCAAAAGGTTTTTCATATATTTTAACCATAAATGGGAGTTTCTTGGCAGGGCTATTTTGTGATAGACCAAGAATAAATTCATAGGAAGAGAGTAATCATGGAATAGACAAATTGGAGCCAATATGCAGAATTTGGGATGTGAGCCAGAAAACACTAACAGGCCAGAGATAGACAATAAATAAAGCACAAGGGAAAGAAAAGAGAGACAGACTCCATAACTCTGTGTTCTGCTCAAGATTTCTTATCAATAACTGGAATAAAGACCAGAGGACAAATTAATTGAATTTGGGAGGGGCATACAACTTGGAAGGGATGGTTAAATAGCTTACATGACAGAATTAGGTTTCAAAAAGACCCAGAAAGAAATCCGACTTCCTGGTCTAATCAACATGGAAAAGCCCCTCGAACAACTAAAAAAAAAAAAAAATCTGACATAAAAAAAAAATATAAAGACTTTAAAAGGTGGAAAGAAGAAGATGGACTTGACTAGGGAACCCAGGACTTCAGGAAGAACAAAGCCGTGAGTTCTCTGGGTTTCCCCTTGCCTCTGATGTATCCAGAACAAAGAGCCAGGAAAGTCTGCAACCTGGAACCATCAACAGGCACAAACAAGAAAAGCTCCTTGAGGGGCCCTCTCTCCCTACCCAAAGGACTAGAAAAAGGGTGGCCTAATACAACAGCAAACCTTTTTGACAACACCTGCCCCACCCCAGCTAAACACCAGTCTGTGTATCTACACCCCCGCCCATACCACACTGAACTGATTACCGAAGCTATACAGTAAGGCTTCCATGGGATGGTAGCATTATCTCTCCCAGTTCATGCTTCTTTTTCAAAATTGGTTTAAGCTCAAGTTCTTGCCTTTCCATTTCAAGTGGGTGCTTATATTATTGATTTGCATCATTTCTTATTTTCTAATGTAGTGCTGCAAATTCGAATGTAGAATTCAGTGCTGTAGATCTCCCTTCAGCACTACTGTAGTTGTGTCCCACAAATTTTAATGTGTTATTCTTTCACTGTTATTTTGTACAATGTTTTGTTTGATTTCCCTTGAGCCTCCTTCTTTGACCCATGGATTATTTAGAACTATGTTGCTTAGTTCCCAAGTGTTTGGAGATTTTTCTGTTATCTTTGTGTTAGTTTCTAGTTTCCAGTTGGTTTATAGTTTGATTCCACTGGGGCTGGAGAGCACACTCTGTGTGATTGGAACTCTTTTAAATTTGTTGGGGTTTGTTTTATGGCCAAAGACAGAGTCTATCTTGATGAATGTTCCATGGGCACTTCAAAAGTATGTGTATTCTGCTATTATTGGCCAGACAGTTCTGTAAATGTCCATTAGATACTGTTGGTTAATGATATGGTTGACTTCTTATATACCCTTGCTTATTTTCTATCTAATTTTTCTATCAATTGCTTAGAATACGGCACTGAAGTCTCCAACTATAATTGTGGATCTCCTGTCCCTCGTTTTGGCTGTATTAGTTTTTGCTTCATGTAGATGAAACTCTGTTGTTTGATGAATACATGTTTAGCATCACTGTCTTCTTCATGCATTGATCCTTTTATCCTTATGTATATTCCCTCTTTTACGTGGTAAGTTTCTGTTTTCATTTGAAGTTTACTCTATATGACATTAATACAGCCACTCCTACTTTTAAAGAAAATTAATCAGTGTGCGATATATCTTTTCCTACCCTTTTACTTTCAACCTACTTATGCTGTTATGATTGAAGTGGGTTTCTTGGAGAGAACATTAAGTTGGGTCATACTATTTAATTTTTGGGCGTCCCTGGTGGCTCAGAGGTTAAAGTGTCTACCCACAATGCTGGAGACCTGGGTTCAATCCCTGGGTTGGGAAGATCCCCTGGAGAAGGAAATGGCAACCCATTCCAGTATTCTTGCCTGGAGAATCCCATGGACAGAGGAGCCTGGGGGGCTATAGTCCATGGGGTCACAAAGAGTCGGACATGACTGAGCAACGTCACTTACTCACTTACCATTCTCCTTTAAATTAATAGATTTAGACCAACTAAATTTAATACAACTATTGGTGTTAGGATTTAAATCTGTTAGCTTATTGTTTTCTCTTTGTTCTGTTTTTTCTTGCCTTCTTATGGATCACTTGAACATTTTCTAGAATTACATTTTGACTTATCTGTATTTGATGCTTTTGAACTGTGGTGCTAGAGAGGACTCTTGAGAGTCCCTTGGACAGCAAGAAGATTAAGCTAGTCAATCCTAAAGGAAATGAACCCTGAATATTCATTGGAAGGACTGGTGCTGAGGGTGAAGCTCTAATATTTTGGCCACATGATGTGAAGAGACGGCTCATTGGAAGAGACCCTGATGGTGGGAAAGATGGAAGGCAGAAGGAGAAGGGGGTGACAGAGGATGAGATGGTTGGATGGCATCACTGACTCAATGGACGTGAGTTTGAACAAACTCTAGGAGATGGTGAAAGACAGGGAGCAGTCCTTGGAGTAGCAAATAATCAGACATGATTTAGTGACTGAACAACAATATTTGAAAAATGAAGAGGATAAATTATCCTACCAACATTCTCTTTATGATGCCATATAAATTCTCTAAGATGATACAGGCTTTCTCTCCAATGCTTCTTACTTCCTCCTGAGCCCTCCCTGGAAGAATCTTTAACATTCTTATTTCTATCAACAGTCTGTCCAGGCCAATAAATGATTTTTCTATCATGCTTTCCAAAAATTTTCCAGCCTCCACTCATTACCCACTTACAAAGTCACTTCCACTTAGTCATTTGTTACAGCAGTACTTCCCTGATAGAAAATCTGTATCAGTAAGGTTTCAGAGAAATAGAACCAATGTAAAATATATTTTGAGGTTTATTGCAAGAAATTGGCTTATGCAATTGTGGGGGCTGGCTAGACAAGTCTGAATTCCACAGAGTAGACCAACAGGAAGGCAACTCTTGGGACTCTCAGTCATGAGTTGAAGCTGCTGTCCAGAGGCAGAATTTCTTCTTCAGGGAAACCTTAACTCTACTGTCAAAAGCTTTCACCTGACTGAACCAGGCCCACCCAAATCACCTAGGATAATGTCCCTTACTCAAAGTCAACTGATCATACACTTTAAACACATCTACAAAATATTTTCATAGCAACATCTAGATTAGTATTTGATTGAATAATTGGGGTCTGTAGCCTAGCCAAGGACACATGAAACTGGCTATCATAGACTGTAAATCATCACATTCATCTTTTAAAACTGTTTGATGGCATATACTAAAGCTAAACATATATGTCCTTTATGACCCAGCAAGTATCCTTCTAGGTTTAGACCTAAAATAAACCCATATATTTACTGAAAGTCATGTAAAAGAATGTTCATGACAGCATTTATTTGTATTAGCTTGAAATTGGAAACAACCCAATTCCCCATCAATGGGAGAATGAATTAACAAAGTGTGGCAATACATTCAATGAACTACTACTTAGAAACAAAAAAGAACATCCTACTACTATTTGCAATAGTACAGATGACTCTCACAGACACAATGGATGGGTCATTCATCCATTTGAATGACTTTGAAAGAAAGTCATTCAAAGTTGAGTACATTCTGTATGATTCCATTTATCTCAAGTTCAAAACCAGGCAAAATTAATCTACAGTGTAAGAAATCAGGATAGTAGTTACTTGGGGTGGGAGTTATTGTCTGGAAAGAGGCACAAGGGAGCCTTTTGGGTGCTGGTAATGTTCTGTTTCTTGATCTGAATGGTGGTCACAGTGATGTGTGTGTGTGTGTGTGTGTGTGTGTTCCATGTGTGAAGATCAATCAAGCTGTATAATTAAGACCTCTGTGCTTAAATTATAGCTTAATAAAAAATTAAAATAGTAAAAACATCCAGAAAAGCTAGGAAAATGAGTTTAAACTAATAAAAACAGTCTTTAATGTCTAACAATTTTAAAGTAGAGCCTGAAGAAGACCTGATTTGGCAGCATGGGGAAAGACTTAGGGGCTTCAATTGACCACAAGTTCTGTGAGTCAGCAATATGACATGGCAATTTTAAAAGTGCAAGTAATTTAATTCACTTTAACAGATACAAAGTCTCTCTTATATTTCATCTTGTTGGTTCCAGCCCATAATTTTCAAATCTTTTTGGATCTTAATTCTGTTATGTAGGACAAAATGGGGTTGTACAAAGAACACTTGGAAAATAAAGTCTTGGAATAATCTTTCTAAGACAACAATCTAAAGTTGAGCAAAAGTCCAATGAGTTGTTTTCTTTGTAACTGGACTTAGATTTAGAGGCCAGATGCAACACATTTCAAAAGTTGTTGACAAATTTAAGAGAAACCAGAGGCCAAGAGTTAGGATGTTAATGAGTAGTAACACTGCCATATACAGAAGCACTTGAGACAAATAACTAAGGAAGGATGTGGAAGAGTTTTTATTCTGAATATTGGAAGGCCTGGCATTTGAAAGAGGGCATATCTGTTCACCACTAAGGACGGAGCTAAAGCTGCAGTAAGTGTAACCATGAAACTGACCTGGTTCCACTATATTAAGAAGGAATCTTAAAATTCAACATACAGAAAACTAAGATCATGCATCTGGTCTCATCACTTCATGGCAAATAGATGAGGAAACAGTGAGAGACTTTATTTTGGGGGGCTCCAAAATCACTGCAGATGGTGACTGCAGCCATGAAATTATAAGACACTTGCTCCTTGGAAGAAAAGCTATGACCAACCTAGACAGCATATTAAAAAGCAGAGGCATTACTTTGCTGACAAAGGTCCATCTAGTCAAAGCCATGGTTTTTCCAGTATGTATGGATGTGAGAGTTGGACTATAGAGAAAACTGAATGCCGAAGAATTGATGCTTTTGAACTGTGGTGTTGGAGAAGATGCTTGAGAGTCCCTTGGAATGCAGGGAGATCAACCCAGTCAATCCTAAAGGAAATCAGTCCTGAATATTCATTGGAAGGACTGATACTGAAGCTGAAGTTCCAATACTTTGGCCACCTGATACGAAGAACTGACTCATTGGAAAAGACCCTGAAGCTGGGAAAGATTGAAGATAGGAGGAGAAGGGGATGACAGAGGATGAGATGGTTGGATGGCATCACCGACTTGATGGACATGAGTTTGAGTAAGCTCCGGGGGTTGGTGATGGACAGGGAAGCCTGACATGCTGCAGTTCATGGGGTCACAAACAGTTCGACATGACTGAGTAACTGAACTGAATTTTCATGCTAGGGTCTTTGTGAAAGAAGGCGAGCTGGGGACTTCCCTGGTGGTCCAGTGGCTAAGACTCCATGCTGTCAATGCAGGGGGCCCAGAGTCAATCTCTGGTCAGGGAACTAGATCCTGCATACCACAACTAAGGCCCAGGGCAGAGAAATACACATTTAAAAAAAGGAGGAGAGTGGGCCATCCTTCAGGAGTTTAACCAGTTGCTGAATGACCTTGGGCTAGGTGGTTTTCAGAGGAGTCCAGGTGCATTGTGCTTCTTTCCAGATATGCAGAAGCAAAGAATATCACTGAAGGGAAGGAAGGTGAAGTCTCAAAGAAAGGAAAATGTTGACACCTATGTTCAATCATTGGGCTTCCCAGGCGGCGCTAGTGGTAAAGAATCCAACTGACAATGCAGGAGACATAAGAGATGACGGTTCAATCCCTGGGTCGGGAAGATCCCCCAGGGGAGGGCATGGCAACCCACTCCAGTATATTCTTGCCTGGAGAATCCCATGGACACATGAGCCTGTCAGTCTATGGTTCACAGGGTCACAAAGAGTTGGACACAACTGAAATAACTTAGCATGCACACATGTTTAATCATTACTCTCCATTTGCAATCTCTTAAATGTGGTCATTGGGGATGCCTGTAAAGGTAAATCATCACATATTTTTAACTAGAAGTGGACCAGAAATACAAAGTAAGGTCGTTGTAACTTCCCCGAGGTGCTTCTCTAAAACAGAGCCAATATCAACCTTCAGCATTATGTTTCCAGAAAAGAGAGATCAGTTTCAAATGCTGTCTAAACCCTCCAGTTTATTTATGGGACGACCCACTAAAAAATCTTGCCTCTGTGAAGCAGCATATAAAACACCTTATTGTAGAATGTTCTCTTCAACTACAATCCTCTTGTCCCTCCCAAACTAAGTCCACCTATGTAGAGAATCCACCAGACCTTTACGCTCATGATAAAATGACCTTGCTTTCACTGTATTTAGTTGCTAAGTCATGTCCTACTCTTTCACCACCCCAGGGACTGTATTCCTCCAGGCTCCTCTGTCCATGGGATTTTCCAGGCAAGAATACTGAAGTGGGGTGCCATTCCCTTCTCCAGGGGATCTTCCCAACCCAGGGATCAAGCCTGAGTCTCCTACATTGCAGGCAGATTCTTTACCACTGAGCCACCAGGGAAGCCTATTTAATTTAGTAGAGTTGGCATCAAATATAAAGGATTATGCCAGCAAGTGTTGGTCAATCTGACCCTGTCCAGAATGCAATGCTTATTTTATTATATGGCTGCAAAAATATTGTCACAAGTATCTGTGACTATCTGTAAAGTACATAAAGTTATTAAAACACATTCTTTTACTAAAGGAGTACAAAACATTACATAAACAAATCAAGCTAGTAGCAAGCATATTTCATTTGCTTAACTAGCACTAAGGAAGTCACCAAAGCAAAGCATCTGATGGGCTGGCAGGCAGAAGGGGGATAATTTCAGGAATGGTATGACATGATAAATTGCCTCTGCTGTACATAATTTTCACTCCAGAAAATAATTCATCTCCCACTCTCATCACATTGTTCTCTCGATGCATATGTCAATTCCGTCATCTCCAGTGCCTCAGCAGGACCAATTTTGTCCTTTGTGGCTGGCATTCCAAAGATGCAAAACCATGAAAATAAAATAAACCCACAAAGCACAGCCTAATTTTGGACATCTTCTAAAATGCAAATGTCATTATTTGGGTCCCTTTTACATGTTTTCATGGAGAGTCTAGAGCACCCCATAGAATAATACCCTTTTGAGACAAGGCAGCTTGAGAGGAGGTATGAGCATCCACACCATGACCCACTGGAGGCTTGGTTTAGAGTTCTAGCACTTACCAGATGTGTGAGTTTGAGCAGTTCACTTAACTCTTCCTCATCTGCAAAATATGGATATAATATGACTGACTTCCTAGGGTTGTTAAGCAAAGGCGGTGCCATGCATGTGAGGTGTCTACACACCATTTGTGTCTGTTGTTAGTAAGTGGTACTTGGTATCAGGATTCAGTGCTTTAACAAATATGTATTGAGTACCTATTTGCCTAGCACTGTTCTAGGTGCTTGGAACACAGAAGTGAATAAAGAAACCAAAGTCCCTTCATTGTTCTAATCCTCTGAAAAATACCATTGGTAGCTTGATAGGGATTGCATTGAATCTTAATAGATCTTAAATTGACTGAAAGGAAACAAATAATAAAAAAAAAGTAAAAAGTGTAGCTTGTCACAAAGTGATAATGACTTTGGAAAAATCGTAGCAGGGAAATTGAAGATGGAGAGCTGGTGTTGAGAGTGGGGTGCAGGCTTTGATGGGTGGTCACCTACGATGGTGACGTGTAAGCAAAGACCTGAAAGAGGTGAATGAGTGAGCCAGGAGCCAGGAGGCTATCTTCAAGAAGTATGTTTCAAGCAGAGGGAACAACAACTCGAAAATCCTGAAACAGAAATGTATGTGGGGTGTTCAGAATAGCAGGGAGGCCAGTGTAGAGTGGTATGAATGATGGGGAGAGGAGTAGGAAATAAGGTCAGAGAGGCAATGCGGACAAGATCATGTAAGGCCATATATTGTCTGGCATGTTGTAGCAGGTGCTATGTATGTAAAAAAGTATTCTTATATAAGATCATCATCATTACCAGACACAAATATTTAAAGAACCACCTTTTTCTGTGTTAAAAGCTATAGAAGGTGCAAGGGTGACAGCAGAGAGATTTTTAAAATAACCAGATGAGAGACAATAGCAGCTGAGACAAGAGTAGCTGCAGTGGAGGTTGTGAGACACAGTCAGATTCTGGCTATAGTTTCAAGTTAGAGTCAGCAGAACTTTCTGATTTAGTAAACATGGGGTGTGAGTGAAACAGGGGAGTCAAAGATGATGCAAGGCTTTTGTGCCCCAGTAACAGGAAGGTTGGGCCTGTTGTAATCTGACCTGAAAACCATACAGGTGGAGCAGCTTCTAGGCGATGGGCAACTTCTTTTGACCATGTTAAAGTCTGTGATGTCTGTTAGACACTGAAACAGACAGGTTAAGTGGGAAGTTGGATATCCAAGTCTAGCATTTGGGGCAGAGGTCCATGCTGGTATTATCAGTGTATGAATTATATTAAAAGTTATGGAACTGGATCACCTAGGAGTAAGGACAAAGAGGAAGAGGAGCTGAGCCCTGGAACATTCCAATGTTGAGAAGTCAGGGGGAAGAATAGGCAAAGTCATAGAGATGGAAAGTAGATATATGGTTGTCAGGGGCTGAAGGTAGGGATGGAGAGTGACTGTTGATGGTTAAGGGGTTACTTTGGGGGGAGATGAAAATATTCTGGAACTGGATCATTGTGATGATTGCCAACTCCATGACTATCCTGTAAACCACTATAAAAGGGTAAGTTTTATGGTATATTAATTAAATCTCACTTTAAAAAAAAAGAAGTTGGAGAGAAGAGGAGGATTCAACAAAGGAGACTGAGGCGTGGTCAGTGAGGTGGAAAGAAAACCAAGACAGTGGATTGTCCTGGAAAGAAAGAGGAAAAAATGTTTCAATAGAAGCATATCAAATGCTGTGGAGACCTTACCTACATTGCAGCTACATCATTAGATTTTGCATCATGAAGGTCACTGATGATCCTGAGAAGAGCCATTTAGGTGGAACAGTGGGAGTGAAGCCTTGACTGGAGTGAGATAGGGGAAAAAATCCATTGGTCACTGTTGGAGGATAATGGGGATTCAACTCATTATTTTGAAAACTGGAAAGTAGAAAGAATCAACCCCTCCTCCTGCCTTTCTAGGAAAATGATACCACTATAAAACCATATAGCAGGTGAGGGGGCATTTTTCTGTGTAGAAGTATTTCTAGCTAAAAAGTGAAGATAGGATGATGGAATTCTAATAATGCCATGTTGCAATCCTCGGTGGAAATCTATGCATTAGATCAGCAATATTAGCAATAACTGCTAACATCAACCAGGAGGCATTATCATACTCCCGTATCTCTTAATGGAAGCACATGCCACCATCAATGAAACAGTCTTTCTTTAAAAAATATCAAACTAAATCTGATTAAACCTCTAGATTTGACTACCAATGTGCATAAAACACAAGAGACAAAGGAGCATGTTAAATAAAACTACAGGGCTGCAGTCAGTAAGCTAGAGGATGTGGAGGATTTTAAAGGATAAACAAGTTCTTTCCAATAAAAGAATTCTAGGGGCAAAAAGAGAGATAGAAGTGGAATACTGATGACACTAAATGCTGGCAAGAATTTAGAGAAGCAGGAACTCTCATTCATTGCTGGTGGGAGTGTAAAATGGTACAGTCACTTTGGAAGACAGTTTGGTGATATCTTACAAAGTGAAACGTACTCTTACCATACGATCCAACAATCACGCTCCTTGGTATTTACCCAAAGGGGCTAATTTATGTCACGTGGATATTTATAGCAGCCTGATTCATAATTGTCAAAACTTGGAAGCAAGCAACCAAGATGTCCTCCAATAAGGGAGTGGATAAATGCACTGTGGTGCATCCAGGAAGTGGAGTATTATTCAGCATTTAAAAAGAAATGAGCTATCATACCGTGAAAAGACAGGAAGGAAGCTTAAATGCATGTTACTACGTGAAAGAATGTCTTCTAAAGCTACATACTGTCTGAGTCCAACTATAAGATATTCTGGAAAAAGTGAAACTCTGGAGACGGTGAAAAGATCAGTGGTTGTCAGGGGCAGGGTGTGATGAATAGGCAGAACACAGGAAAATTTAGCCACATGATATTATAATGATAGATACATGTCATACATTTGCTCAGATCCATAGAATGCACCACACCAAAAACAAACCCTAATGTAAACTATAGACTGTGGTTGATAATGATGTGTCAATATACATTCATCAATTGTAACAGATGTCCCACTCTGGTGGGGGATGTTAATAGCGGAGGCTATGCATGTGTGGGGGTGGGGGGTATATGAGAAATCTCTGTATCTTCCTCTTACTTTGACTATGGACCTAAACCTGCTGTAAAGAATAGTCTTAAAAAAAAAATCCAACATGCCATGTGTCAACTTGGCTGTGGATCCGTGCCCAGGGGTCCAAGCCGAACATTGTTCTCAATGTTTCTGTGAGGGTGTTTTCAGATGAGATTTCCATTTAAATGGGTGGCCTTTGACTAAAGCAGATTGTCCTTCATAACATGGGTGGGCCACATCCAATCAGTTGAAGGCCCTAAAAGAACAAATGGCTCACCTCCCATGAGCAGCAGGGAGCTCTGCCAGCTTATTGCCTTTGGACTTCCTCTGCAGCACTCATTCTTCCTGGCTGGTCAGCAGACTGCCTTTGTATTTGAACTGCAACTCTTTCCTGAGTCCTCACCTAGCCAGCCTCTCCCACCAGATTTGGGATTCACCCAGCCAGCCTCTCCCACCAGATTTGGGATTCACCAAGCCTCTGTAATCCTGGAAGTCAACTCCTTAAATCTCTTTATATAGTCACATCCTATTGGTTCTGTTTCTCTGGAGAACACTGACTAACAGAGTGTCTAATGCTGTATCCCTTGGTCTGCACCTGTTTCTTTTTTATTTAATAAATATCAATAAGGTTTTAAAAAAATCCAACAGAGGAATTTCAATATATTGCTTTATACTTTTCTGGATCTATGGTATCTAGAAATCTTTGGTGGTACAATTGGAATTTTCTTTCATGGAATTATATTTCTAAGGAATTCTCAAGATTAGATTTTTATTACAAAGTTTTTATGTTCCATTAGAACTCAGCCATTGGTCAAGGCAACACTCCTTTAGTCTTAACTTTGTACAGTTTCCATTTTCACTGCCTTTTTGAACTTTGTGCCTTCCTTGCTAACATCTTTCTGCATCTTTTCCATATATGTATGATAAATTAATGAGAAAGAAACACAGAGAAAGAGAGAGACAGAGAGATGTGATATGAATGGGAGGAGGGAATTTGGAGGCAATGAGTATAGACAATTCTTTTAAGGCACTTTAGCATGAAAGGGAAGAGAAAAATGAAAAATGGGGCAGTTAGAGAAGAAAATGAATCAAGAGACATGTTTGTCAGGAATACAGATCAATGGAACAAAATAGGAAGCCTGGAGATAAATCCATGCACCTATGGGCACCTTTTCTTTGACAAAAGAGGCAAAAATATACAATGGAGAAAAGACAGTCTCTTCAACAAGTGGTGCTGGTCAACTACACGTAAAAGAATGAAACTAGAACACTTTTTAACACCATACACAAAGATAAATTCAAAATGGATTAAAGACCTAAATGCAAGACGAGAAACTATAAAGCTCTTAGAGGAAAACATAGGCAGAACACTCTCTGACATAAATCACAGCAAGATCCTCTATGACCCACCTTCTAGAGTAATGGACAAAAACCCAAAAATAAACAAATGGGACCTAATTAAACTTAAAAGTTTTTGCACAATGAAGGAAACTATAAGTAAGGTGAAAAGAAAACTCTCAGAATGAGAGAAAATAACAGCAAACAAAACAACTGACAAAGAATTAATCTCCAAAATATACACATAGCTCAATACCAGAAAACAAACAATCCAATCAAAAAGTGAGCAGAAGACTTAAACAGACATTTCTCCAAAGAAGACATGCTGCTGCTGCTGCTAAGTCGCTTCAGTCGTGTCCGACTCTGTGCGACCCCATAGATGGCAGCCCACCAGGCTCCTTCATCCCTGGGATTCTCCAAGCAAGAACACTGGAGTGGGTTGCCATTTCCTTCTCCAATGCATGAAAGTGAAGTCGCTCAGTCGTGTCTGACTCTTAGCGACCTCATGGACTGCAGCCCACCAGGCTCCTCCGTCCATGGGATTTTCCAGGCAAGAGTACTGGAGTGGGGTGCCATTGCCTTCTCCGAAAGATGACTTACAAATGGCTAACATGAAAAGATGCTCAGCATTGCTCATTATTAGAGAAATGCAAATCAAAACCACAATGAGGTGTCATCTCACACCAGTCAGAATGGCCATCATCAAAAACTCTACAAACAATAAACATCGGAGAGGGTGTAGAGAAGAGGGAACCCTCTTACAGTGTTGATGGGAGTGCAAACTGATACAATCACTTTGGACAATGGTCTGGAGATTCCTTAAAAAACTAGGAATAAAACTACCATACAGGGACTTCCCTACTGGCCCAGTGGTTAAGACTTCACCTTCCAATACAGAGGGTGCTGGTTCAATCCCTTGTCAGGGAGCTAAGATCCCATATGCCCTATGGCCAAGAAACTGGAACATAAGCAACAGAAGCAATATTGTAACAAATTCAATGAAGACTTAAAATTAAAAACAAAAACAAAGAACTACCATACGACCCAGCAATCCTACTACTAGGCATATGCCCTGAGGAAACCAGAGTTGAAAAAAGATGCACGTACCCCAGTGTTCATTGCAGCACTACTTTCAATAGCTAGGACATGGAAACAACCTATATGTCCATCAGCAGATGAATGGATAAGAAAGTTGTGGTACATATACACCATGAAATATTACTTAGATATAAAAAGGAATGCACTTGAGTCAGTTCTAACGAGGTGGATGAACCTGGAGTCTATTATACAGTATGAAAAAAGAAAGAGAAAGACAAATACTGTATATTAACACATATATATGGAATTTAGAAAGATGGTACCAGTGATCCTATATGCAGGGCAGTGAAGGAGACACAGACATCAAGAACATACTTTTGGACTCTGTGGAAGGAGAGGGTGGGATGATTTGGGAGAACAGCATTGAAACATATACATTACCATATGTAAAACAGATAGCCATTGGGAGTTTGATGTGTGACGCAGAGCATCCAAAGCTGGTACTCCGTGACAACCTGGAGGCATGGGGTGGGGAGGGATTTGGGAGCGGTGTTCAGGAGGGAGGGGAGACATTTATACCTATGGCCGATTCATGTCAATGTATGGTAAAAAAAAAAAAAATTACAATATTGTGCAGTAATTATCTGCCCATTAAAATTTAAAAAAAAATTTAAAAGAGACATGTTTGTTCACTGAACAGAATGATGTGGTAGAGCAGGAAAAATGACTGGCTTGGAAGAAGGATTGTTATAGCTATGTCCTTCAGTAGGAACAGAGGGTAGGGATCTAGTGAGGAATTGGAGTGGTCGCTCTTAGAGAGAAAACATACATTTTCCAAAGTAACAGATTTGGTTGTGGGAGCTTTAGGAAGTTCTTTTTCTCTTCTGCTCACTTCTATTTTCTCAATGAAATAGGACACTAGATCACTAACTGAGAGTGAAAAATGGGAGAAGAGGTGTTGGAGGCCTAAAGAGAGAGGAATAGATGTGACATGGTCTTCCACAGGAGTTGGAGAGTGAATGTGTAGGAAAACAGTTTGGTTGCCAGACAACTCCAAGGATCCACCTGTGGCTGCTGCTGCTGCTGCTAAGTCGCTTCAGTCGTGTCCGACTCTGTGTGACCCCATAGGCGGCAGCCCACCAGGCTCCGCTGTCCCTGGGATTCTCCAGGCAAGAACACTGGAGTGGGTTGTCATTTTCTTCTCCAATGCATGAAAGTGAAAAGTGAAAGTGAAGTCACTCAGTCGTGTCCGACTCTCAGTGATCCCATGGACTGCAGCCCACCAGGGTCCTCCGTCCATGGAATTTTCCAGGCAAGAGTACTGGAGTGGGATGCCATTTCCATCTCCGCCACTTGTGGCTAGCCGTCATGAATTTAAAGTGAGATCAGATAATGTGGTTTTGTATTTTCCTTCAGCCACAGTTCAGCTGCAGGTGCAGAGCAAGTAGAGAGGTGCACTTAACCAGGTTTGGGTTTTGCCAAGTAAGTCTGCAGATACGAGAAGGGCATTAAGCTGGAGCGTATGCAAGAGAGTGATTACAATGATCGAGTATGGAGTGCAGGTTCAGTAAGGAGGGGACAGAAGACATCAAGTAGATGCAGGACAGGGAAAAGGTCGTAGGATCAATGGATGGGAAGTTTCATGGGGTCAAAAGATAGTTGGCAGTGAGCTGGACAGACAGGAGATGCCAGACTCCTATCTAGCCTTGCAATGAGACATTGCAAGATTGGGTAGAAAAATTGGTAATGACCAGGTCTAGGATATGGTCATGGAATTGAGAGGCTGGGGTGGGGCTGAGGGCAAACAAGATCACTGGAGGAAAGGAGATCAAGGAACTGAGAGGCTGGGGTGGATACCAAAGTGGCTATGGTGGTGTTAGTGGAAGAGGCTATGGTTGTGGTGGCAGCTCCATACAGAGTTCAAATGTCTCCCCATCTGAGAACTCTGCTTTGACTCCTGAGGTTAAATGAGCCCCTCCCACACCTGTCTCTTACCCTTCCCATCACTGTGCATCCTATTACTCTATTTTGCTTTCTTTAATGCACTCATCATCGTCTGGAAAGATCATGCTTCTTTAGTTACTTTCTGTCCCCTTATTTTCTGCCTTTTACGCTAGAATCCAATGAATTCGTCTTCTCCAATGCTTTCTCCATGTGCTGTGCTTAGTCGCTGAGTCGTGTCTGACTCCTTGCGACCCCATGGGCTGTAGCCCGCCAGGCTCCTCTGTCCGTGGACTGCTCCAGGCAAGAATACTGGAGTAGGTTGCCATGCCCTCCTCCAGGGGATCTTCACAACCCAGGGATCGAACCCAGGTCTCCTGCATTGCAGGCAGATTCTTTTATTGTCTGAGCTACTTTTCTCCATATAGTGTACTTAATAACTGGCCATTAGAAAATAATGAAAAAAGCTTGAATGAGTTTGATCATGCATGTGCTGCCTCCTCAGCCTACAGGAGGGCCCTTCATGAAGCCTTTGGAAAGCTGGGTGAACAGGATTCATTTAGGGGAGGCTGAGCCTGTGTCAGCTGGTGAGGGTTTCTGGGAAGGGGGGTTTTACAAAAAGCAGAGGACTAGTGATGAGCCCTCAATTTCTGAAAAGTGTAGCTAGTGTTTTTTGCATTCAGGGGAGTGTTGGCTGTTACATGTTGAATGAATACAGAATTCCCCCAAGGGTCTCCCTGTGCACACCCTACGAAGGGTTCAAGCTTAGTTTCCAGCCAGCAGAGGAGTAATGCGACCTTGGGCTGACCTCCAGCTGCAAAAGTTGCCTTTCCTCTGGGGCTCTACACCTTTCCACATCCCATTCTTTTTTATCTCCACTGGCTCCAATCAGGCTCTACCTCCCCTTGCCTCTACTGAAATAGGTCCAGTCAAGGACACCAGAGACCTCCTGCATCCAGTCATTCTACTGTCTCTGCCTCAATGCTCAGTGGCAGCCTGAGCCACACAGACAGCTCTCCCCTCCCTGAAACATTTTCTTCTCTCAGCTGCTGGGAGATACCTAGGATTTTCCCCACCCACCCATCTCGTTAGCTACTCCTTCTCCTCTGCTTGGCCTCTAAATGTGGTGTGAGGGCCTCAGGGCTCAGTCTCTGGTGTCATTTTCTCTGCCTTCATCCTGCTTCTGGCTATTTCCCTCGGCTTTGCCTCTCCACTCCTATGGTCTCCGCTGCCACCACTCCCATCCACCTCCTGACAGCTCTTACAACTCCAAGACTCTTCTCTGGGCTCCAAACTTCAGTATTTCTGTCTGCCTACTAGACATCACCTCAAATGCAAACATCCAGAACAAAGCTGTGCCTCTTCCCTCCACCCCTCACCAAATCTCCTCCTCTGTGTTGCTCATCTCTTTAAATGGCACCAGCATAGCTCCAATAGCTCTGGCCACAAACCTAGCAGCATCATCAGTTCCTCTTTCTCCTCCCTCACCTCGATTTATAAATCCATCATCAAGCCCTCTCAGTCTTACCTTCTAAATAGCTCAGGATTCCATCTACTTGTCTTCATCTCCACTCATCACGCCAGCCAAGCCAGCATCCTCTCTCACCTGCATGGCATGTCCTAACTGATCTTCCTGCCTCCACTCTTGCTCCCCCACTGCAATGAGATCGGTGGTGGTTTCAAAACATAAATTGGATTGTGTCTCTCTCCCACTCAATACTGTTTAATGGTTCTTCCATTGTCATCAGAATACAAATCCCAAATCCATGACATGCTCAAGTTACCTCTCTGGTCTCCCCTGCATGACTGCTTCCTCTTTCTTAAACTCTGTGAGCTTTTCTTTGTCCCTCAGTTTTGCACAGTGAGCATAGGCCCTTCACATGTGTTGCCCATCTTCTCCCGTATTCAGCTTCACCTTGTTGACCTGGCTAACTTCTCCTTATCCTTTATGTCACAGCTCAAATGCCACTTCCTCTGGGAATCCACACTGACCCTCGCATTCAGCCTTCAGGGTCCCTGCTCTATGTTTCTAGAGCACACTACATATTCTCCTTGTCATAGCATCGATCTGACTGCACTGTAACTGCCAATTTTCCATCTCTCCATCTAGACTAGAAGCTCTGGAGGGCAAGAAATTCCAGTCTTTTGTTCCCTTCTGGATGCCATGTGTCTAGCTCATAGTAGGCTCTTTGCACCAGTTATCCTTATACTGGAATATTCCTCATGCACATCTTTAAAAGTTTGCCTGCTCATCCTTCAGACCTCAGGCTAAAGATCATCTCTTCACAGATGCTGGCCCTGACCACCAATCAGAGCTAGCCAGCCACTCACTATCACATCACCTTACTTCCTTTCTCTGCATTGCACTTGCCACTCTTGGATATTTTCCTTGCCTGTGAGCTTCTTTTTTATCTGTTCCTGGCCTGTCTTCCCCAGCAGGAACATACCCTCCATGGGAACAGGAACCTTGTCCAGTTTTGCCCCACATTATAGCATAGCAGCTAAGTTAAAGTATAGCTTGTGGTAAGATGAATGTTGGATGAACACATTTTGGATGAATTGAATGAGTGAACCAATGAATGAATCAATCAATCATTCAAATGTAACCCTCTGAGGAGAGCTGAGCATTCTCAAGTGGAAGCTGTAAATTAAGTGAGGAGCTTGTAAAACCACCTTCACAAGTTGAGGCCTAAGATGGGTGATCGTTGGATCCTGAAGGACCATGGCCAACATTCACCTAGCATGAGTTGTCTCTGGGACTCATGAGAGAAGGATACTAAGGAAGGTTCTTTTTTCAAATTTCCAAATGGCACAGACCTTTGGTATGGAGAGAAGAAAAATAGCTCCCTGTGGCCTCCCATGGCTTGCTAATGGAAGGCACTGGCAGGGACTGGCTTCTCAGAACTTTTGATGGGTACTGAAGGTTGATCAACTGGTAACAAGTAAGGCCTGGGACACAGATGTCACATGAGCACTCATGGAAATGAGTGGACCATTGTCTACACCCAGGGCAGGACTGGGATTTTGAACAGTCTCAGCTTTGCTGGAGGGCAGTGAAGAAGCATATACTGGCCAACAGTCCCCACATTCCACTGCCGCCCTGCCTCTCCCCGTCCCGCTACCCTCACGTCCTCCACCCCCAGACCACCAACAGCTAGAACAGAAAGTCATCACTCCACCTCCAGAAACTCTGGCCACAGGAACTTGTCCAACTTACTAAATCAAGCTCTTCACTTCTGTGAATACTAAGAAGCAAACCTAAATGGAGCCCTTGCCAACAAAACTTCTCGCTTGCTCAGCATTGAAGTCGAGCTTCTGAGCTTTCCAACAAACATTTCTGAAGCCACCCCCTTTCTTTTTTAAAACTGCAAACTATAGAGCTCTCTTGCAGAGTCCTCCTCCCTGCTACCCCCTTGATGGCGAGCCATGCCAGTTTGGACACCTCCCAAGGACCAGACTTTTATAAACCAAGCACAAGTTCCCTCAAATGCTGCTTGATTGATGGAAGTTCTGTGGGATTCGACCCTTAGAGGATTCACATTCAAAGTCTCCTTGATTATTAAGTACCGCCAGAATAGACACTAAGCCCCCCAGTATAAAACCAAATGCCCTGAAGTTCCATTTGCTTGCTGTTGCACACACTGTTGTAGGCAATTCAGAGCATTATGTGCCCTCTGGTCCAAGGTACCATGTGTGGTGCTGCTTAAACAATAGAAGACATAATTCTACCCTTAAAAGGGTCCAGTGGGGCCAGATCATCATATGTGCCCAGGACATACGTGTTAATGAAGACACTTGTAGTATAGACACATAAGGCGTGAGCAGTGTTCTCTCTCTATGCCACCTCTGGTGAGTGGGCTGAGCTCTCAGGTATCCTTTGGGCCCCATGACACAGAAGACCCAACTCCAGAATACCAGGAGCAGGCCACATCCCTCACCCAGGGCTAGTGAAAACAGCTCAAGTTTAAATTCTGGTCCCTGGGACAAGAAAATCTTAGAAGATCTAAAGAGCCTCGCAACCCAAGTGAGTTGCTCAGTTGTGTCCAGCTCTTTGCAACCCATGGACTATACAGTCCATGGAATTCTCCAGGCCAGAATACTGGAGTGGGTAGCCGTTCCCTTCACCAGGGGATCCTCCCAACCCAGGGATCTAACCCAGGTCTCCCACATTGCAGGTGGATTCTTTACCAGCTCAGCTACCAAGGAAGCCCTACCAAACTAACCCCCTAATGGAATGTCTGTTAACTGAGTCGACTGGAAATGACTAGCCCTGCCCACAAGGCCGGGTTGGCACGTAAATCTTGGAGCACCAGGGAAGAATTTGCACCTGTGGCTCTGGTCTCATCTTCCTTGCTTCTTTTAAAAAATTTTTATTTTATTGAAGTCTAGTTGATTTACACTGTTGTGTTGATTTCTGCTATACAGCAAAGTGACTCAGTTATGTGTATATATATACATATATATATATGTATATATATATACTTTTTCACATGATTTTCCACTATGGTTTATCACACGATATTGAATATAGTTCCCTGTGCTATATAGTAGGGCCTTGTTGCTTATCCATTCTACATGTGATAGTTTGCATCTGCTAATCCCAGACTCCCATCCCTCCATTGCCTTCCCTTCCGCTTGGCAACCACAAGTCTGTTCTCCATGTCTGTGAGTCTGTTTCTGTTTCATAGATAAGTTCTTTGTGTCTAATTTTAGATTCCACATATAAATGATACCACACAGCATTTGTGTTTCTCTGTCTGACTCATTTCACTTAGCATAATGCCCTCCTAGTTCATCACTGTTGCTGCAAATGGCAGTATTTCATTCTTTTTATGGCTGAGCAGTATTCCATTGTGTATATGTACCACATCTTCTCTATTCATTCATCTGTCGATAGACACTTATGGTATTCCATATCTTGGCAATTATAAATACTGCTGCCATGAACACTGAGGTGCATGTAACTTCAAAGCAGTGTTTTTGGGTTTTTTGGATATATACCCAGGAGGGCAATTGCTGAGTCATGTTAGTTCTATTTTTAGTTTTTTGAGAAACTTCCATACTGTTTTTCACAGTGGTTGCACCAGCTTACATTCCCACTACACGTCTTTGCTCCTTAGTAATCCACTTGATCACACTCCATCACCCAAGCACATTTCCTTTAATGGGAGGCAGAAGAACAAACACAGAGCTGAGCAGTTCCTCTCAGAGGCCTGCACCTGAGGCTCTGGGAGCACAGAAATCAGTGAAGCCACAGTGAACTCAGGAAAGGTAGACATTTTGTGTGGGAGGCAATGGCTCCTAGGGGAAAAAAAAAAAAGAACAACCACAGAAAAAGCAACTTGCTTAACTGGTTATCTTTTTACTTCAGGGCTGGCCACACAATAACCATGTCACAGGATGAGTTTAAAGGAAAATGAGAAAGCATTTCATGGTTTGCAGAAACCACCACACTCGAGCCCAGCTCTGGCATAGCAGTCCAGGGCACACAGCGCTCTGGGAGACAAGGGGGATCACCAGAGTCTGACATGCTCACTGTCTGCACTCTCTCCCCACCATCACGGGCCCACCCACAGCATACCACATCCCAGCCCCCAGGGGACTCTTTCCCATCCAGACTTGGCTGTGAGAAATGGAACTGGGCAAAGGACTCCCTGAGCCCTCAGCCTGGGCTGTTTTTAGCCGAATGGGTCCAATCCACCAAACCACAGCAAAATCTACTGCTAGCAGCTGTAAAGAGGTGCGGAAATGCGGGACAGATGGGAAAGGCCTTTGAAGTAGAGAAGCAGTCCCTAAACGGAGGAGAAAGCCGCATGCTGAGCAGTCATTTTTTTGAAAAATCAAATGGCCCAAGTGCAGGAAAACATGCAGCAAAATCCCCAAAGGTGTTTACAGAATACAACCTTGACTTTCAACTCCTTGGGTGAGGTAAAGTAGCCTGTGAAGAATTTGTTTGTGGATCACCTTTTAGGAAAACTACTTCAGACCCTGCAGCCAATTTCTTGGGATAATCTCATCACTAGACGGCATTTTCTCAACAATTGGTCAACGTCTGATCCATGCCCATGAGGCAGATGTTCCAATAAGGCCAGGCTACCGTGGCTCCCCAAAAAGCAGGTGAAGGGGGTTTTCTCAGGTGTTGTATAACTTGGCTGGGAAGAGCAGCCCCGACTATGTCACGCGTGCTGGCAGCAGCCCTGGAAGCAGTGTGCAATCTCCCAAGAGAGGACTTCTTGGAAGGGCAACACTCACTTAATGAAGGTAGAATTTCTGAAGTCACTGAAGAAATATGAAAGCTCTGATATGCTTGTTAAAAATCCATCTCTACTTTTTTGTGGTGCCAGGTGTTTGGGGAGGAGGGGCGGGGGCGGGGGAGGCCACTAATGTCACAGTTCTTGTCCTGAGCGGGAGGGGATTGCTGAGGGCTTCAGGGCAGGGCTGGGCAGACTTTCTCCGAAAGGGCCAGATAGTGGATATCTTCAGCTTTGTGGGCCTTGTGGGCTCTGTCCCACAGGCTCAATTCTGCCTTTGTGGCTCTAGCAGCCAGAGACAAAATACAAACCAATGAGCGTGGCTAAATGCCAATAAAACTTTATTTGCCAAAGCAGCCTGAGCCTGACTGGCTCTTTGGGCTGGATTTGGCCTATAGTCCATAGCTGGTGACCCTTGCCCTGTGCAAAGCGAAGGCTCATTTGCAGACTTCTTCTGGTTCAGCATCTCCAAACTTGCTGAAAGGTAAAAGGACAAGCTGAGGTCCCTAGACACCCATAATCACTTCTCTTCAACCGTTCTCAGTTGAATCCCATGATGTCATTCTGAAATGCAGTGGGTCACTGACAGGGTCACATTACTCAGAGAAAAACAGGATGTTCGACACCTAAAATATTCAGAACAGGCCCAGAGCTCATCGCTGCAAAAATGCTCTTATATAATGGGAAGCAAGGGAAGGGAAGGGAGCCATGGGCAGCTGAGCAGGGTCAGTCCCTCACAGAGCAGGGGCCAGCTCAGATGGTGGGCCTGCTGCCTCTCCCCCACCCCATCACATCTCCCCTTGCAGCTGTCATCCAGTGGCCAGATGACTTCATTTCAGCTACCCACCCCCCAAATAAAGGGGGTAATAATCTCTCACTTGGGAGAAATACCATATGGTAGATGCTTTGAAAAGTTGTAAGGAAAGTGGAAATTACTTAGGGGGAGAAAGCTACTTCCAAAAGCATGAAATTTGTCTAGAAAAGGATCAGGCAGTTTCTTTGAAATATCATAGCTTCCTAAAAACTCGAGTCTAAACTAACGGATTAGGCAACAAGAGGGACATTATCAAGGCAAATAGGCAGGGAGATCTGTTTCTTTTGTTTACATACCTTTAGTGCAGTTCAAATCCCCGACACTTATTCGCAAAGCCCTCCCATTACCTGCTCCTGCTAGAATCTCCAACCTCAAGGCCACCACTCTCTATCTCATACTCCAGGCTCAAAACTACGTGACACAACAACTTCTAATTCCCGAAGGTCCAGGGCTGTGTGGTTTCATGCTGCTAGGCCTTTGCTCGTGGGGTTCCTTGTTCTAGAAGGCCCGTCTTGCCCTTTAAAACTTAGCTTCTTTATATGCATAAGATAAGTTACAAGGATACATTGTACAGCACAGGGAATATAGTCATTGTTTCATAGTAACTTTAAGTGGAGTATAATCTATAAAAATATTAAATCACTATGTGGTACACCTGAAACTAATATTGTAAATCAACTATACTTCAATGAAAAAAGTCAAAATTCCGCCTCCTTTGTCTGTTCCCTGACCCTCCTAAATATGTTCAGCACCCTCCCTTCTGTGCTACCTATGGCTCTTTTGTACATATTTCTCCTATGGTATTTACCATACCGTTGAGTCATTTGTTTGATTATATGGCTGATTTCTTCAAGCAGACCACGAACTCCTTGCTGTCTGATACATCTTTGGATCTCCAGAGCCTAGACAGTACTGGGCTCATGGGAAGAGCTCCATAAGCATTTGCGGAATTAGGATGTCCAGTAGTGGGAGCACCATATTGCCAGGTGTTTTCTTTTGAACCAGAGCTATGTTCTCCGGGGCTTGCCTAAGTTAGGTCTCCACATTAAGGTCTCTAGACCACAACCATCTGTAGCCCTGGGTTCCTCAGCGTGAGGTTCCAGTCAAATGGGTCATTGGCATAACTCTTTCATGAACTTTAGTCCAACTTTTATACACCAAGCCTCCCAGTCCAATTACTGATAGTCTTCCAGATGGCTCCTTCTTATCCTTCAGGTCTCTTTTAAATGTCTTCTCTTCAGAGAGGCTTTCTATGGCACCCCAGTCCTCGGGTAGATCTTCTTATTACTCTATCTTGGCACACTGTTATTTTGCTTTATGTCATTCATCACAGTCTATAATGATCTGTGCTATTTCTTTACTTGTTTATTGGCTGCCTCTCCCACTAGAGGGTTAGCTCCACAAGGGACTAGCTTATTTGCTGTTGTAGCCCTGGCTTAGAACAGGACTTGGCATTTAGATAGCATTTAATAAATATCTGTTCAATGAATGAACGCTGTGAAGTCTGAGTAACATAATACACCTGGAATGCCTCACACAGTAACTGTTGCCTATGGGTGTGCTGTAAACGTTTTTGTATTGATATCTCTTCAAACACACTAATCCTGGGAAACAGCTAGGATAATGAAGCCACATGTTCCCTGCTCCCACGCTTGCAAAAATGCTTCCTTCCATCTACAGACAAATGAGAAGGGAGATGAAAGCCAAAAAGAGGGCAGTTGTCATCTTTCATGGACAAATAAGATGTATGCAGAAGTGGACAACATTCATCTCTCCTTCAAGGGAAGCAAAAGTTAAATTCCCCACAGCTTGAGCAACCAGGGAAACCAGAAATGTTCGCACATAACCTTAAAAGTGGATCTGACCATACTGCAGAGGAAGACAAGCCCGGGTTAGGAGATTATGACCATATAAGGCCCTGCAGGCCGCTCCCAGTGGAGACCGAGATAATTTGGCACCTCTCAGCAAAGACCAGCAGGACTGCGCTCAGGCCTTTGTTCACCAATAACCCCAGATCTGCTGTCTACATTTTCATCTAAACATTTGAGGAAAACTCTAATACCACCCTAAATATTTCAGGCTTCATAAACCCTTGAAAGAAGTGCAGAAAATAACTCAAAGGTGGTCATCATGGACATGCTTCCTAGAGATCTCCCTGATCTGCTAAGAGGGTGGGATGGGAGGGCAGGGTTCTGGAACAAGGGCTAAGATCTGCTTCTTTTTCTGCCAGTGACCTATAAGGCCAGAGAATTGGAAAACTCTTCTTGTAAAGAGCTGCTGCTGCTGCTGCTGCTAAGTCGCTTCAGTCATGTCCGACTCTATGCGACCCCATAGACCGCAGCCCACCAGGCTCCCCCATCCCTGGGATTCTCCAGGCAAGAATACTGGAGTGGGTTGCCATTTCTTCTCCAATGCAGGAAAGTGAAAAGTGAAGTCGCTCAGTCGTGTGCAACTCTAGCGACCCCATGGACGGCAGCCTACCAGGCTCCTCCATCCATGGGATTTTCCAGGCAAAAGTACTGGAGTGGGGTGCCATTGCCTTCTCCTGTAAAGAGCTAGGTAGCGTTTTTAACTTTGTAGGCCGTAAGGCCTCTATCACCACTCCTCAACTCTGCTATTGGAATGGAAAAGCCTTAGCCCACAGGTAAAAGAATTGGCATGGCTGTGTCTCAATTCAACTTTACAGATGGAAACTGAAATTTGAATCTTATATAATTTTTGCATGTCATGAAGTAGTTTTCTTTTGATTTTTTCCAACCATTTAAAAATGTAAATGCCACTCTTAGTTTTCAGGTAATATAAAAACAGGCAGGTGGTGGGTGGGTCTGAATTGGACTGTGGGCTGCAGCGGACCTCCCCCAGCAGCAAGCAGCCACACACAAGGAGTACAGCCTCAGGTGTTTGACCTCACTTGGATTTTTCAAACTTACTTTCTGGCGAGGTGACCTGGAACAAGGTGGAGTCTGAATCTCAGTTTTCCCCATCTGTGCAGACTTCTCCATCAGCTCTAGAATGAGGTTTCAAAGAGATAAGTCATGGGAAGCACTCAGTATATAGTTCTTGGCACACATTGTACGGGTGTGATAAGTATTAGCTACTGTTATCTGAAATGCCCTTTGCTGAGAGCCAGGTCTTCCCTTCTGATAACCCAAGTGCCTTGCACATCTGATACACAGTAGATGCTCAGGAATTGTTTGCCGAATGAATGACAGAAAGAAAGGAAGGAAGGAAGAATAAATGGAACCCCACTGAAATCTAGCAACTGATGCCTCCACTCACTAGCTGCACAGGCTGTCGGGTTGCAGCCTGTCTCACTTCCAGACATTTAGTTTTGGCCCAATGCCCTTGTTGAGTCCTCATTGTGGATAAAGGGTTGGGGTGGACTTTGTGTGATGTCACGATGTATCTGTGGTAGCTGATCAATAATCACTTGACAAATGAATGCATGAATGAATGAACAGGTATTGCCTAAACCAAGCACTATGGTGTTGGAAGTCCAAGAAAAGAGATTCTTTTCTCCCCTCCCCTGACCATGCCTGGGGCTCCTGATGCTGGGAGGAGTCACAAGAGCGAGAGGGACCCCTCTGAAAGTCTAAGTGAAAGGAGGCAGAAGGTCCTATTCCCTTCTCTTCCTCCCTCATTTGGCACCACCCGGGGCTACTGGTCTGTCCACCACCTGCCTCACTAGGAGACGTGGCTCCCACACAAACAAACTGGGGCTTTTTCAAGCCAAATTTCTCTCCACATCCACATCCTCATCCATAGGGCCCTTGCTCCAGCTGCTAAGGTAAAAGAGGGGTTAGCCAGTGATTCAGGCCCATGTGCTTCATGGGGGGAAGCCATTTATTTTTCTATAAACAGCATATGGTGCTCATCTATGCCTCCCAAGGAGGCTGTGGGGATTCCTGGCACGAGGGTGATTTTGTTTCAAAGACTCTCCTGGGTCCCAGGGCGGGAAAAAAAAAGCTGCTGAAAAGACAGAAAGGGAAATGATCTTGAGCCATCCGCAGCAGTCCCTAAACCACAAAGAGCAGCATGGGCGTATCTGAGGCTCCAGCGCAGGCCTCCCTGGAGGCAGGAAGGCCCCTGTGAGGCCCAGCCAGGCTGATACCACTCAGGCGGAGAAGCGGCGCGGGGATCAATGAGCGCTCTGTGCTTGGCCTCGGGCGCCACCGAGCAGGGGCCCGTGGGCTACGTGCGCGCTGACAAGACCCTTAAAGGATTCCAGCTTTCCTCCAGAGGAAGGCTTGACTTGGCTCCGGCTACAAATACTGTCAACCACATCATAGCTGTTTCACAAAAGTGCTCAGAAAATGGAAAATGTGAAGGGCATTTGTGGGAACCAAGAAGGAGCCAAACACAAGCACAGCATAACTTTTCCCACCACCCAGGGAGCCACCTTCCTGAGTCTCGAGTCTTGAAGAGACAGAAAGGGGAGTCGGGGCACCCACCCCATTGAGCTGGCCCCTATGAGCTTGGTGAGGCTCATGGGAATCGGCATCTCAGAGCCTGCTTTCGGCCTTTGAGTCTATGGTATCAGTCATCTCTTCTGATTAAGAATAGTGATAACAGGGCCTTTCCTGGTGGCCCAGTGGTTACAAATCCTCCTGCCAATGCAGGGGACGCAGGTTCTATCCCTGGGCAGGGAACTAAGATCCCACATGCCAAAGAGCAACTAAGCCCCTCATGCCACAACTAGAGAAGCTTGTGGTGTCACAACTAAGACCCAACGCAGCCAAAAATTAATAAACATTTTTTAAAAAAACTAGTGATAATATCTGTAACAGCCACAACGGATAGAGTGGTCACTGTCACCAAGGCACTGAAACTAAACAGCTATGTGAACTTGGACATTCACTGAACCTCTCTGAGCTTGAATTTCTTGCTTCTCTGTAAAAGAAAGACAATAATAGGGCTTACTTCAGAGGACGCTTGTGATGATTCAACAAAGCTATGAGTGTAAAGGGCTTAACCCTGCCCCTGGCCCATTTGAGGTACTCGGTCAGCAGCAACTTATTATTACTATTCCACATGAAAAGTATCAAGTGATTAAGATCAAAAGGGGACACAAGAACCGTCTGAACTCTGCCTTCTGCACCTCCTCACCCTCACTCTGCTCACCTTACCCTGGCTCTTCAATACACACTCGTCAATTTTCTCCCAATGCCCAGAGGGGCAGCCAGGATGAGGGCTGATCTGGCCATCCAAAAGCATAACCTAATCCCTCAGGGGTCCATGTGCTTATCAACTGCAACTCTGAGCAGACTGCCTCTTTCTTCCTCCCCACCAGGTCCATTTTCTGCAGTTTACATCTCCTTGACAGCTTCACTTTGGCCTGGCTCCACAGGGCAATGCATGAGGCATAGCCCTAGCCAAGTTGTCCATTGGCTATCTTGCCAGGTGACCAAACTGTGAGTCAGAAATACTCAGGCATTTGAAAGCAAAAGCACCCTTTCTGTGATGGCCACCAAAAATAATGCCCCCAAAGATATTTTTTCCCTTGTTTTTCTGAGTGTAAATCAGATGAGAAGGCGAGGGTGGAATGAATGAGGAGAATAGCATTGACATATATAAACCATGTGTAAAACAGACAGCTAGTGGGAAGCTGTTGTATAATACAGGGAGTTCAGCTTGGTGTTTTGGGATGACCAGGAGGGACAGGATGGGGGTGAGGGTGGGAGGGGGGTTCGAGAAGGAGGGGATGTATGCATACCTATAGCTGATTCACTTCAGTGTACAGTAGAAACCAACACAACATTGTAAAGCAATTATACTCCAATTAAAAAATAAAAAATAAACAACAACAAAAAAACCCAAACAAAACAACAAAGCAGAAGAGAAAAAAAAGTGAGTGGTGGCAACCAGTCCTGTGAAGAAAATGTTTCGTCTTGGTTTGTGCACTTGTTCATTCATGGCATTCTTAGTAAGTAGCTGAGTAATACACCACAGGCCTGGGGGGATCGAGTCAGACAAAGGTGCCTGAGCCTGAGGGGCCACTCTCCACTGGTGGAGGTGGACACAGTAAATAAGCAACTGTGATGTGGTGTGAAAGTTCTCTGCGGGAGAGGAGCCTGAGGTGCTGCTGGGCCCCAGAGGAACAGGCACTGAACTCATCCTGGGACTGTGTTTGTGACAACAACAGAAAACAGGCTTTGATGAAAATAAATGGAACTGAGCAGCCCAGGAAACCACATGCAAAGCACCCAGGGCCTGCCAAGGCAGCTCTAGATCTTGTTTCTCTGGGTCGTGGTGACTCTACTGCTATTTCTTGTCTGTTCCTGAGCCTGCTGATTGGGCTCTTGCCTCCAACCCTCAAGGAAGAGTTAATCCTTAAGAGAATACTCACAATATTCTTTTTAAATTCAAGTATAGTTGATTTACAATGTTTCTGTTGTACAGAAAAGGGATTCAGTTATACATATATGTATGTATGTTTTCAGATTATTTTCCATTATAAGTTATCATAGAATATTTAATATAGTTCCCTGTGCTATACAGTAGGACCTTGCTGTTTATCTGTTTTATGAATACTGATGTATATATGTTAATCCCAAACTCTTAATTTATCCATCCCCATCCCCTTTCCCTTTTGGTAACCATAAGTTTGTCTTCTATGTCTGTGAGCCTCTTTCTGTTTTGTAAAAAAGTTCATTTGTATGAATTTTCTAAGATTCTACATGTAAGTGATAACATATATTTGTCTTTGTCTGACTTACTTCACTTAGTATGATAATCTCTAGGTCCATCTGTATTGCTGTAAGTGGCATTATTTCATTCTTTTATGGCGTAGCAGTATCCCATCGTGTGTGTGTGTGTGTGTGTGTGTGTGTGTGTCTATGTACCGCATCTCTTTTATCCATTCATCTGTCGATTGACATTTAGGTTGCTTCCATCTCTTGATTCATAGTGCTGCTATGAACACTGGACTTCATGTATCTTTTAAAATTCTATTTATTTTAATTGATTGATGATTGCTTTATAATATTGGTTTGATTTCTGTCATATATCAACATGAATTAGCCATAGGTGTACATGTATCCCCTCCCTCTTGAACCTTCCTCCCACCTCCCACCCTTTCCTACCCCTCTAGTTTGTTACAGAACCCCAGTTTGGGTTCCCTGAGTTGTACAGTAAATTTCCATTGGCTATCTATTTCACATATGGTAGTGTATATGCTTCCATGCTACTCTCTCCATTCATCTTATCCTTTCCTTCCTCTCCACCACCCTTATCCATAAGTTTGTTCTCTATGTCTGCATCTCCATTGTTGCCCTGAAAATAGGTTCATCAGTAACATCTTTCTAGATTTCATGTATGTTAATATACGATATTTGTTTTCTGACTTACTTCACTCTGTATAATAGGCTCTAGGTTCATCAAGCTCATTAGAACTGACTCGAATGTGTTCCTTTTAATGGTTGATTAGTATTCCATTGCATATATGTAATACAGGCTTCCCTTGTGGCTCAGCTGGTAAGGAATCTGCCTGCAATATGGGAGACCTGGGTTCGACCTCTGGGTTGGGAAGAGCCCCTGGAGGAGGGCATAGTAACCCACTCCGGTATTCTGGCCTAGGGAACTCCATGGACTGTGTAGTCAATGGGGTCACAAAGAGTCGGACACAACTGAGTGACTTTCACTTTCACCACAGTTTTCTTTATCCATTCATCTGTCAATGGATATCCATGTTTCTTCCATGTCCTAGCTCTAGTAAACAGTGCTGCAAAGAACACTGGGGTACATGTGTCTTTTTCAGTTTTGGTTTCCTCAGGGCATATGCCTAGAAGTGGCATTGCTGGGTCCTATGGTGGCTTTATTCCTAGTTTTTTAAGGAATCTCCATACCGTATTGTAACACAGGCTTCCCTTGTGGCTCAGCTGGTAAAGAATCTGCCTGCAATGCGGGAGACCTGGGTTCAATCCCTGGGTTGGGAAGATCCCCTGGAGAAGGGAAAGGCTACCCACTCCAGTATTCTGGCCTGGAGAATTGTCCAAAGAGTTGGACACCACTAAGCAACTTTCACTTCACTATATTATGTTCCATAGTGGCTGTATCAATTTACATTCCTACCAGCAGTGCAAGAGGGTTTCCTTTTCTTCACACCCTCTTTAGAATTTGCTGTTTGTGGATTTTTTGATGAGAGCCTTCATTTATCTTTTTGAATTAAGAGTTTTAATCTTTTCTGGGTATGCACCCAGGAGTGGAACTGCTGAGTCAGCTCACAATATTGTTACAAAATCCAACATAAAAATCCCCAATCCTGTATACAGTAGGATTCCAATTTTGTACTTGTCTGTTTCTGTATGTGGGAGTTCATAATGCGCATGCAGAAAAAAGACTGGAAGGAAACACATCAAAACATTAAAAGTGGCTCTCTTTGGGAAGCATTCTTATATCTTCTTGTTAAATATTTTCATTTTCCCACAATGAATATGTATTCATCTTTATTATCTGAAATATACTGTTAATTTTAAAAACGAAGAGTTTGCAAAAGGCTGCATTGCTATATGATTCTGCTTATATGACATTCTGGAAAAGGCAAAACTATAGGGACAGAAAACAGGTCTGTGGTTGCCGGGAGCCTAGGGTGGGGAAGGGACTAACTACAAATGGACACGGGGGTTTTTGGAGTGATGACAACGTTCTGTATCTTGATTGTGGTGATAGTTACATGATTGTGTGTGTGGTTTTCAAAACTCACAGAACTGAACACTTAGGACAAATGTTGTTGTATATAAAAATTTCCTCAGTAAATCAGAGATTTCTTTTTGGTTAGAGTCTGGATCATTTCTCAGCTTCTATTATTTCTGAAGAATCAAATGGACCTAAGAAGATAATGAAAAATTAGAGGATATGATCTCAAAAAGGAAGATTAAAGAAAGAGATAAAGAAAAGTTTCATATTCCTGTCAGTCTCTTCAAGTTCAGCCTTAAGTGACTGGGGTTTGAGTTTGGTTTCTGTTCTTTGCTCCTTTTTTAATTTTTTTTTCCTTTGCTCCTTTTTTAAAGTCACTTGAGACCAGGATATATATGAAAGATATAGTTTTTCTTGGTATTTAATGAGGTGACTTGAGTATGAATTCAAGTATATGATTTACAACTGGAGTGATATCTTTATGAAACATTTACACCTGTGACAACACCTAATAAAACTTATTTATTATTATTAGAAACATTGCTTTTATGGTTAGAACAGACTCAAAATAATGCCATTGGACCAGACACATACAAATTGATCATTTACCCTATTGATCTTGTCAGTGTCATATCTAAATTCAATCTGATGGAGAATTGAGAAAAGGGCAAGCCAGTGACATCATTTTCTTTAAGAAGATTGGGGTTTTAATTCACTGCACAGGACATGACATAAAGACTATGTTAGAGTAGGGAACTACATGAGCCAGAAGCTGGCATGAACTCAAGATTATCTGTAGAAGGAAAGAGCGATGCCTAGACACAGACTCTCCTTCACGTAAAAGGACTTGAGGGTCCCCTGTGTCTGGCATAGGGGCAGGTGCTACAATTCTTGTCCCGAGTGACCAAGGTAGACACTAGTGTTCAAATTCAGTCATATCATTTAAATATTTATCCTTGGTCCTTTATTTAATATCAAATCAGATAACTGTCCATAAATATTGACATTAGGTGTTGTTATAATCAAGATAGATTCAAAGCTACTCTTTCGTTGCCTCCTTAGAATAAATGTTATGGAAGACAGGTGGGCAACTGGCTCAGTGCAGAGAGAAGAGCTATTCTATTTACTTTTTATGAAGCTGCAAATTCTTCTGTTTCTCCTTGCTGCTGCTAAGTCACTTCAGTCGTGTCCGACTCTGTGCGACCCCATAGACAGAAGTCCACCAGGCTCCCCCGTCCTTGGGATTCTTCAGACAAGAACACTGGAGTGGGTTGCCATTTCCTCCTCCAGTGCATGGAAGTGAAAAGTGAAAGTGAAGTCGCTCAGTCGTGTCCGACTCTTCGTGACTCCATGGGCTGCAGCCCACCAGGCTCCTCCTTCCATGGGATTTTCCAGGCAAGAGTACTGGAGGGGGTTGCCATTGCCTTCTCCGTGTTTCTCCTTAGAAGTGGCTTTAAATGTGTGGTGCAGAAACTGTATGTACAGATGCTCCTGGTTCAAATAAAACCAGTTGAGAAATCACAGAGAAATACTGAAAATTAAAAAATAGTTAAGTAATGGATCCTGGTTAAGGGTATGATGAAAAGATGGCATGGAGTTCACCACAGAAAAAAAAAATTACCTTGTTAGTCCATTTTATTTACAAACTAGGAAATTCAAGCTCTAGACCCATAAAGTCGATGGCCCACTGGATGTCTCCACTTGGATATCACACAGGTACATCATGCTCAGTATGTCCAAACCTGAACTTTTTCCCTTTCCCTCTCCCCAGCATATGCTCTTCCTGGGTTCCCCATCCTGGTGAATGGAGCTACTACCTACCAGTAACTCAGTCCAGAGAAACCTGGCAGTCATCCTTAACACCCTAACCTTCCTCACCTCCAGTATGCAAGCATTCAATAGGTTTCCCCCAAATGTGCTTTGCCATTCCCTTAGTGTTACCATTGGTCTCCACGTTCCTGGATCCAGTGGATGCTCTTCTATCTTTGTATGACTTTGACCTCTTTACTGATTCTGACATTGCTGGAGGTCCCTTCCTAATGAAAAAGTCTTTTTCTCCTTTGATATCTCTAACACCACTCGTCTTTTCTACTAGCCTCTCTAATCCCTTTAAATATGACTGGTTTTGCTTGTCTGTTTGTTGTTGCTTTGTATTTTTGTCTAGGACTCTTTCTATTATATACTTTCTCTTGGTGAGCTCATCTACTCCCAAAGTCTAAATCTCTCTCTTGTGCTTTGGGCTTATATAATTAACTCATCCTTTAAGACTCAATTCAATGCCACCTTCCTCAGGAATCACAGAAGAGTACTTCATCTTATTATAGGCCTGTCTTCACTACTAGACTGTGAGCCCCTTGAAAGCAGGAACTGTGCCATATTCACTGCTGAATTGCCAGGACCCTGGGTAGGTGCTCAGATAAAGTTTGCTGAATGAGTGAGTGAATGAATGATTAGTAGAATCAACTAATTGGTCTCCTATGAATGGTAGAGGTTTGAATCGCCCTACTGACATCCCTGGGCTTCCTAGGTGGCTCAGTGGTAAAGAATCCACCTGCCAATGCAGGAGAAGCAGGAGATGCGGGGTTTAATTCCTGTGTCAGGAAGATCCACTGGAGGAGGAAATGGCAACCCACTCCAGTATTCTTGCCTGGAAAAACCCATAGTCAGAGGAGCCTGGCAGGCTACAGTCCATGGGGTTGCAAGGAGTCGAACATGACCTAGCGACTGAGCACGAACACACTGACTTCCCTACCAATGGGTCAAAAAGAGTACAGCTCAGCTGGATAGAGTATAGTGTAATGAGAGCAGAGTTGATGGCTGCATTATTACCCAGACCAGCCAGATTTGTCCTGGATGGTAACTCGAGGCCAGCTGTGAACTCTGACCAGCTGTCTTGAAAATGTAACGTTAGTCATCAAGAGAAATGGGTGAGAACACAGCATCACAAACCCGGATGGTGGTAGGGTCTCACCCCAGCAAGTAATCTTATTCTTTCATTGATGTCTCCCTTTAGAGGTGGGATTAGTGTCGGCTGATGGAAACCTTGGGGAGAGGGAGAGGAGACTTTTCACCTTCCCGGGGGCTGTACTTCTAACCCCACTCTCTACAGGGAAAGACTCAGGTGAATCAATTAAGTGTTCTCAATAGCTGAAGGGCATACTTCATGAGGTTTAATACACAGTTTTAGATCAGCACATCAGTCCTACAGTTTCTAGATGGGGGAATAAAATCCTACTGAGGAAGGAAAGCAGTCATGAGTTAACACAGAAGCAACTTTAGGAAATACCTAACAGGATCAACATTACCTTTTTTTTTTTTTAAATGACAGCTCTCTGTGGATCATCTTTCTCTCAAGGTAGTTCTGAAGTGACTTTTCCCAGCGACTCTGGAGGCAACGAAGACTTCATTTTGGAAACATTGGCTGGTGAGCTGGTGAGTCACACCTCAGATGAATTAATAAAAGTTAAGAAAACAAAAACCAGATGTTTCCTTCATCTTAATATAGGCCTCTGTGCTTTCTTTTGTCAGTTCTACTGTCAATTGCTGATTTCCTTCTCTTGAGGCAAAAATCAATCTTTAAAAAGTTTGAATATCTGCATCTTTTATGAACTCTGTCCCACAGTGGCTGTTTGGCTCAAATGTCCACACAGACTGCAGCCCTGGCACGGACGCTTTCAGCAAGTGAACGACACAGTGTTTGAGGACAGCACACCAGAGGGCTTTTGGATGCTCCACTGGGTTCGCTGGAGAACTGTCCCAACAGCCTTTGGGAGAAGCACAAAGTGAAGCCGTCTCCTTGCTTGCACGTAAACCTCCCCAGAACCAGAAAGGGTCCGGCCAGCTAGCAGTGGCTTCCTTTCCAGATCCTGGATTCACTTCTTGGCCCTTGACCCTCCCAGAAAATGCTAAGAACTTTAGAGCGCCTGCAACATATATTTTCATCTCCTGCCCAGACCAGTGGAGGATACACTGAAATCCAGAGTGACACACTTTTTAAAGTTTCCTAACACCACCCATCATTCCCTGAGAACTTTGGAAGTATTCTGTATTTTTGTAAGAAAGGAAAATAATTTATTTTTTCCTCCATCTATTGTACTTTGGTTAAAGCAATTATTTTCCCCAGACGCCACCCCAAGCAGAAAGCTCCAGATGTTCTTAGGTCATAATGGGAGAATAGATTGCAAGTCCTAGTGTTTTCCAAGCTTGTGTCCTCTCCCAGCTTTTTCATTTGGGGCCCTGAGTTATTTTCTCTTACTCTGCTTTTCCTGATTGGGTTCCATCTTCTCTTACCTTCCAGAGGAAAAATTGGATTCATATCTTTACTGCCTACATCTCTGAACATCTTTGTCATAAAAGGTTTTTGATATAGATGAACTTATTTGCAAAGCAGAAAGAGAGACACAGATGTAGAGAACAAACATACAGATGCCAAAAAGAGAAGGCAAGGTTGGATAAATTGGGAGATTGGGACTGACATATACACACTAATGTGTATAAAATAGAAAGCTAATGAGAACCTACTGTATAGCACAGGGAACCCTACTCAATGCTCTGTGGTGACCTAAATGGGAAGGAAATCCAAAAAATAGGGGATATATGTATATGTACAGCTGATTCACTTTGCTGTACAGTAGAAACTGACACAGCAGTGTAAAGCAACTGTATTCCAATGAAATTTTTAAAATAAATAAAATTATAGTACTACCATTCTACCCACTCACTTGCCTAACCCAGATCACTGGGAATCATTGTACCACCCCTCACCCTCAACTCAATCACCACGTTTAGTCTCCAAGTCCTGTTGAATCTATGGAGCACCTGTGCATGTCTCCTGCATTTTTTCCCTCCTCTCCACTCTTGACATTTGTACAGTCCAGGCCATGCCCTCTTTCACTAGGCTAAGCCATCATCTCTGTGTCCACTCTTAGTCTGTCCAGATAATCCATCATTCCCATTGCAGCCACAATGAGAGCGAGCTTTCTAGAACCCAAATATGGTCATGTCTTCCACACACTGCCACTCCCTGGCCAGCGCGTGGGCATGGTGGCTTGGGAAAATTCCTGACAACAGTGAGTAATGTGGAAGCATTTGTTAAAGATAGGCTATCATCACAGAAATGGCAAGGCCTCCTTCCCCAGCCTCCTGACCCCTCTCAGGGCTGGGCATTTATCATCCGGACATTCCTCCATCCCAGTGCCATGTTGTCTGTATACCTGCTAGTCTACCCCACTGGACTGTGAACTCTGGATCTTGTGCAGTTCCGTACCCATAGCATCGTGCACAATGCCTGACACAGAGCAGACATTCAGAACTAAATAAAAACAAGCCCCTCTCCCTCAGAGGCAATGCGTTAGTTGCCTATTGCTGCCATGACAATTTACCACAAACACGAAGTGCAAGTGTTAGTCTCTCAGTCGTGTCTGCCTCTCTGCGATCCTATGGACTGCAGCCTGCCAGGTTCCTCTGTCTGTGGGATTCTCTAGGCAAGAATACTGGAGTGGGTTGCCATGCCCTCCTCCGGAGGAACCTCCTGAACCAAGGATCAAACCCGTGTCTCTTATGTCTCCTGCACTGGCAGGCGTACCCTTCACTACTGAGGCACCTGGGAAGCCCCACCACAAACAAAGCACCTTAAAACAACCCGCACTTGTCACCTTATGGTTCTGGAGGCCAGAAGTCTGACAGTCTCACTGGGCTCAAATCAAGGTGTCAGCAGGGCTGCCCTCCTTCCAGAAAATCTGGGGGAAACTGTTTCCTTCCCTTTTCCAACTTTTAGAGACTGCTTTCCTCTCTCTTTCAAACCAGCACTGAAGCATGTGTCTACCCCTGCTTCTGGTGTCACATGTGTTTTTCTGAACACAGCCAGGAGTGTTCTCTAATTCTGTGGGCCTATGGGATTGGACTGGACCCAACTGGACAATCCAGGATAACCTCCCCATCTCCAGGTTGGCTGATTAGCAATCTTAATTTCATCTACAACTGTAATTCTCTTTGCCATGTTACTATTCACAGGTTCCAGGCAAGTTAGGAAGTGAAATATTAGTGGGCTCAAATGTTTAAATATCAGCTTCTTGGTTCCCCTTAGAAAATGGATCTCTGATTGTTGGTCTCAATAAAGTGTTAAAAAACAATTGTGTAGTGCAGACAGGGGGTCTGATCACCATTATCTCACTTTCTCACACCAAACAAGCTCTCAGATGGGAAAAACAGGCAGCTTTCATTGTCTGACAGAAGTCCTCCGGATTTTTCAGATGCAAAAGCAGCTCACGTGCTTTTTGCCTAGTGCACATGGAAACGCAGCTGTATAGGAGATTCAAATGAAGAAAAAAATCATGTAATAAAGCCTTGTGACTCCCCAAGCAACCAAGAGTTGAATACTTGTCAAGCAATTTTGGTAGGATTAGTATTTAAACACATAGTGGACCACTTCAGTTCCAACAAATCTGGAGAAATTAAACCTTGTTTCCAAGAAGCGCTCACAGAGCTTTCAAAGTGTTTTTCCATCACTACAAAAAGAAAGAACTTGCACTGCTAAGCTGTCTCTTGAGTGGGACTCACACCATCAGACCACAGCAGTGGAAAACGAGCAGGACACCAGGGGCGGGGCTCCTGGACAGCAGGGCGGTGCTGCTCAAGGAGAGGGGCTCTTTCACTCAGTACACAGAATTGTCCAGAAACTGTCAGGTCTCACGGCAGTCAGGCTCCAGCCATGACAGCCCCAGCTAAGCCAGTTCTCAGAGTTCAGCCTTCACCGTGGCAACCGCTTGGGAACCCTCCAACTTGCAGAACTGGAGATTCGGAAGGAAAGTCGCTCACAGTAGAAGCATGGCCTGCAGAGAGTTTTCCCTATTTTATTCATGTAGCACCTCATCACAACACCTGGCGGAATACTCAAGCTCATTGTCAAGAGCCTTCTGAATCCTGGTCAAAACGTTTCCATGTACATCACTTCATCTGATCCCCCAATCAGATCTGGCAGCTACTTGGGCCTGGAATCATAACTCAGTACCTACCACAGTGTTGGCACACGACAGTAGCTCAGTAAGTGTTCACTGGATCCACGACCTGTCATATTTTATAAAGGAAGAAACAGGCTCGGAGAGGTTTAAGTAGCTTCCTCAGTGTGCCCAGTGGCAGGCAGGGCTGAAACCTGGCCATTCTGTTCTCCCATTCCACCATGCTGGCCTTCCAAACCCAACTCAGTAAAGGGTATGAGGATGTTTTGCTCCTTTTCAGCAAACTTTTGTTGAGCATCTACCCCAAACCAGAACTTCCCATTACTCTTCCCCTGTCCTCTGCCTGGCCAGTTCCTTCAAGCCCTGGTTTTAATATCAGCTCCTGAGCAAGGCCTCCTCGATGAGCCCTCCCACAGCCACCCAGCCCCTGCCTCCTCACCCAGTACCTCTCACCTGATTCCTGTTTGGTATTTATCCCAACCTCTAATTACTTGATGTGTATATTTGTTTATTTATGGTTGGCTTTCCCCAACTGGAAGTTCCATGAAGGCAGGAAGCCAGCTCAGACTTTCTGGTGACACTTAAGATGAGGGAGATGATGCCACTAAAACAAAAAGCCAACATGGTCTCAGGTGAATCCACAAATATGTTTAGAACAATGGACTCCTAGTGCGAGCATCTGAAATACAGGAAGGCAATGAGATTGTCAGTCTAGGGGCAGAAAGACTCAGGGGAGACACAGCAGTTTTTCTTTTCCAATAACTGAAGGCTGTGATCCCAAAGAGGACCATGGACGTGCCTCAGAGGGCTGGTGGGAGAGGGCTGAAGGGGAGGAAGTTGCAGGGACAGGTTTGGGTTCAAGGTGCTTCTCGTTATGAGTGCTGGGTACTTCCTGTCTTGCACACTCAGCTGTGAGTATAAGAGGGTTGCCTCCATCTATTTTCTTCCTCACTATATGTACCTGGTTATGGTTTCACTCAATATCTATTTGACTGAATGAATTTGTGTGGAAGTTACAGGTAGAGGCTGTCACTATTCACTGCCTGGAATGTTTCTCATCCTCACCTTGTCATCTGCTTGACCCTCTGCTTATTCTGTGGTCTAACCTTAAATATCTCATCATCAGGAAAAGCTTCCTTATCCCCCATGACCAAATGACAGTCCCGCTTAGAGCCTCCTGTACTTTTCCACCCTGTGATGACTGTATTTGGTGTTGTCTGCTACTTGAGGTACGTACTCCCCCACCAGAAGGCACTTGGTGTGTCTTGCCTGAATGATTCCCAGCAACACCATGAGATGGTCACTGGCATCCCCTGCTGTGAGGGCAGGGACCATTGCTGTTTGCTGCTATAGCCACCATGTGGGGCACAGTAAATACACAAATATTTCTTAAATGAATTAACTTTACAGCTAAGAAATTGCAAAAGCTTGGCAACAGTAAGCGGTCAATGTTACACTATAAGCAAGCAGCAGAGTCTAGATTTGAACTCAGGTCTGTGTAACTCCAGAGCCTGGGCTTTTTCTATCAATATTATACCAAACTCTGTGTGGGTTCACAGCCATTGTTTAGGACCTCATGCTCTGCCATCAAAGGTGGGCTCCTTAGTGAAAATATTGGCAGGCACACTGTGAAGGCATGGTGTTAGCCACGTTGCCTTGTCCATGGACTCAGAGATACAAGGGGGCACTTCACTAAGAATTCAAGAAATTTCCCAACCAGGGAACGTGTGTCTGGCAGCCAACAGTGCATCAAATGGAGGAACAGAGCTGAGACTTCATGCCCTACCCTGGCCTGATGACAAGTAAGTGGGGGGTGGGCAGCAGGACAGACATCTGTAATTGCCTTCATCATCCTTCTACTAATACTCAAGATGGAGTAGCCTGTCACCTGGCACTGGAGCTACTAGAGTAGCAGGGAAGAAATGTAGACTTTGGAGTCAAGACTGGATTTGAGTCCTGGCTCTGTCACTTACTAGCAGTGTATCAACCTCCTTCCAGCTAAGTTCCCTCATCAGTGAAAAGACAGTAATGGAATATACCCTCCCGGCATTATGAAGATTAAGTTAAAATGGAAATGAAAAAAATACCTCTCATACACATTGCCTAGACCTAAGCGGGCCCCCAAAATGCAAACTACTTAGTGACTGAATGACTATTTTTGTCATTCCCAGTTTATTGCAAGCCTCACACATCAACGCTGCATCATTTGTGTGAAGTACTTCCTATCAAGGGCTTTCTGATTAAGTCAAGGCTTTTACATCTTCATCTCCAAACACTTGTGCATTGAGTCAGATAAACAAATATACTTTCTCAAACTTAAGGTTTTATGTGTGAATTAGAAAACATGAGTTGGTTGAAGAAACAAGCCTGTGCTGTGGAGGCCACCACCTGGGCCCCTCAAGGACCATGAGCAAGGGAGCTGGAGTGGGTGGCACCAAAAGACAATCATGGTGTGGTTGGTGCCATTACCGGACTAGGCGAAGTGACTGTCAGCAAACCCCAACCTAGAGAACTTCTTACACACAATAAGCAAGACCTGTCTTTAACTTGGAAAAGGACTATTTGTGTGATTGTACTCTCAACCCAACTTGGAACTACCTTACCTAACTTTTTACAGAATTTACTCTCCCCACATAATGGAAGTTAACATGTTCATGACATTATCCATTACCGAGCTAACAGGCTACAAATCAATATAACAGAATTCAACTGCTTTGAATCATATTTCTTAAATGGTCCAACTGTGCCCATGAGCAAACACATCCAGCCTTACACATAAGCACCAAAAATGTGCCACCCCATAAGTTATGTTCTGTTAGGTTTCTGTTTGCTGCTTTTTTAAAAAAAACACCAGTCTTCCCCCGTTCCCAGTAGGTATATAGGTAGAAAAATAAATGAAGTCAGCACTCTTTACCTCTTACTAGAATAAACTGTGACTCAAACACCATGAATGGTTACTTGCAAGGCTATAATTTTTTTAATGACAGATTTTCCTAAAAGAAACCACTATAACGTCTGTCCAAGTCCTCCAAGGGAAAACAAAAAAATACATAAAGATTAAAAGTCTATTACTTTAACAGCACACTGCCAAACACGGACAACTAGGATACAATGCCAAGGAACCTTAAAAAATAACTTGAAAAGACACAACGTTCAAGTCATTCACACGTGTAGGGTCCACAAAGGACAGGAAAACAAGTCCGAGAACAGTCCTACTTGTGCATGATGAGAATTCTGCTCTACCTCATCCAGGTTCATTCAGGTGTCTTAAACCAACAGATGGATGAGCAGAGTTTGTTTTCTTCTTTGCTTGGAGATGCACACATAGATTAGAGGAGAGGAGAATCTTCCAGATGCTGATTTAAGCACAGCAGGCTTGGTTCCCCTTTGATAAAGTACGAAGGCAGATTCAGTTGACTCAAGCTTTATCAGTTTCCCTAAGAAAAAGTCTCATGCATGCTGAAACAGACAAGTTACTGAATTTGTCATGCTAAGTATTTACAGTCATTTTCATAAAGTGAGCCCAGTAACTTGACAGGATAAAAAAGGTAGTTGTGAATTCCTTGTATAACCTTTTACAGCGTGAATGACTTTGTGGGTAAATGACGCTGAAGTTCAAAGCCCCTCAAACATGTTAACAAGAAATTACTGACGGCATGAAGAGGCACACATTATAGAAAATGCACACTTCACGGGTTCCTGCATAGCAGGAAAGTCGCTACCACTACATAACAAATGGCTATGCCAACAGTTAGAGCTGCCACTCAAGGGATCAACAGTAGAATTCCCTTAAAACCGCAAGGAGTGTTTGCATCAGAGCAAGAAAACCTTTGGGAAAATAAGTATATTTTGTTTGGAAAGATATTTTGCATTGGACAATTTGAACATCACATAAACAAAACCGTTTTCAAATTGGATAAGATTTAAGGCAATGCTACTCAGACCTGAGGGGGAAAAAACCTACAGAAGTTTGTTTTTCTTCCAAAACTCTGACAGGTCAGAATCAACATTGGAAAGGATCCCCTCTGCTAAGCATTCAATACACTGTTAGGTATTTGCAGCATTACAAAATAGAATCCACTTTCATACTCTGCATATGAAATGGGCAATTGTTATACACTCTTCCTTGAAAACTGTAAGAAACAAAACAAACATGGCAGCTTAGGTATTTCCTATTAAAAGTCACATGAACATGAAGACAACTACACCTGGTAACACAAAGGCAGAACCGTCCTCACAACAAGCTCGGGAGCGCTGTATTCTCTCCTGACTGGCTGTGGTGTCCTGTGGAACGGTCATGGATTCATAAATTAACATCAACTACAGACTAACGAATGACAAGTAGACACAGTCAATTCAAAAATTTTACATTTTGCTCCTGTTTGGCTGCTAAAGAGCAGCGATTTAAATTGGTATAAAAACTTCTGACCACAAAGCTTGCTATACAGATAAAGTACATAATCAAAAAGTAAGCAGCAATCGAGTTTCTCATTTAAACTTATCTGGTATAGAGTATTTACAGATTTGGGGGGAGAGCTCTCTGAAACCACTACGCTCCTTACTTCTCCTGTCCTCTGCCCACCCCAGCCCCTCCAAATCGAAATCAAGTGTTCCGAACTATATACAACTATACTTTGGCTAAGTGGGCTGGATGGTGCAACTCTTTCCAAGGTCTTGGTCTGGAAAAAAGAAACAAAGTCTTGGAAGTCATGCATAGCGTTCTTTTCTGAGTAGCAGTGTACTGGAGCCAAAAAATTTACTTTTTCACGGCAAAGGGGAAAAGGGGCCCCAGCACTTCACTCCCCAACCTGAATGGGCAAGATCCGAAGCCACTGGCCTCATGCACCATAACAGGCCACCAGACAAAAAGGAAAGAAAAAGGTCACGACAAAGGCAGCAGCAATCAACATAACTTTCCAACAAAGCAACTTCTCCTGCCTGGGCTCCCCCAGAAACAGTGCTCCCTCCTTCCTCTCCCTCCCCTCCCACAAGACAAAATTAATTCACATCACAAGAACTTGGTGCTCTGGTTAAGTGGCAGGTAAATGTAAGAAAGAGTAAATCTGTCACCTTGTATACCTGAACTGAGACATAAAGCTAACAGAACACAAGACATCACTGTGAAATTAACTTTCTAAACAGGTCCAGTCTACATAGTGCGGCCAATAAAAAGTAAAATGAAGAATTTGTTCACAATCTGCCTTGTACAGGGTATTTATAGTCTTTCAATGCTATATAAATAAATAGCATTTATATAGCTTAAACATTCAGAGACATGCACTGGGACTTTTTAGGTAGTACGAATTTCTTCACAATCACATGTGCAAATTTTACAGATCACTAAGTGAGTAACTAGTAAGCTTAGGCTGGACCGTGTCTCGTATTATCTAACAAATTTAAGGGGGGCTCAGAATCATCCATAGGTAGAACCAGGCGTGTTCCCCGAATGACCAGTTCATGGTCCCCAAAGGCAAGTTCCCGATCAAAGGCATCTTCAGAACTGTTTCCCATAAGTCTCCTAGGGGCACCGGATGATGCTGACTCAGTGTTCACAGTAGAATCGCCATACGTCAAACTAATATCACCATCATTGAGGATGAGATCAGAGTCATCGTCTTTCAACTGTTCCTGGTTCTAAATGCAAATAAAACAAGTTTTGAGAATTATTATGAAAAATTAAAGAAACATTTCCAATAGCTGAATTTTCAAGGATGCTGTATTTTCTCTGACCCCACTTGCCCCATTGTGTGCCTGCAGACTGAAGTGCTTGACAGCTGCCAAAATCTCTACTGCTTTCTCTTACCTCCTGTCTCCTCTCCCCTCCTTCAGGTATTAGCTCCTACTTATCACTGAGGTTTTCACTTAAAAGTCACTTTCTCCCAGAAGTCTTCTTTGATCGTCCAAGGCTAGCTTAGTGCCCTCTTGTGTTCTTCCCTAGCAGCCTGCACTTAGCCCTCTCCCTACAGTGGCACTTACCCCTTTTCATAGCTGCACATGCAGGGATCTGCATCACATCTCCCCCCACTAGACTCTAAATCCCTTGTATGCTGTAGTTCAACCACCTAACAATTTGGGGTACACAGAAAAGTATTCACTAAATGTAAGTGCAATTCATTGCTGAATAGGTTTAAATAAATGAAGCGCTTACTTTCATGTCAACAATGCCTAGAAATATTGAACCTTCACTACCCTCATTACATACTTGTCAAGCAGCTCAAAAAGCTTTTGTTCTAATGGAAATTTGGGGGCCAAAAAGAATATAATTTCATAAAGTTCCAGAAGAGGGAAAAGTGTCCAGGATATATAGTGCCATTTTGGTTAATTAAAAAATGTACATGTGCATAGTGAGAAAGGGTCTGGAAGATCCCCTGGAGAAGGAAATGGCAACCCACTCCAGTATTCTTGCCTGAAGAGTCCCATGGACAGAGGAGCCTGGTGGGGTACAGCCCACAGGGTCACAAAGAGTCAGACACAACTGAGTAACTAAACCACCACCACATATCAGTAAACAATGATGTCACAGTCAGCAAGAAACTGCAGCCCTCCAATGTGAGCTGGTGAGCCTGAGCAAACTCAGGAAGGAAAGAATACCTGCCATCCAGCAGCCATCAAACTGCAGCCACAGCCCACAGTGAGCCCCAAGGGAGCTCAGGGTGTGAAAACATAGGATACCCGCCCCACACAGCTGAGGTGCATTTCAAAGGAATGCTTTCAGTGAGCCCAGACTTTGCCATCTTCCCATCATAAAAAAGCACTAGATTCCTTCTTTTGGGATATCTGGTTTTCTTTAATTTACAAAAACTTTTGACATTCAGACTTCCCACCCTTTGTTGCAAAATTTTTATATAACCTGGTTCCACCTACCCTATGCCTCAGCTCCAATCCACCCCACTCCCCCCACTCCCACCTCCAGGGAACAGTTTTCTCAGGGTTTCTTGAGATGCTGCCTCCCAGACTTGAAGTACCCCAAATTCCAACTTTTAGGTTGTGACTATTTTTCCAGTCAACAATAGAAAAGTCTAGAAGGGTATTCAACAAAATGATGATAGCAAGCTCTGCATGATAGGATTGCTAATGGTTTTTATAGTTTTCTTTATGTTTCTGTATTATCTGAAATTTTATTATAATGAATACTTATTACTTTTAAAAATCAGAAAGTCATTTTATTTAAATGTAGAGTAAGAATCATTGTAAATACTCATGTTGATACAGCAAAAAAAGTCTGTGACTAATACTCCTTGAGGGAAGTAGATAGAAACCTCCTACACCCAACTCTCCTATCCTGTGCATTTAAAAATGTTAAGTTTGTCTAAGATAGTCAAATAGACTGAGGACACTATTAGACTAAAATTTCACATTTGCTGTTGCTGGAAATTTTAAAATTCTTTGCTGTTGCTAGAGATTTGCCTCAACACTCAAAGAAAAAGACCTGTAAATTAAAAACCAAAGAAACCCGCTCCACCAACCAGCCATAATCCCTTCCAAGCCAATCCAGCTGTAAGTCTAAGCTGTAAGTCTAAGGAGCCTGTCTATCACTTAATTCAGCAATGCCCACAACAAAGCTCTGTGGGGCCTTCACACATCAGCAGGGGCTCTTCAGCACCTTGGACTGCCTTTATTAAGTTTGAAGTTTGGGGCAATAGCTACCAAATCTTAAAATGCATATGCCTTTTGACCCAGCGATTTAACCTTTAAAATCTATTCTTTATAACTTTATATTATTGGGTAAACATATATACAAGGATACTCACTGTAAACATTGTTTGTAATAACAAAAACACAAAAGGAATGAGACTGACTAGATCAACCTTAGTAAAGCTACACTACGCAGCCACCAATAGACAGAAGGTTCTTGTGGACTCTTACAAAGGTATCCATGCTGTGGATCATTAGGTGAAAAAAAGCAAGTAGCAGGACAATACTATTATAATCCTGTTAAGGGAAGCACACCGATTGAAACCGCCCACCTTGGCCAGGCACCATAGTAACTTTGCATGAGTTGTTGTATGACAGGAGATCCTGATAAGGAATACGGAATAAGCCACCACCAACCAGAAGAGTTCGGGGAAGGTTAAAAGGAGACACCATGTGTCCATCCACTTCCCAGAATCTCTCTCGCTAGCATCCATCTTGGCTGAGCGATGTGTGCGCCACCAGGAAAGACTCTGAATTAGAGTGATTGGCCAAAGACCACCCGGAAACTAATCCCATCACCATAAAACCCGAGACTGCAAGCCACACAGCAGAGCAGTTCTCCTGGGTTCCCTTACCCTACTGCTCTCCACCCGGGTGCCCTTTCCCAATAAAATCTCTTGCTTTGTCAGCACATGTGTCTCCTCGGACAGTTCATTTCCGAGTGTTAGACAAGAGCCCAGTTTCGGGCCCTGGAAGGGGTCCGCCTTCCTGCAACAATCCCATTGTAAAAAAACAATAACAGACAGTTATATACACACATAGAAGTTTGTATAGATAAAATATATCTGGGACTATCCACAATAAACTCTTAAAAAGACTGTCTCTAGGGGATGTGGTGGGAGAAAGAGAGTGACTTTCATTTATCACTTTGTACATTCTATACTGTTTGAATATCTGGCTGTAAGTATGCTGCTGCTGCTGCTGCTAAGTCGCTTCAGTCGTGTCCGACTCTGTGCAACCCCATAGACGGCACCCACCAGGCTCCCCCGTCCCTGGGATTCTCCAGGCAAGAACACTGGAGTGGGTTGCCATTTCCTTCTCCAATGCATGAAAGTGGAAAGTGAAAGTGAAGTCACTCAGTCGTGTCTGACTCTTAGCGACCCCATGGACTGCAGCCTACCAGGCTCCTCCATCCATGGGATTTTCCAGGCAACAGTACTGGAGTGGGGTGCCATTGCCTTCTCCTGTAAGTATGCTACTTTTGTAATTTAATAAGGAGTCAGCATAACAAAAAATTAAATTAGAAATGAAGTTTTATGGTTGTTCTGGGTTACACTGCATCCCCCTCATCCCCTAGAAATATGAAATCCTAACTCCCAGTATCTGTGAAAGTGACCTTATCTGGAAGTACAGACTTTTAAGGGATCATGTTAAGATGAGGTCTTTAGTGTGGGCCCTGATCAAGTATGGCTGGAGGGTGTCCTTATAAAAAGGGGAAATTTGGAGACACAGACCTGCACGTGCACACACACACACACACACACACACACACACACACAGGGAAAATGCCAGGTGAAGATGAAGACAGAGATCACGGTGATGCATCTTCAAGCCAAGGAATGCCAAAGATGGCCTGCAAACCGCTAGAAGCTAGAGAGAGGTCTGGAATAGACTCTCTCTCAGAGCCCTTAGGACCCAACCCTGCTGGCACCTGGACCTCAGACTTCCAGCCTCCAGACTGTGAGACAGTAAATTTCTGCTGTTAAGTTTGGGGTACTCTGTTATGACAGCCCAAGGAAGCAAATAGAACAATGTTGTATTCTGCTATATTCCACAGAACACACAGGCATTGTGCAGCTCTTCTGGCTTTTCATGATGGTGAGTAGGTCTCTGGAATCCAACAGCCAGGCCTCACTGACTTAGCTGACAAAGCTGGCTGACCCCTCAGCAGACAGCCATGTGGGCTAACAGGGTAAAGAGGGAATGGGCACTGTGCTTGATACGGGAGCCTGGGTAAAGTGGGAGGGAGGGACAAGACAACATGGGGTGTGCCCCCCACCCACCAGCAGTCAGTGTATGGACTCAACATAACATAGTGCTGCAGGGTACTCCTCCCTGACCCAGGTGCCACCCCAGCTAAGGCTCCCCTTCCCTGTCCATTCTCCATGAGACCTACGCTAAAACACCACAGAGGAGGTCATAAGGAAGTGTGTATGTGTGTGTGGGTGTGCATGTGCACACACATCTACACTGTTTTACCACACCCTTGCCTCTCAAGGTGTTACATCAGAGTAGTCAAAACTGACAGGTTTTGTTAACATGGGGACTTTATTTGATGTCACAGATTATTTTTGAAGGATTGGGTTAGAAGTAAAGTTTTTAACAAAAAACTTGAAAAAAACTAAATGCTCATATTTTAAAATAAAAACTGCTTAGCATTTGTCATTTCTTTCTTTGTTGCAGTACCTGCTAAATTACCAATCTTACATTGGCAGTTAAGGAAAAATATGGAATTTAGATTATATCTAGGTATGTTGATGCCTCCCATGAGATATACAATACAGGTAGATAAACTTGCCCTTATATATGAAATAAAAGACCATCTGCTGCACTTTAGGAGCATCAAAAAATGTTTTAGTAATCCTCTCATCATGACTGTGATGATCCAAATTTATAGATTAAAATATATAAAGTTAGTATTGAGTTCAGACCACATGCTGCAAATAATTGATTCTCCAGGCAAGAACACTGGAGTGGGTTGCCATTTCCTTCTCCAATGCAGTAAAGTGAAAAGTGAAAATGAAGTCGCTCAGTTGTGTCCGACTCTTAGCGACCCCATGGACTGCAGCCTACCAGGCTCCTCCACCCATGGGACTTTCCAGGCAAGAGTATACTGGAGTGGGTTGCCATTGCCTTCTCTGAAATTGAAAACCAGCACAGAAATAGAATTTTTTTTACTAAAATTACTGATAGCAAGATGCTATTCCATATCTGTTTTCAAATGATGTTTCAAACACTGTGAATTATAATAAATTTAGAGATAAATTATATCTATTCCATATACAATTTATATAAAAATTATTATATATATAATAAATTTAGAGATTTCAGTGCACTTTCTAGCTGAGCAACATATGTTTATATTCCTGCTTGTGGCTTTTATATCATAAAAGCAAGCAAAGCAAAACAAAACAAAACAAAAACAGCAGTCACCCATCCATAGAGCAGATACATTTAAATTTAACTTAATGAAGAACTGAGGTTCTGGATGAAACCAACTTACCTCATAGGCCTGGGGACTGGTCAGGCATCTTGCAATGGGGCCACAGCAGGCAGGCAGGGTGGTGGTAAGAGGAGGCCCGCTATGCGTCAACAGAGGCTTCAGATAGCTGTGCTGGTTAAGGAAGAGCTGTGTTCCTTTCTTTATCAATTTAAAAACAACACTCTGCTTGATTACAATCACTGTCACAGTGTACCAACCACTTCAGATAGCAAATGTCCCACTTCATGACCCTGTTATGTCAGTGAGATAGCAACATTTTAAAATTTTGTAATATTATCTCTGTTTTACAAATATGGAAACTCAGGCTCACAGAAGTCAACGATCTGCCTAAAGTCACACAAGTAAATGGAGGACCAATACTCAAACCCAGATCAGTCTGATTCCAGATCCTATGACCTTTTGACCACTACATCATATTGCCTTTATGATTTTACTAAAGGCAAAATCACACTCGATTTAGCACCGAAGGAGATACAGAAGAAAGAATACTAAAGAGCCTGAAAAGCGATTAAACATTTCAGTAGTAGAATATAGTAATAAAAAATGGTTTTCATTATTTACTATGGATTCAGCTGGCCTCTTCAATGAGTTGAAACTTCAGTATCAGAGGAAATGCAATTCTAAAAATATTTTTAAAAATTATGCATCATGAGTTCCTCTGTCACAGACTCTCATTTTAGCATTCATCTATTCTCCAAAAATAAAAACAGATGCAATAATATATTTGATACTTGAAAGGAAAAAAGAGAGAATCACAAGAAAAAGCAGAGAAAGGGAGAAAGACACATATACATATTCCCTACTTTCTAAAATTACAACCTAAGGTTGTTCTCAATTAAAAATGAAAGAAATTTACATAAATTCCCATAAACTCTAAGGTTAAAGTACTTTGTATAAACACACTTATATAGTTCATAAAACATCTTGCCACACAAAAATCACTGAAAATCTGGAATGATGAATTGTACTAGTGCATCAAGTACAGAAACTACCACATCTTAGTTCAGTGGTACTTAACAGGGTACTTAGTACTGAGGCTAATAAGTCTTGGTGTTTAACTCTACAAGAACAAATTCCCTACAAACTAAAACTTATCAAATATTGACCAAAAAATCTGAATGGTCCAGTATCTATCAAACAAACTAAAACATTGCTCATACAAAAAGCTCCAGGCCCAGAAAGCTTCACTGGTTAAAATCTTCCTGGCACTTAAGAAGCAACACCAAGCTTACATAAAGTCCTCCACAAAACAGAAAAAGAGAAAAAGTCTTCCCTACTTGTTTTATAAAATTAGCACAGTCTTATTATAGAAACATGATAAGGATATTACAAGAAAAAAAATCACAAGCCAATACTTCTCATGAAAATAGACACAAAATATGAGCAACTAAATCCAGTGTCACACAATGAATAACATATCATGATCAAATGGGATTTGTTCCACCAAACTAAGATTGGCTTAACATTCAATTGATGAAAATCAGCAAGATAAAACACTAACAGAGAAAAAAATAAACACGTGATCATTTCAATTGATGCAGGAAAAGGGTCTGATAATACTCAATACCTATTTATGATAAGAACTCTCAGCAAACTAGAAAAAAAGAGAATTTTCTTAAATTGATCACAGATATCTCAAAAACTTATAGCTAATATCATACTTAATGGTGAAATATTGAAAAATATCCCTTGAGGTCAGGAATAAGACAAGAATGCCCACTGTCATCACTTATATTTAACATTGCATTGGGAAGGTCCAGCCACTATCAGTTCAGTTCACTCGCTCAGTTGGGTCCAACTCTTTGTGACCCCAAGGACTGCAGCATTGCAGGCTTCCCTGTCCATCACCAACTCCCAGAGCTTGCTCAAACTCATGTTCATCGAGTTGGAGATGCCATCCAACCATCTCTTCCCCTGTCACCCCCTTCTCTCCTGCCTTCAATCTTTCCCAGCATCAGGGTCTTTTCCAATGAGTCAGTATTTCCCATCAGGTGGTAAAAGTATTGGAGCTTCAGCTTCAACATCAGTCCTTCCAGTGAATATTCAGGACTAATTCCCTTTATCATTGACTGGTTTGATTTCCTTGCAGTCCAAGGGATTCTCAAGAGTCTTCTCCAACACCACAGTTCAAAAGCATCAATTCTTCGGCACTCAGATTTCTTTATGGTCTAAATCTCACATCCATACATGACTACTGGAAAAACCATAACTTTAACTAGATGGACCTTTGTTGGCAAAGTAACGTCTCTGCTTTTTAATATGCTGTCTAGGTTGGTCATTGCTTTTCTTCCAAGAGGCAAGCGTCTTTTAATTTCATGGCTGCAGTCACCATCTGCAGTGATTTTGGAGCTCAAGAAAATAAAAGTCTGTCACTGTTTCCACTGTTTCCCCATCTATTTGCCATGAAGTGATGGGACCAGATGCCATGATCTTCGCTTTTGGAATGTTAGGTTTTAAGCCAGCTTTTTCACTCTCCTCTTTCCTTTCATTTTCACCAAGAGACTCTTTAGTTCTTCGCTTTCTGCCATAAGACTGGTGTCATCTACGTATCTGAAGTTATTGATATTTCTCTTGGCAATCTTGATTCCAGCTTGTGTTTCATCAAGTCCGGCATTTTGCATGATGTACTCTGCATATAAGTTAAATAAAACAGCTTTGACGTACTCCTTTCCCAATTTGGAACCAGTCTGTTGTTCCATGTCCAGTTCTAACTGTTGCTTCCTGACCTGCATACAGATTTCTCAGGAGGCAGATCAGGTGGTCTGGTACTCCCATCTCTTTCAGAATTTTCCACAGTTTATTGTGATCCACACAGTCAAAGGCTTTGGCATAGTCAATAAAGCAGAAGTAGATGTTTTTCTGGAACTCTCTTGCTTTTTCCATGATCCAGCAGATGTTGGCAATTTGATCTCTGGTTCCTCTGCCTATTCTAAAACCACCTTGAATATCTGGAAGTTCACCGTTCATGGATTGCTGAAGCCTGGCTTGGAGAATTTTGAGCATTATTTTGCTAGTGTGTGAGATGAGTGCAATTGTGTGGTAGTTTGAACATTCTTTGGCATTGCTTTTCTTTGGGATTGGAATGAAAAGTGACCTTTCCAGTCCTGTGGCCACTGCTGAGTTTTGCAAATTTGCTGGCATATTGAGTGCAGCAGTTTCACAGCATCATCTTTCAGGATTTGAAAGAGCTCAACTGGAATTCCATCACCTCCACTAGCTTTGTTCATAGTGATGCTTCCTAAGCCCCACACAACTTGGCATTCCAGGAAGTCTGGCTCTAGGTTGGTGATCACACCATCATGATTATCTGTGTCATTAAGATCTTTTTTTGTATAGTTCTTCTGTGTATTCTTGCCACCTCTTCTTAGTCACTTCTGTTTCTGTTAGGCCCATACCATTTCTGTCCTTTACTGTGTCCATCTTTGCATGAAGTGTTCCCTCAGTATCTCTAATTTTCTTGAAGAGATCTCTAGTCTTTCCTATTCTATTATTTGCCTCTATTTCTTTGCATTGATCACTGAGGAAGGATTTCTTATCTCTCCTTGCTATTCTTTGGAACTCTGCATTCAGATGGGTATATCTTTCCTTTTCTCCTTTGCCTTTAGCTTCTGTTCTTTTCTCAGCTATTTGTAAGGCCTCCTCAGACAACCATTTTGCCTTTTTGCATTTCTTTTTCTTGGGGATGGTCTTGATCACTGCCTCCTGTACAAAGTCATGAACCTCCATCCATAGTTCTTCAGGTACTCTGTCTATCAGATCTAAGCCCTTGAATCTATTTGTCATTTCCACTATATAATCGTAAGGGATTTGATTTAAGTCATACCTGAATGGCCTAGTGGTTTTCCTTACTTTCTTCCATTTAAATCTGAATTTTGCAATAAGGAGTTCATGATCTGAACTCTAGTCCCATCACTTCATGGCAAATAGAAGGGAAAAAGTAGAAGCAGTGACAGATTTTTTTGGAGGATCCAAAATCACTGTGGATGGTGACTGCAGCCATTAAATTAAAAGATGCTTGCTCCTTGGAAGGAAATCTATGACAAACCTAGACAGCATAATAAAAAAGCAAAGACATCACTCTGCTGACAATGGTCCAAATAGTCAAAGCTATTGTTTTTCCAGTAGTCGTGTACAGATGTGAGAGTTGGATCATAAAGAAGGCTGAGCACCAAAGAATTGATGCTTTCAAATTGTGGTGCTGGAGAAGAATCTTGAGAGTCCCTTGGACAGCAAGGAAATCAAACCAGTCAATCTTAAAGGAAATCAGTCCTGAATATTCATTGGAAGGACTGATGCTGAAGCTGAAGCTCCAATACTTTGGCCACCTGATGCGAAGTACTGACTCACTGGAAAAGACCCTGATGCTAGGAAAAGTTGAAGGCAAAAGGAGAAGGGGGCAGCAGTGGATGAGATGGTTAGATAGCAACACCGACTCAATGGACATGAGTTTAAGTAAACTCCAGGAGATAGTGAAGGACAGGGAAGCCTGGCGTTCTGTAGTCCATGGGGTAGCAAAGAGTTGAACACAAGTTAGCAACTGAACAATACCATAGATACGCATTCATTCGTGTTTCGATATATTAGAATCCTTCCAGAAAGTGAATGTAAAAATCTAGCAAACAGAATATAGTAAGTAGTAGCTTCTAATGATAAGTGTCAAGTGCATTTTTCTTAAACATAGAAGGTTTTGATCAGAAAGTCAAAAGCAAGGAAAAAGGATTTTACATAGCTGTCCCAAAGTCACTTCAACAGAACATAAACTAGGTTCTGATTCACTTAAAGTCTCAGCCAGAAAGAACTCCATAATCCCTTTATCTAGTTCAATTTTCAAATAAGAAATTAATTTTAATAAATAGTGAGTGATACAATTTTTTAAAAGGCATGATTTAGGGACTTCCCTGGTGGGCCAGTGATTAAGACTTTGCCTTCCAATGCAGGGGGGTTGGGTTTGCTCTGGTCCAGGAGCTAAGATCCCACATGTCTCTTGGCCAAAAAACCAGAAACAGAAGCAGTACTGTAACAAATGTAATAAAGACTTCAAAAATAGTTCATATAAAAAGTATCCTTTAAAAAAATTTTTTAAAAGCATGATTTAAACAGGTTATTATATATAACCTGACTTAAAGTATAGCTATGAAGAAGACTGTTACAATAGGACAAGAAAGAAATCTGGTAAATAATGAAGCACTGGCATTCTGAATGGAGAGGAGAATCCTCCAGTCTTTGGAAAGGTCAGAGAAAAGACATCAATGATCACTGCGGTATCTAGCATTGCTGAGTTTCTCATTCCCATGCTTCTTCCTAAGCCTGCCTTTCCTCTTTTACCCTAGCAAGCACACTGACAAACACCAACAAATTCCTTTTGCGGCATTCACTCAATTAGCTAAAAGACAATAAATATTAAAGTTTACTCCATAAATAAACCTATATATCAAAGCAAGTCTATCATAAAGGCTCTTGAGTCCCTACTGGCTTCACGGGTTTTCAGAGGAATTCATCCATGTGTGTGGATAACCTTCTCCACTACACTGAAGGGGAAAAGGAAGACCAAAGGTATGTTTTATATTCCAGTTCAGGAAGAGAGTAGTCAAAACAGTTGTTCCATTAAATTGTAATCATTCATATCCATACTGTTTTTTTCTCAATTAAGGATACTTGTGATCAAAGTTATACCACATCCGGAAGAGCCACGCGCTCTCTGCTTTGGTAGTTCTTCTTTCACTTTCAGGAATACCCTGCAAACAGACAATAAGTAAGTCAATATATACATAAAGACAAAAAACACATTCATTTAAGAGTCATTGCTTTGTAGAATTACAAATATAGCCTAATTTAAGAGCTTGTATATTGCAGCTTAGGAATAAGAAACTGAAGTATTTTTCTGAACACTTCTATTACTCAGGCTGCTTCCTGATTTATGAGTCGACTGGCATTTAGCAAAATTAATGTGGGATAATCCACCCCCTAAATCTGAAAGCTTTACACCCACAATGTGAACTGCACCTTAAGCGGAAAACATCCCATAAACATTCTGATCTTTGGGAGTTGTCATGGGTCTCAAAACTAACTGGCATTTTCAAAGATGCTATTATGTTGTTAGAACATTAGCAAAATTTAAGTAAGTAGGGAAATTCCATGGTAAGCCAGGCTGGGTAGGAGGGAAAACTAACACAGCAAGCGGATCTCTTCAAAAACAGCTCCCTCCAAAACATAAACTGCATCCCCATGTGTAACACGGAGCAGTCAGCAGTGGCGCTGTGAGGCCATCTGGTTCATCTCGGCTCTGATGTGAACTAGTTGGGCAAGTCCCTTCCCCTCCCAGCCTGAGTTTTTTCATGAATACAATGCGAACCTTACTCAAAAGCTCTTTCCAGCATGAATGTTCTGTTTCCAAGATTTTCAAAGAGTACAGTTTAGATTCTGGGTTTGGTTCCTGTTTTGTTCCTGTTTTTCCTGATCCTCAAAATAAGTGAATCTTCCTCTCAGTAGGTATCAAAATACAAAATGTCTGAGAACACTGAACAGGCTTACAGTGTTTACTTTCACATCAGGAGGCATTAGTTTGTATAGCTCCACTTTTTAGAAGAGCAACAAATCTACAAATCTCACGATCCCCTCACCACACGAACACCTGTAAACCTAACCCCTACATGTTCCATAGTTACTAAAATCTTCCTCTGTGCTTCCCAGTGGACACTTGAAATATTGAGTAAACAATATACTGAGCCAAGGCATCCACAGTTTTGAGGGCAAAGTAAAAATGACATTTTTTTCTGGATGTCACAGTTGGTACTCACCTACCTGGCTCTTTCCCTGTCACTCCATTTCCATTTGTCCTCTGTGGTGACAGAGGGGACATAACAGGTAGAGGCATACACAGATGGTGATCAAGCATTGGTCTGGGGAGCTGTCTGATCACTACTCTTTTTTCGACATGGGGGTGGAGGCACTGAGGGGCTATTACCCTTTGGAAACTACCCCAGGAACTCAGCATCATGGGAACTCATCCAGCCTGGTTTGTACAATTATTTCAAACCCATGAAATTATACTTTAAGGTTCTGATCACAAAAGAGGCAGGTGCGTCCTAGGTCACATACAAACTCATCACTCGATAGCTAGCAAAATTAGCATTCAGGAAATGAATCTGACAAAAAAAATTTTTTTAATTACACTCTGAAGACAAGTAGACCAGGGCCTGTTTCAGACAAGAAAAAGAACTATTGTTTTTAAAGAGATGCTTTCCATTTTCAAAAACCTCATTTCTGTTATTTCCCATCTCATGTCTAGGGCAGAGGCACCTATTCAGCTGTGCTCAGAAAGCATTAAAAGGTGGAAGAAAAATACCAGGAAAAGGTGGTCAGTCTAGAGAAAGCACGGAGTTACAATGCACTAGTCTACCAAGTTCTGTTTCAAGGAAACAACAGAGAAAGTGACACATGAGTGTAAGCAAGGAAACATGGGCAGGGCTGAGGCAGAGGGTAAGAAAGCACATTCTCCTGAACAGGCAGGGAAGCCTGGCTGAAGAGCCCAAGGCTTCCAGGCAGTTCTCAAGGGCAGCTGCTGGTCATCCAATTTGAAAGTTGCACAGGAAAAGCAGCTGGAGTGGGGCTTACATCAGAGACAAGACTTCATGCGGAAACCAAAATGGAAAAAGGCTCCCCGTGCCAGAACAGTCACTTGAAAACCCAGGAGTGCTTAAGGGACTGCTCTTGTCTGTGGCCAAAGCCCAGCCTTGCCCACAGATAGGGGAGCTGTCACCCTTGATAACCACACGCGGCCTAAAATTCAGTTTTGTCTCTATCGAGCAGTGAGAAAAGCCAGGAATGATATGATGTCAGTTAAAAGCTGATGCAAATAGTACAGAATCTAAATAACAGTGGCATGAAGTCTACGTAGACTTGTTTTCTTTCCAAGCAACCACACATTTGACAGAAATGCCAGGACAACACAAATGCATATTTACCAAGTGTTCTTGGTCTGAATCAACACCAACCCTAAAAGAAAAACACAAAAGGCAAATGAGATCTTGAAGAAAAAAAAAAAAAAAAAAAAAAAGCCCTATTCACATATGAGTACTCTTAGGCAACTATTTTTCTCAACACAGAAGCTATGAAATGACTAATATTTTTGTGCTTCTCAATGGCTGCTGCTGTAGACTTTTGGCTCCTGCCACTTTCCTTAGCAACAGCTTGACTCCTAAGGTAAGCAGGGTCTACTAACCTTCTCTTCCCGCAAGCCAATCCCACTTACCAGTTTCAGAAAAAATAACTTTTTCTTTTGTAACCAAGTCCACAATAAGCAGGAGTCAGGGCAAGCAGTGCTGCCCAGTGGCCGAATAAGAACTCTAGGGCAGTTCCACAAACAAGGTTGGCCCATTGCAGTTCCGAGAGGAAGCTGCATGTTTTCAGACCTCTCAGCTCTCCTGGCAACATTCTGTTATGATGACTGAAGAGAAGGTCCAATTCCAGGGTGTTTTTCCATAGGTGAATGGATAGCTATTAGCCTTGGTTCTTCATGACTCTTTTTTATCTGCTTTCAATATCTCAGGGAACAGCTTCATTATGAGAAGCTCTCTTTGACTCCTCTATCTCCTCAATCTGAGCACTCACCACCTCTGTTCATTCTCCCTCTAAACTGTCTCTCAGATCCTCTCTCCTTTCCATTTCAACTGCTCAAGCTGGGACCTCATTCTGACTCACAGCATCTGGAGCAACTGGCTGTAAGGGTCCCCTGCTGCCAGGCTCTCCCTGAGAGTTAGCCATCTCAAGCAGAGAGCTCACTGGCTTACTACCTTTACAAAAGTCTCTGAGACCAGCTTGTAACTCAGAGGGTCAGGTCTAAAGTCCTTTGTGTGGCATTCAAGACTCTTCAAATTAGCCACCCCTGCCACTCTGGCCCAGTTTTCCCCTCACCCTCGCCCAAACACCTGCTGGTAGTGAGACCCGACTGCTCCTTGCCCCAGACCCTGTCCTCTCCTGAGCTTCCATGTCTGTGCTTGTGCTGGTCCCTCTATTTGAACTGTATTGTCCCTTATTTTGTTCTCCTTTTTTGAGTTCCAAAGGAACCATTCTATGACCCCTTCAGTCAGGATCATTTTTCCTCTGGGCTTTTACAGTACTTTCTAATTCTTTTATTATAATACTTAGTATAGTAGAGTATAGTTATTTACCTGTCCGTCTCCCCAGATAAGACTGTGAGCTCCTTGAGGGTAAAGGTCATGTCCCAATTCATCTCTGTATCCCCAGAGTCTAGCACAGTACCTGACACACAATAGGTGCTCAAATGTTTATCGATTAAGGCCACTACTACAGACAACACAGAAAAAAATAGCAGTGTGAGAAGCTGCAGCAGGAGCAGCCTAGTAACACCAAAGGGAGGAAAATGATGCACGACCTTATCTGGAAGGCAAGAGAATCAGGGCCAAATACTTGAAAAACAGATGGTCATAACTAGATTCAGAATTCCAAGAAATGCTCGTTTCTTCTTTGTTAAGATGGCCAGAAGCTATTTAATACCTCCTTCGCCATATTAAACTCTAACCACATTTGTGTATCTCAAGTGACATCTAGTGGTCTTGACAACACAAGTTTAATTCTCAGATGCAAGAGTGTTGGAGGCCAAGTTAACGTAATAAACATTTATCAGAGCAGTTACCACCTGCCAGGCACTGTGCTAAGCATAGGGCATAGACACGATTTACACACAGCCCTGCCCTCCAGGAGTTCACAGACTGGTGGGAAAGACAGACATAACTACAGCGCAATCCCCAAGGGCTCTGCAGTCCAGAAGAGCTGGGTTCCAATCTGACCTCAGCTCCTTTCTAGCTGTTTGAACTTAGTCAAGTCATGCGGCCCTATGAACCACAGTTCTATCACCTGAGAAATGGGGGTGATGGCCCCCATGCAGAGTTGCTGCAAGAACTAAACAAGAAAATGTGTCTAAAGATTTTAAAACAGTGATACATCATTGTTGTTGTTCAGTCGCTCAGTTGTGTCCGACTCTTTCTGACCCTGTGGACTGCAGCAGGCCAGACTTCCCTGTCCTTCATCATTAACACTTGCTAAATGGTAACTCTTATAATAACATCATCATTACAAGGCTGACTGAAAACAGTGCTATAACAGACGTACTCTACAGTAAGCAGACAGAAGAGTGGTTCTGAGAGAAAAGAAGAGGGTGAAAGGAGGCGGTGTTTGAGCTATGTCGTTTCCTGGGAGTGGAAGAGCAATCCAGGCAGAGCCAACAATGTGAGCAAAGGCTCAGAGACGGGGAAGTGCAAACTATGTGTGGTACACAACAAGGAGCCAAAGGTGACTGTCACAAACTACGCAAAAGGACAGAGGAAGAGCTGGCTGGCTCTCACTCACTGAGGAGCCACTGTCCACACAACAGGACAGATGACATCACGTTCTTGCTGTGAAATCCTACAAGACAGCAACTGGATTTTATTTATTTTTAAACAGAAAGTTTATTTTTAAGACATTCTTGTTTTATTTATACTACATTTTCTTTTTAATGGCTACACTGGGTCTTCGTTGCTGCGTGAGGGTTTTCTCTAGTTGTGGCGAGTGGGGGCTACTCTCAAGTTGCGGTATATGGGCTTCTCATGCTGTGGTTTTTCTTGTTGTGGAGCACAGGCTCTAGGGCATCCAGGCTCAGTAGCTGTGGTGCACAGGCTTAGCTGCTCCAACGCATGTGGAATCTTGTCAGACCAGGGATCGAACCCCTGTCTCCTGCATTGGCAGGCGGATTCTTTACCACTGGACCACCAGGGAAGTTCCGAGTGGATTTTAAAATCCAAACTCCTTACTGTGTCCTACTAGAACCAATAGCAGGGCTCCACCGACCACGCCAAGTTGGTGCACCTCCTGCTTTTGTGAATAAAGTCTTGTGGGAGCATGGCCATGGCAACTGATTCATGTATTGTCTATGGGGCTTTCATGCTGGAGTTGAGTAGTTGAGACAGAGACCATATGGCCTTCAAAGCCTAAAATATTATTCTCTGGCCCCTGACAGGACACATTTGTCAAGCTCTGCCCCTAAAGGATCTTGCCCACCTTGTTTCCTACCTGCCTTTTGGTTACTATATTCCAGCTAGGTGGGCTTTTTTCCTTTTCATTCAACAGGCTGTTTGTTCCTGCCTCAGAACCTTTGTACTTGCTCTCCCCTCTGCCTGGACCACTCTTCTTCCTGCTCACTGCTTAACTGGCATTATCTTGTCATTCAGGTATCCTAAGCTCCAATGTAACCTCAGAGACACCTTTCTTGAGCTCCATCGATAAAATGCACTCTATGCCCACCTACTATCATAGCACCTTGTTTGCCATCAGAGCATTTAACATCATCTAAAATAGTCATCTTCATTTACTTACTTGCCAGTTTACTATCTGTCTTCTCCCACTACAGTACAGACTTTATGAGACCAGAGACCTTTTCTATCTTGTTACTACCACTGTACCTCTCCAGATCAGGGTCTCTTAACCTTTGCAGTACCAACATTTTGGCTCAGATTACTCTTTGTTGTGGGGGCTGCTCTGTGTACTCGTGGGATGTTCAGCAGTATCCTTGGCTTCTACCAACAAGATGCCAGTAGCAGCCCCCTCTCTTTGACTGTGACAATCAGAAATGTTTCCAGGCACTGCCAAATGCCCCTGTGGGGAACTGCTGCCAGTTGACGGCCACTAAATTTCACCTTAAAACAGCACTGGGAACATGGCTGGTGCTAAGTTAGTATTCATTGAATAAATGAATAAAAGACACATTTGAAGTATTGTACTAAGAGCTTTACAGACATGAGCTCAGGAATCCTTACAACAACCCTGGAGGAAAGTACTGTCACACATGTTACCAATGGGGAAGCTGAGGCTTAGAAAGGTTAAAGAACTTGCTCAGGATCACAGAATTACTAAACAAAGGGGCAAGAACTCAAAGTCAAGCCTAATCCTGCATATATGTTAAAACTGAAGGACTTTTTAGTATTCTCACAATTATACTCAACAAATTTGGGGGGAGGTAAGAGAAATTTAAATTCCAGTCTCTGCAAAGAGGCCAAAAAACCCCCAAACAACAACATTAATAATAGTTAACCTAAGACTGTATGATAATGTATACAACTGAATGCCAAACAGGACAGGCAAGATGGGGCCAAAGAGCTTGCAAAGCTGGTGAGGTGGATTCAGCTTTATGTGAGTAGGTAGGTTTTGGGGGAGCTTTTTCTGGGGGGTGGGGTAAACATGGGTATTTGGTTTAGTACGTGTGAAAGGCAATGAGGGAAGAGAACTGATTCTACCTAAACACTGAGATTCCACTTAAGAGTGTTATTTTTCCTAAATTATCTTACATTTAGCTTTGGCTTTGTTTTCCTTAGTAGAATAAGGAAGAACGTTTGTTTTAAAACTCTTGAGGAAAAAAAAGGAGTTTAATCCTTCCAAAATGGACCATCCTCATTTCTTGATACAGAGGTCTAGGACAAATCAAGTGAGATTGGAGGCTCCTCTGTCCACCATTAATGGTATTTATGAGCTTGAACAACTAGAAACTTTTAAAGCCTCTATTTCCCCACTTGTAAAATGGAGTGATTGTGATTAGATAAATATATCAAATGCACTTAGCACAATGCCCAGCACATAGAAGGTGTTCAACAAATGCCAGGTCCTCCCTAAAGTAATAATCAGGGTTACAAGAACATTATTTTGATGTATTTTTAATTATCCACAATAACAGCACAGGAATTGTAATAAAAGGATTAGAACAGTAAAGAGAAAGACAATCATAACAATATTCAAAGTCTGATTTAGGGCTGGTTGCTATTTAGAGTATTAAAAGAAAGGCATAAAATGGAGAATGGACTCTGTAAGATGTGAAAGAAATACTATTTTCTCTAATGAACCTTACACATTCTGGAAGCTCAGTAGCTCTCAAGATCTATGAAGTTACAGCAAACACAGAAGTAAAACCTACAATGGCTTTAACTATAGACTGCTGTACCCATGGAAACAAATGCAGAACTCCTGAGATACAACAGAGCTTTTTCCAACTGAATACAGTAACTAGTGTGCATTCAAGACTAAGATCTTACAACCTTGGCCTTGGATTGTCAGGTCAGAAACAGTGCTGATCATGAAGATAAGAAAGAATGATAATATCTAGTTATTGATTTGGGCTGGGATAAATTGGACTGTCTCATATGCTGCAGATACAAGAAAATTTTTTATCCAGTTTGGAGATAAGAATAATAAGCCTTAAATATATGCATATCCCTTGACCAAGCAATTCGACTTCTAGGAATGCATCCTAAGGAAATAGCCAAGTGCACATTGGTATATGCATTTCCAAACACTCACACTGTTAATCATAGTAAGAGCAAAATTCTCAGCCGTAATAACAAAAACCTAAAAACAACACAAAAGTCCAATGGTAGAGATTTGGTTAATAAATTACAATATAAGCAGCCATTAAAATAATGATATTTACTAACATAAATGTCTATGCTATATTATATTTAAAAATCAGTTTATAAGAGTACCTACAGTGTTGCCTCTTTTTGTTAAAAAAAATACATGGAGCAGAGCAAGAGGTCTGGAAAGACATCCCTCCAAGTGTTAACAATAGTTTTTATCCTTCCTTTGCATATTTTCCATTTTTTCTGTGCTACATGTTATATACTTATTATAAGGAAGAAATGAAATATTAGGGACTTATCTAAGCTTAAAATTCTCTCATGGTTAAAAGAAAAATAACACAAATTACATTTTAATACTAAAATGAGGTCCCCAATCAATACATACCTTATATGCAAACATGACAGCATGGCAGTGGTGCCACCACCAAATACCCACACAGTAAAAAACACAATCAGAAGTGTGGTGCTGAACATCATCTGCCGGGCATAAGTGGCCGTATCTCGAATGGCCAAGGCAAACGCCATCGCGCCACGAAGGCCTACAAGGGAATAGGAGGAGGACAACATGAACTTCATAAATTCAAAGACATAAGGTACATTCTGAGACCTTAGAATAGCATGAACAAACACATATTTCAACATACGTAGGTATATACAACCAAATACAAAAAGAATTAGTAGATGATACTCACAAGCATTGATCATTTAATAATTTTTTAAACTCTATTGTAAAATGTACTTACACTAAAGTTCACTCTTTCGGGTGTACAGTTCCGTAAGTTTTGACAAATGTATAGAGGTGTGTGACCACTACCACAACCGAGACACAGTGGTTTCATCACCCCTCTCCCAAATTCCTTTGTGCTACCTTCTTTTTGGTCTAACTTCTCATAATCTTACCACACTCTTGGTAACTATTGATTTTCTCTGCATTGCTGGGTTTTTGTCTTTTTGAGGATGTCATGTAAATGGAACATACAGAATGAAACCATTTGAGCCTGGCTTCTTTCGCTCAGCACAATGCCTCTGAGGTCCATATATGTTCTATGTATCACTGGTTTGTTCTTTTTAGCACTGAGGAATATTCCATGGCATGGAGGTGCCATTATTTTGCATACTCCCTCACTCACTGGAAGACAGACAATTGGGCTGTATCCAGGTTTTGGCAATTATGAAGAGAACTGCCATAAACATGCACATACAGCTTTTTGTGTGAAAATGTGTTCATCTTTACCTCCTCCACTACACTTAACATAGTTCTGAACTGGGAATTTGGAACCAGAACATGAGAAAACTCCCACAGAAAGGAATGGGACACTTTTAAAAAGGATGTTTTATTGGAGGCTGTGATTTCAATGTTTAAGGGAGTCTAATATATTATCTTTGGAAGGGCTGATGCTAAAGCTGAAACTCCAATACTTTGGCCACCTCATGCAAAGAGTCATTGGAAAAGACTCTGATGCTGGGAGGGACTGGGGGCAGGAGGAGAAGGGGACGACAGAGGATGAGATGGATGGATGGTATCGCCGACTCTATGGACATGAGTTTGGGTGAACTCCAGGAGTTGGTGATGGACAGGGAGGCCTGGCGTGCTGTGATTCATGGGGTCGCAAAGAGTCAGACACAACTGAGCAACTGAACTGCACTGAATATATTATTGGCGTATTATTTCCATCTAAAATCAGACTGGTATATGCACGGTGAGTTGTTTACTGGAGGAGGCAAGAAATAGAGAGTTAAAACTTACCAGCAAACATCATCATGTGTTGAAAATTTGATCCAATCTTACTTCTTCTACCCAAATTAAGTAAGAGGGACAAGGGGTAAATATTGGCAGCTCTTCCCAAGAAAATAGCAATCTAAAATTATTAATAGGTTAAGGATAATTCTTTTTATTGTTAACGTTATTTAGACCATGCATTCCTATCACTGGACTTTTGTACTATTTCTAGGATTTTGCTATTATGGCTAACGATTGAGGGGGGAGCCACCTGGGTCCCTAAGAACAAGGACAACTCCCTAAGGATGGTTACAAGGCTGTGCGGGTCCCTGGTGACTTTGTGGAGCAGAGCCTGCTACACCAGTTCAGACTTTTACATGAGAGAGAAATACATTTCTATCTTTTTTAAACTTTGGTTAACTTTGGTAATTGCCACATGAAACCAAACCTATATCCTAACAAATACAGCCAGAAGGAGAACAAGTATCTCCTGCTAAGAGTCAATTTCCATGGTAGGATTCTGTTTTGAGGAATTTCAACTCTTAACAGACTCAAAAACCTACAGAAAATATTTAGCCTTGGTGCTGGGTAAGTACTGTGGATTCAAGCCACTTGACTGCTTAAAAATTTCTCAAAGACTAGCAGGATATGAAGTTACTGATCTCATGGGAGTCTTCAAGTCAAGGTTCTTCTCTTATGAATAAGGCTTTATCTGTTTCTGCCTGAAGTTCATTCTCAGAAGACTAAGACTCGGTAGAATAGTATTTCAGTAATACTTCAGTTTCTAACACAGATCCTACTTAGAGTTTTAACTAAGAAAATATTTCCAACAATCTCTTTTGGCAGAATCTTCATTCTGAGGTGGTTTCTTAAAATACTACTTCTTTTGAAAATCACTAATTCAAACATCCCACTCTCTGACCACAATTTCTCTTTCCATGTTTCACATCCATCTATTGCAGATAATTCTTCCATTTCACTGGGACCTCCAGTCCAAAGACCCCTCTGCTTTTCCATCAGTCAGTCCTCTCCCTTCTTCATTTCCTTTTCTAGACGCATCTTAATAAAACTCTTTCCAATACTCAGCAATCCCTTTCCCCTCTGTTTTCACTGCACCAACTTGACAAAACTCCAAATTCAGATGGACTCAGCTATCTGTTTTCTCCATGCTTATAGCTAAATAGTCCTGGATAAAGTAATACAACAGGGCAGGCTGACTCTACTTTAAGATTTATTCCTCAAACTCAAATGGGTTCCTAACACCGCTCAGCGATTCTACTGCATTTCTTTGCTCAATGCACTTTTCTACTCTCTGCAACAACTATTTCCTCAAAACTCCTATCATCTATGGGAGCCAGCCTCCTAGAGGGTTCCCTAGTATTCACACCCTTGTGTAGTCTCAGCTCACACTTTACCAGGGTTTATGTGTGATCAACAGAAAACAGCAGAAGGCAGATGGCACACTGTCTCCAAGACTAGGTCATAAAAGGCCCTTTGCACTCCATCTTGGTGCTCTCTCATCTCACTCTATTCCCCTGGGGAAGCTATGTTGTGAGTTGCCCCATGGAGAGGTCCATGTGGAGAAGAACTGAAGCCTCCAGCTAACAGCCATGTCAGTGAGCTTGGGGTGGCTCCTCCATCCCCAGTCAAGTCTTGAGAGAGTACAGTCCCAGCCCAGAGCATGATTATAACCTCATGAGGGATACTGGAGCCTGCCAACTTAACCTGCCAGTTAAGTTGCTTCTGGATTCCAGACTCTCAGAAACTGCAAAATAACATGTTTGTTGTTTTAAGCTGCTAAATTTTAGGGTAATTTGTTACATAATAGATAACTGATAGGCCACCTGCTCCTATCTCACTTTCAGCAGATGATCTCACCTCCTGCTTTTCAGATAAAAATAGAAGTAATCAGAGAAATGCCATCTTGGAAATGTACATACTTCATCTCTACATACTCTACCTTCTCCTGGAACAATGGCGGAACTGTGCTTCTTCCCTCTGGAGGCCCATCCCTCCCCATGTGCTTTGGACTCCATCTCTTCCTGCCTTCTTGTGAAGTTGGCACTATTGCTTGCTCTCTTTCATGTAATCAGTGTCTCCTTTTCAACTAGGTTTTAAAAACTCAATGAGAAAGAGAAAAAGAAGGGTGGTGGAGAGGGAAAGAGTGGGCAAGCCTCCTTCCATCTTTCATCATCTTTCAACTACTGCCCTGTGGCACAGACTGCAAACTGCTCTCCATCATCCAATCTCTCTTTCTTCCCTTCAGTAACAGAGGACAAACAGTTTTATCTTTTGGAGTTGGCAGAATGGTAAGAGACTTTTTCTTGTCATTTCAATCTGTCAGTATTATTTGTGCAATAAACAAAAACGTAAATAGCATAGACTAGATAAAAGAGTTGAAATCCTTATTTACTTCGCTCAGAGGAAAATATTATATATATTATTATACATATTATTTATATTAAAAATATATGTATCCTTATCAATTCTTATCAATCTTATCAATTCTTATCAATCATCCGACCCCCAAGAAAACACGTGCAAATCTCAATTTAAAAAGAAGTTTCCAAAACAGAATACATAATAAAGGATACAAATGCTCCTACTACAAATGTTGGGTTAAAGACATGGTTCTGGAAGGTGAACAGTGTCAGTCCCATGTAGGAGAAGATGAAATTCTCTGCCAAGAAATTGAGAAGCTCAAACAACTGAAACGAAATTTCAAAAGGTTAGTCCAGTAAAAATCTACATTAATTTGAAAACATGAGTATTACTAAGATATTGAAACAGATACTTCAAATATGTAATGTTCATGTATATCCTCCAAAACATGCAATTCAGAGGGAAGCAAATGTAGAGATGACATTTCTGGTCCCACAGAAAAAGCCATAAATGTTTCCCCTTCACTTGCCCAATCAACTTCCCTTCTTCAATTCCCATATTCAGTCATTCTCACCCTCATCCTCCAAACCCTGCCAATTTTTTTTTTTGGAATGTTCTTGGTTGTCTCAGCCACTGCGTTAGTCTAACTTTCATCACTTCCCATCGATACTGCTGGGGATGGACCCTAAGTGGTATCCCTGCCACCCTCGACTTCTACACCCTGACTCAATTAATTCCTAAATATGGCAGGTCCCAGACACTTCCCTCTTTACAGGCTGTAAGACCCAGTTCAAATCATTTTATCCTGGTACAGAGTGCTTCATGACAACTCTCACACCAGCTTGCCATGTGATTTCACTTTTTACATGGGTCTCAGCCCTCACTAAGAGAGTGAGGGCTTGCACATTATAGTCCTGTGCTCTGTTCCCTGCCCTGCTACCTGCCCACCTCCACCTGTTTACATCACTGTGATGAAAAGGCCACAACTAGAAGCATGAAAATTATAAAAGGAAAAATCTCATTTATAAAGGCAAATAAACAGTAAAGGTAATAAATCAACCATATATAAAGCTAGTAGGAAGGTTAAAAGACAAAGGTAGTAAAATAATCTATATCTGCAATAAGAGATAAAACAAAATGATGTAAAATATGATATCAAAAACAGTAAACATGGCAAGGGGGGGAAATGCATTTGAACTTAAGAGATCAGCAAATATATGCACCCCAACGTTCACGGCAGCATTATTAACAACAGCCGAGATATAGAAGCAACCTGACTGCCTATTAATAAATGAATGGATAAGATGTGGTGTACACACACACACACACACACACAATGGAATATTACTCAACCGTGAAAAGGAATTAAAATTTGCCATTTGCAACAATACGGATGGACCTAGTGGGTACTATGCTAAATGAAATAAGTCAGAGAAAGACAAATACTATGTGACCTCACTTATATGTGAATTCTAAAAACAAAGAATAAAAAACAGAAACAGAGTTATAGATACAGAGAACAAACAGATGGTGGCCAGAGGGGATAGAGTTGGGGGAAGAAAAGAAATAGGTGATGGAGATTAAGAGGTACAAATTTTAAGTTGCCAAATAAATGAGTCATGGGATGAAAGGCACAGTTTGGGGAATATAGTCAATAATAAGGTATTATCTTTTATCATGGTGATTATTTTGAAATGTACATAAAAACCAAATTGCTATGCTGTATAAGAGGAACTAACATAGTGTTACAGGCCTCCCCAGTGGCTCAGCGGTAAAGGATCACCAGCAATGCAGGAGCCACAGGAGATGTGGGTTCAAGAAGATCCCCTAGAGGAGGGCATGGCAATACACTCCAGTATTCTTTCCTAGAGAATCCCATGGACAAAGGAGCCTGATGGGCTACAGTCTACAGGGTCACAAAGAGTCAGACATGATTGAAGTGACTGAGCATACACATACAACACAGTGTCATAGGTCAATTATACTTCAAAAATAAACTAACTCATAGAAAAAAGACATCAGATGTGTGGTTACCAAACGCAAGTTGTAGGGAGAGGGGAATTGGATAGAGGAAATAAAAAGGTACAAACTTTCAGTTATGAGATAAACAAGTACTAGGGATGTAATGCATAATATGATAAATATAATTAACACTGTGATATGTTATATATGAAAGTTGTTAAGAGTAAATCCTAAGAGTTCTCATCACAAGAAAAAACTTTTCCTATTTCTTTAATTTTGTATCTATACGACATGATGTGGTCACTATTTCATGAGGTATACAGATCAAACCATTACTCTGTACACTTTAAACTTAAGACAGTGCTGTATGCCAATTATAGCTCAATAAAACTAGAAGAAAAAAAGCTATTAGAGGAAAACAAGGAAAAGAAGCTAACTGACCATTGGAATCACAATAGTAACAGCCCCTGGCTACTTTGCTGATCTATCTCTACCCTAAAAGCTGTCACCCTTCAATCTGCCAGTCTCATCTATTTCTGGAGCCAACAGAAGAGGAACTGAAGTGAGCAGACATCACTTTGAACAGAACAAAGATTATTTTAAAGTAAAAAAAAAACTGTTTTGCTGCAAAAAAAGTTTATTGACAAACTATAGTTTCTCTTACCTGTTTAGTTCTATGCTGAGACTCTGTGGACAAGTTGTTGTACGTATAATGGGCCTGTGTGATGCCACAAAACAACACTGCAACCACACCTATAAAGACAATGAGTTCCGAGTTCACATCAAAGGCGTGTTCCCAACTTTTATACTAAGGATCTTATTCATAGAAGTAAATTAGATGTTTAGTGTTAAATTTTTCAGTTGTGACTTACTTTGTCGAGAGGAACCGCTTCCACTGAAAATCTTTTACATTCTAAAATGATAGCATAAATGCCAACCCTAACAAGAGTGCTCAAACACTAGAGGAGTTGGTCCACACATAGAAAAAACATCACTGGCTAAGTCACTCCCTATAAGGGTTTACAATTAAAAGGAGAAAGTAACCTACCTGTGAAACCCCATGCTTCAGCTAAGAGGAAGGTACTCCAGGACATCAAGAAGAACAGGCCCGTCTCCAACAGCTGGAACTCTCGTAATTTGGTGAACTTTGTCACGTAAGACTGTCAAGGTTGATAACAAGATCTCATAATACAGAAGTGTTACTAGAAAAAATAATAGTTGAAGCAAGGCAAGCCTGAAAGCAGAAGGATTCTCTAGTCTCTAACACAAAAGTCACAGAATAAGGAGGCACCAAAGTGAAGAAATTCTGAACACAAGCATTGTACTAAGGAGTCAGCAGTCCTCCCTTCCATGAGGAAGCTCTACAGCTTAGTCCATCCAATTGTTTTATGGGTATCACATGCTTTGTTAGAAACCATGCAGTAAGGAACAGTGTGTGTGCGTGCTCAGTAACTCAGTTGTGTCTGACTCTTCTGAGACCCATGGACTATAGTCCACCAGGCTCCCCTGTCAATGGAATTTTCCAGGCAAGAATACTGGAGTGGGTTGCCTTCCTAATCCAAGTAAAGAACAAACATGACAGTAAAGGACAGGAGTGACAGATCAGATACACAATATGCCAACTCTATTAATTTGAGACCCAAAGCAAGACAGCTTCCATAATAATAGCAATTTATACCTAGTAAAAATGTCATTTTCATGAGATTTGATGTTTAATCCTCTCTGTGATGTAGAGTATCCCATGAGGAAACTGAGGCATGTCACTCACTCATACTAGTATAACAAGTATTTGATAGTTGCCAGTGGAAGGGCCTGTATCAAGCTGTGGCAAATCTCAGCCTGGAGTCTACATTCCCTTCAACAAATGTGTACTACAACACAATGATAAAGTTCCTCAAGGAACTTAGGCTAGGAAAGAGATACTAGCTGGCCTGGTCCTTCTTCAGAACTGTTTTCACTGTCCCTTTAAGGCTCAGTGTGCCTGAAAAAAAGCCCTAAGACAAGCTTCTTCCAGAACAAAACTAAGTACAGAAAATGAATATATTCTTGGAAAAGTATTTGTTTTCTATGAAAGTATCTTGAAAGTTCTGGAGCTGGAAGCTCTTTAGAGATCAAATCCTACTCATCTTCCACGCTCTCCTCACCCTCCACCTTCCTACACTGAGGTCCCATGGAGTGCAGTGCCAGCAATTCTTCTATATTAGGAGTTCCAAAAGGCAGACACCACAAGAGGCCTTGTTTATCTGTGATACACAGGGCATAGCATGTGGTATATAACAGATAATCAAGAAATTTTTTTGAAGAATTAAAAGCTTGATATAAAACAGAAAATTGAAGTTCCAGAAGTTTAGGTATACTTGCACTTAAAGAATCCAATAACAGAAGATTTAGATTCATTTATTAAACTGTCATTTTCTATTATATTTTAACTTATGAACGTGAAACTGCAATGACTAAGAAAAAAAGAAAAATTTTTGAATGAATACAAGAATGACTGGCTCAATGTTTCTAAAAGCAAACTAGTGGTAATGTGTAGGACTTGAGAGCATAAGGTTAAAATCGGTGAGAGCTAAGATGAACTCCCATCTATCCTAAGCCGGGAACTTTATTTTATTCAATTGGTATCAAGATCATACATTCCTATTCGTCCTATTAAATGAAGAGCAAAAGGATGCCAGGCTGAACAGCCACATGGAACACCCAAGGGGCTCTTTGGAAAATATCTACCTTTATATCAATTCAATCTGCTGCTGCTGTTGCCGCTAAGTCACTTCAGTTGTGTCCGACTCTGTGCGACCCCATAGACAGCAGCCCACTAGGCTCCTCTGTCCCTGGGATTCTCCAGGCAAGAATACTAGAGTGGGTTGCCATTTCCTTCTCCAATGCGTGAAAGTGAAGTCGCTCAGTCGTGCCCGACTCTTAGCGACCTCATGGACTGGAGCCCACCAGGCTCCTCCATCCATGGGATTTTCCAGGCAAGAGTAACAGAGTGGGGTGCCATTGCCTTCTCCCTTAAAATTCACCCCCAAAAGGTCACTATGTCTAAATAGAATTCCATAGTGAGTGTTTAAGGGCATGAAGCCCTACACAAAGCAATGAAATTCTTTTATTTATTTACTGGTAAAGATGATTGCCTAATTCAAACCAAGCACTTGCTTATAAGGTTAATAATTATAACATGATGTCAATTGCAGAAGTAGGTGAGACCACGGAACACAGTATTACATTACTCTGTAAAGTTAACAAGAAAAGATAAGTATAATAAAAGGATATTAAAGCTGTCACCACTCCAGTAGCAGCACCCATCGCGAAAGAGCCACTGAAGATTCCAAGGAAAATCCCAATAGACTTGAACATGGCTGTGACATCAAAGGTGTGGCTGTTGTCTCCAGCTGGCTGGTATGCTACTATTGAGCTATGAAAGAGAAAGAAATGGCTCTTTCTTCGAGAAGCAACTTTTACTTTTAAAACATTATCTAAAAAATTTTAAAAATTACCTAGTGTCAAGCTTGATGATGAAATAAGAGGGGGTAAAACCCCAAAACTTTGGATTTGAATTGCCAAAATAAGGACCAAAGGTTACCAAAACATGCTGCAGTGGATCAGCTAACAAGAAAACTCAGCTTTTGTTAAGTGACAATTTCAGAAGGTAGAACATTTTATTCAGTAAGATCCTCTTTATGAAGGTCGAACCAAGCCTTTTCCTCCCGTCTCAAGATACCACGCAGCACTATTCTTTTGTGACTGTTTACTTACTGGTACTGAGTGCCTAAAAGCCCTAACGTACTAATAATATGAACAAACTCATGAAAAATTCCCCACGTTTCCAACACAGTATGCATAAAAATATAAAGAACACTGTTCAATACTCAATCCAGTCACATTTTGTTTTTCCTATGGGAAAAATAAAAAGGATGACTAAAGAACCCTTTCAACTTTTAGAATACTAGATGGCCCAGAACCTCCTATCTATTCACTCACTGAAATGGACTTTTATAGATAGAAGGGCTTGAAAGGCCTTCCAAGGAGTTAAGAGTCCACTCAACAGTACTTTTAGCATACCCAGCTGAATCCTTCACCTAAACTTCTGAAAGAAAGTCACTCTGTAAGAGGCCAAGACAGGTAATTAGAAGGGACACTCTCCATCTTGAACTCACAGTCTAAATCTGGTCTAAAAATACTTCTTTTGAAACAGTTGCCCCAGGAACTAAACACAGCTGAGAAAATCACTCTTGCTAGTGGGTCTCTGGCAAAAGCACCTACCATTACTAAGTCAGTTTTCATCACAGTTAATTGAGTACCAGTGTTTATATAATGAATCCAGACTCAAAGACATCACACAAGTCATGTCAAAGAAAAGAAGCAGAAGAAACACATTCCTAAGAATATAATGAATTCTCCCCGTGGTTATTGCTGATTTTTGTTTTTTCTGATTCGAGGCTAAAAAATGACATTGCTATACCACGTACATGAAGTTCTCTTCACACCTCCCTAGTTAAGTTAAAAAACAAAACAAAACCTAAGACCAAGCTAACATTTCCTAATTTTACCTATCTTATTGAAGTATAACTCCAATATGAATTTCTGGTAATGGAATATAGAAATTTCTGAGACTCAATCTGAATTGAAAACTTTAAAATCTGCATTTAGTCCAGGTTCGATGCACGATACTGGATGCTTGGGGCTGGTGCACTGGGTTGGACCCAGAGGGATGGTATGGGGAGGGAGGAGGGTTCAGGATGGAGAACGCATGTATACCCGTGGCAGATTCATTTTGATATATGGCAAAACCAATCCTGTAAAGTTAAAAAATAAAATTAAATTTAAAAAAATAATAAAATCTGCATTTAAATCTTCAAAGTGACCAGATCATTTTGTGATTGGTAGATCTGTTACTGTTTTAGTGAATATGAAATGGCTTTTCACGTCATACTATCTTACCTACACATAAAGGACCCTACCACTGTAAATTAGAGTTGACTATATTATAGCATGAAAATATAGCAGCTGGCTGGAGAAAGGAAATACGTTCTTTCTCTCTGGCCATAGTTTTCAAAATGCTGACAGGAACAAAGTATCAATGCAATGCCTTCTGAGATCACTTTCCCTGGAGTAGTTCATGGAAATTCAAGATTCACATTAATCATTATTTTATTCTTTAATCACTAAAATGTACAGGAAAAGCATGGTGGGCTGAGAACACATGACAGGTTTGTCTTCTTCCTTTTCAAATGCTGGCCTCTGGATTGAAATCTTAACTCATCTTTTCTACATCAGTCAACATTTTAACTTGAGGCAGCAGCATTTTTATGAATACTTAAAAAAAATCTTGAGAGTAATACAATGTACAATTTAGGGGGGAAAATCACCCCATCATTCCACTACCCTGACAGATCTCTTATTTTCCTTCTGTATTTCTTCCCCCTCTTTTTGTTTTTGTTCAGTCACTCAGTTGTGTCGAACTCTTTGTGACCCCATGGACTGTAGCACAACAGGCTTCCCTGTCCTTCACTATCTCCCAGAGTTTGCTCAAACTCGTGTCCATTGAGTCAATGATGCCATCCAACCATCTCATCCTCTGTCACCCCCTTCTCCTTATGTCCTCAATCTTTTTGTTACATGCATGCTAGTTCATGTTTAGTTGTAATCATAGTGAACATACAGTTCTGAATTCTGCTTCTTCAACTGACAATAAGAATGACTACAGTCTCTCTAGTCGTGGTTTTTTAAGACATCAAAATGGTCCAAATGGATATAACATGATTTATTTAACCATTTCCTCACTATTGGACATTTTAAAGTTGCTTCTAATATTTTTGCTACTATAAATAACAGTGTGAAAGAACATATTTGTGCTTTTTACAAATTTTGGACTGTTTTCCCATTCTACATTCTTAGAAACAAGGTATTAACTAAACCTATAGCTGCTTTTACATGTTGAGCAATAGCTTTCAACTAAATCTTTATTATATTTTAAGAGGGAAATATGACTATATCTCTCATTTTTTAGTAATGATATCCAATGGCCTAGAAATTCTACTTTCAAAAAATATCCTACAGAAATACTCTCAAGGATTCACAAAGATTTATATATAAATATATTCACTGCAGTGCTATTCACAATAATACGATATTAGAAAACACTAAATATTAATCAGCAAGGGAACTGCAGAGGTACATTGGTAGTGTATCCATACAATGGGATAAAGGAGGTATTAATGTAGTACAATGTCTAAGTGAAAGAAGAAAGTTACAGAAAAGTATGTACAGTGCTATGCCATTTTGTTTAAAAATTAATATTATTTATACATATGCTAATATCCTAATGGAAAAAATCTGGATGAAAACATTAATAAGTGGTTATTTCTGAGAGCTGAAATTTCAGGAATTTTCTACTAAGTCAGATACTTTAAATTTTTGTTAAAAACATGTATTAATTTATTATCATAAATGACAAAAGATAAAATACAAAAGAGCAGGTACTACCAATTTCAATGTCAACAACAATGTACAAGTGATGCAGTTTTAAAACGACATCAGGGTTTCTCAATCCCAGCATTACTAACATTCAGGGCCAGGTAATTATTTGTTGGGTAGTGGGTGCTGTCCTGTGTATTGAAGGATTATTTAACAGTACCCTTGGCTTCTACTCACTAGATGCCAACAGCAACATCCTCCTGTTCTTGATAACCAAAATGTCCCTAGACGTTGCCAAATATCCCCTGGTTGGGGGGTGGTAATGGTGCAAAACTGTCCCCAGTTAAGAATGACTATAGTAGACCATTACCAGCAGTAACTATTTTTCATTAACAATTTTGTTCTTGGTAACTGAATAGGTAAAAATGGCCACTAATTTCACATGTATATCTCTGGTGACTAGTAAAGCTAAACAGTTTCTGTCATGTTTGTCTACTCATACTTACATTTTATAAAATGTAAATGACCCTCAAAACATATTTTAAATTAGTATGAACTTAGGTCTCTAGGGTAATCATGGTATACCCGTTCAGAGGAATACTATTCAACGTAGACCATCTCTAGGTATACACAACCCTATCAGTACATAAGCTCTACCTCATACAGCAATGAGGGAATCAGTTTCACTCCACCTTCACCAGATTAAAGTATTGACATTAACAACAAAAAAAGTTACTGTCAATCTAACAGGTCAAAAAACAAATAAAAACAACTTCTAACATAAATTTCGAGAATGGATATCTTAACCTGTTAACTGCCTAAGAGAAGTCCTTCAGGAAGGGGTCCCCCTCTTTCCACAAGGCTGTTTCTACAGAATATACACGTTAGAAAATCACCAAACAGAAGTCAACACAAAGTAGACTATTCACATCTAGTGAAAGTTGCTCAGTCGTGTCCGACTCTTTGAGACCCCATGGACTATACAATCCATGAAATTCTCCAGGCCAGAACACTCGAGTGGGTAGCCATTCCCTTCTCTAGGGGATCTTCCCGACCCAGGAATCGAACCAGGGTCTCCTGCATTGCAGGCGGATTCTTTACCAGCTGAGCTATCTAATGTACTTTTAAAGGCAAACGAAAGATGATGAAAAACGTAATGCCAAGCACTTCAGTTAGGAACCTCCTACGAAAGTGAAAGTGTTAGTCGCTCACTTATGCTCGACTCTTTGAGACCCCATGGACTGCAGCCCACCAGGCTCCTCTGTCCATGGGATTTTCCAGGCAAGGATACTAGAGTGGTTTGCCATTTCCTTCTCCAGAGGATTTTCCCTACCCCGGGATCAAACCTCGGTCTCCTGCACTGCAGGCAGATGCTTTACCATCTGAGCCACCACAGTCGCAAAAAATTCTGGCAATAAATATGGTAGAGGGGGTAGAATTTATATGCACTACATTCACAAAAGAAGATCTGATCTTTCGCACATCTTCATGCACAACATTTAAGGAATTAGTGTTACATCTCAGAAAGGATAATTTTCCACTTTGCAGTTAGACAATGGGGTAAATCAAGTTGTGTAAACCAGAGTCAGTGACTGACTGCTCTTTTATGGTTAATGAAGTGGAAATTAAGGAGAGAAATAAAAGTAAGGAGGAAAGGTGAGAGAGTTTTACTTCTCTCTTGTAGAAAGTTCTGGTGTAGAGTAAAGGCAGTTGTCTATAGGGTTAGATATTTGCTTACTAGGAGTGAGTTGGCAGGCCACAGCTCCTCAGAGGTTCACATCCACTCTTTCACCTGCAAATATCTTCTAGTAGCATATATAGTGATTTCTATACTTAGATTAAAATACTGCTCATTTTCATTGTTTTCAAAAAGTGTCCAGCTCTTTGTGACCCCATGGAGTCCATGGGGATTCTCCAGGCCAAAATACTGGAGTGGGTAGCCATTCCCTTCTCCAGGGAATCTTCCCAACCCATGGATCGAACCCAGCTCTCCCACATTGCAGGCAGATTCTTTACCAAAATTCTGTAAAACAATTATCCTTCAATTAAAAAAATAAATTTAAAAAGTATACTACTTAGCACTTCTAAAAATTAAGTTTCTGAAATGATTATGTTAAATAAGAGAAATATGAATTAAAGTATGAAGTATTTCTTAATCATCAAATTGGCAAAAATAGCAAAGTCTGCCATGTTGGTGAAGTTGTGAGGAAACAGGCACTCTCATAATTTGGTGGCTAAAATGCAAAACAGCTAATTGACAGGCATTTTAGCAATTTAACAAAATTACAAATGTATTTACCCTTTAACCCACTAATCTCACTTCTGAGAATTTATCCTACCAATAATCAATATACTAATGTACATATAAAACAGGCAAGTTCAAAGTTAATCACAGCAACATTATTTGAGATAGCAAAGAATTGTAAACCCTTTATGTTTCCAGCAATAGAAGACTGATTAAGTAAACTACAGTACAGTTCATAGTATTGTACACAGAATACTATGTGCCTGTAAATGAAGAATGAGAAACTCCTGGCTTTGATACAGAAAGATCTCCAGAATGTAGTTACGTGAGAGGAAGTCAGGTATAGAACATATACAGCATGCTACTTTTAAAATATGAAATGAGGCAAATTAAGAATATTTATTCATATACATGCTTGCATTTGAAGAAACACTAGGATACACAAGAAACTAATAAAAATGGTTACCTAAAGGGACTGAGGGGATAGGTGGATGAGGACAGGAGTGAGAATGTGACTTTTCAATGTATACCTTTCTATATAGTTTTGATTTTTGAACCATGTGAATATATAGCTATGCCAAAAAATTCAATTTGAAGAAAAAATGTCCATGTTAAAACAGAATGCAAAATTACATATACACTACAATCACAACTATGTAAAAATATTATGTATAGAAGAAAAGAAATTTTTAAAATGTCCTAGAATGCTTACAGTAATTGTCTTTAGGTGTCAGGGATACATGTCGCTTTTTCTTCCTTTTCTTCTGTGCATTTTTTAAAAAAAATTATTCGAGTATAGCTGCTTCACAATGTTGTCTTATTTTCTGCTGCACAGCAAACTGCATCAGCCATGCATATACATATATTCCTTCCCCTCTTTTTTTGGTTTCTATGAATTTTCCATGTTATCTATAAGCATATATTTATTCACAGGGGAAAATGCTTCAGGTTTTCAAATGTTTCTATTCATAATCTACTCTACTCAATAAGTGACTTCTGGTTCTTAGAATCCTAATGTTCGACATAGAGAATAAAATAAGAAAAAAAAAACAACACACTTACGAAGAGAGCACTATGGCAACAGCATCATTGAGGACACTTTCACCAAAAAGAAGTGCATAGAGTTCAACATCAACTTGAAGCTCGTGGAATATGGCAAGAACAGTCACTAGCAAGTAGAAAGAGTCACAGGAATATTAAGACATTACAAATATAACATATTTCCCTCCACAGATGATCATACTAGTTATTTGGAAATTCCTTTCTTCATCTCAGAATTCAATCCTAACAAACATTCATACCATATTAAAGATTCAGTAATTTTATGTCAATATTTTTCTTTTCCCTAACTGTGTACCTGTAATATCTCCTTCCTTTTTCTAACAGTCAAAAATAACCTTGGAGGACTGAGTTGGCCTACATTCTTTATGCAAATGCTAATAATCTTGCCTTGTACATTTCTTTCCCATAAAAAATACATTCAGAATTTCTTACAGACCAGGTGATCATTAATCTTTGATAAAGAAGACTATTACAAAAAGCATTTCCTGCTGCAAACTTCATTTTTTCCTTGGAGCCTTATAACTCACTTCTATTTGACTTGTAAATTTCAAGCATACCAGCTTAGCAGAGACAGTGGGAAATGAAAACACGAGTTTGGTTTCCGGTTGGCATAAAATTTATGACCAGAATTACAGCTGCTATATTTAACTTAATAAGAGGACAACTATCAGGCTATTTCAGCTTGAGAGGGAAAAAAAAACAAAAACAAAAAAACCTTCTCTTAGAAAACCATTACATGAGAATTCTTAGAAAATCAGAGGAGACTGAAGTTGCATTGTAACTTTAATTGCTGAGTCACGTACAGCTCACTTGCTAGATAAACTCAAGCAAACATGAAAGATTATTACAACCAGAGTTGGGAGAACCTCTTCAAATGCCAACTAAAAAACAGGAAGCTTGTACTTTAAAAGATAAAGTGTCCACTGCAAAGCATTTCATCCAGAATATCCTGATATCAAAGCTAACCAAGAGAAGGCAAAAAGGAGGGCTGGAACAATGCTGTAAAATTTTAAAAAGAACCTATGGCTCCCCCTTCTATCAAGTGAACAACTGCAAAATAATAGAATTATTATAGGGGTAAATACCTATATAACTCAGAAGAAATATAACCATTCAGCTTTATATAAGCAAAACAGTTCTGCTTGAGCCATCCAGGCAATACTCCCACTAAAACAAAACCAGAAGTTTTAAGTAATGTAGGCCAGTCCAACTGACTGAGATTTCTCCTAGACTTTGAAAAGTTGAGGATTTTGCTTCCAGTAAGAGAATATGGAGAACAGAGACCACTAGCTTCCTGCAAAAACCATCCCATCTTCATACTGATAATGGGAATAGCTACAAACAACAAGGGGGCAGTCTCGACTGTCTTTAAGGAGGTGATTTGCTTTTCAGTTTTAAAAATGCCAGACTACAAAAATGCCTCTCTAAAATGTCCTCTGAGCTCTTAAAATCATTTCTTACAGAGTATAGAGCATATTTTCCCACATTCTATAATGCCCTGTGTTATCAGAGTTAACACAGGAATTCAGAGATAAACTTTGATTATGCTAGATGATAATTAAAGAAGATTATTAACTTACAAGGTCAAAGGGTAAAACGAAACAAACCTACCAAGAAAACAAAATCTAGTAAAAGAAAACTTGCGTCCTTAGTTCAAAAAATGCAATCTCTGCTCTTATCCCTACATCGTCAGCCTAAACATGCTCTAAATTCTTAATTTGAATGTAGCTGTGAAGATCACCAATATTATATCAGGAAAACTACAGTCTAACTCATCTAACTCAATACAACAAAATTCACTGTCACGTCACGATAATATCAAAACTACTCCATAATCAGAAAGCCAATTTTCTAAAAATAGCTCTTTAATATATATTACAACCCACCAATGGCCCCAAATCACACTTGTTTGTATAATGGCCTTCTAACAGTCATTTTAGAACAATTTTTCTTACTCTTAAATTCAGATTAGCTAAATGTCAACAGATTTTTAGGGATCTGTTTTCTAGAAGCTTGAAAGGAAATGTATCATCATTGCCCATTCTTAACTAATACAGTTTGTCTTCTATACCCTGTCACCTGGGATAGAGACCAACCTAAAATTCTTGAAGGAAATGCTTTACGGTCCTCATCTAAAAAGCATCAAATTGTGGACCAGTATTAGGACATATAATAAAGAGGAAAAAAATTGTGTGCTTAAGCCAAAAGGATCCATGAATTTTGTTTTTTCCTTCCACAACTGGAAAGTATAGCAAGATGGGGAATACCTAATACTGAATTCTACACCTCAAAGCAAGAAATACATGCATGTGTGTTGTTGGAAAAACACTGTACACCTTAAGTACTCAAGTTCCATATTCATGTAAAACATACCTGGATCAGTTGCTGATACGATGGCACCAAACAGCAGGCAATCTGTAAAGTAGAAATCTCCGGCAAGTTGTCCAGTTACTTTCATCAGTGTAACACAGCCATACATTATTGATCTGTTCAATAAACATATGTCTACTTTAGAAAAAACATCAACTGCGAAAGAAGTTAGAATACAATAAGAATAAGACGGGTCTACTATTAGTACTTTGTGACTAAACCCGCATTTACTGCATGTCATTTAAATATCGTAATGCCTTAGCCTTAAGGAAAATTCAAAGAACTTATTACCTATATGAATACATTTTACTACAAAAGTCCTTAGACACATTCAAGAATACAATATTGCAGAAGTCAAATATGCATTATTTTAAAATTATAATTTGAAGGCTAAAAGTGTTTTAAGCTTCAAATACTCACCCAATTACAAAACAAGAAATTGCAGTTCCAAGAAAAGCGTATGCTAGGATTGACCCAAGGTTTCGAAAGAAATGTCTCTGATAGGAAAAAAGTTTTACTGTGTTAGAATATTCACCAATTATTTTTAAAAGAAAAGGTTTCATATTCTAGTGTACTATGCTAATATTAAATGCATTATCCATTAAAAGAAATAACTAAGAGAGACTTCGTACAGGCATTAAATTCAGCATCTCAAAAGGATCAGGAGAGGGAGAAGCGAGGGGTGAGCTGGCCATTTCTGAGTGGCAGCGATAGTAAAGCCCGTGGAGTGTAAAGGTGTTCAAAGCATATGAAATACAAAAGCACTTACTCTTTTCAGGCTATATCCTGCATAAAATATGATAGGAGGAAGTAATATGTTGAAAAATACTTCTGGATCAAAAGTAACCTGTTAAAATAAAGAGTTCTTTTAGATGAATTCGCTCAGAAGATTTCTTATTACACTATGAAATGAGCAAAAAGAAAAAAAGATTAAATGTTAAACTGGTGAAAGCCAAGAACAGTACCATTGTGGTTACTGAAAAATATTTCATACAGGATAGCTGGTGTTCCACTTCTCAACCAAATGACAAGGAGATAGCATTGGAACAATCAGTTACATCCTATCTATGCAAAGTAGGTTAAAATGATAGTAACACTCTTCAAAATAAGAGAAAGTATGAACGTGTCTTTGCTTTAAATAAAAGAGGCCCCAAACTGGTAACATAAAATTTGGGAGTACAGAATTATTGTTGGCAAGAGGAAACAGAGTTCTTGCATAGGTAACATCTCTAAAGGTATATAGCATAATATAAAAAGTTTCTGTACAAATCAGATTTCTAGTCCTGACAGCCCATTTCTTTTACTATCTATTCCCTATAATAATATAGATGTCCCCTTCTGTTCATAAGGCTACAGTAGGATTTGACATGAACACAGAGCAGCTACACACATAGCCAAGCTAAAAGTTCATTTCCTAGAGCTTTTAAGGAACTAGAATTTTCCACAGGTAGAAAAAAGCTCTAGCTACAAAGTAAAATTTAAGTTTGTGTGTAATTTTGAAAAGCATTAAAGATGGTCAAAAACACAACCAAGTAGTTGTAAAAGCCAAGTCCTGTCAATGTAGAAAGCATATGTGGAGGCAAATGGTCAAGGGTGGATGAAAACAGAGATATGAGGCCCTGAGACACGTCAGGATGGGAACTATGAATGGGTCAGGAGAAAGCAGCTCCAGGAATGTCTGGGAGCCAGTAAGACTGAAACCAACCTACATCAAGTTTCATGCACACCATGGTACAGTACCTGATACTCAGGTTGAGGCCCTTATGAATCAAAGAAAGATTAAATTGTGCTCAGTATACAACACAAGGGCATCCCTCCTGGCTCAGTGGGTAAAGAATCCGCCTGCAACGCAGGAGACACAGGAGATGCCGGTTCAATCCCTGAGTTGGGAAGATCCCTGGAGGAGGAAATGGCAACCCACTCCAGTATTCTTGCCTGAAAAATCCCATGGACAGAGGAGCCTGGCAGGCTACAGTCCTACTGGTTGCAAAGAGTCAGATGGGACTGAGTGACTAAGCACTCTACAACACAATCAAGGCAAGAAAGAATTCAAAAAAATATTCATGGAATATTTTAGGTATTATCATATAAATGCTATGTGCTAAAGTACCATAAAACTCCAAGGGCCATAGGCAAATTGAAAGAAATATTTATAAATTCTGCTTAACTCAATACCGGTTACCATTTATTACAACTGTAAACATTACAGAGTGAAACAAAAACAATTACAGTACTTAGTTTCAATCAGAAAATCAAACTGTAGACATGACAATTTCCTTAGCACTGCATTACATTCATTCATTGAGGTTTTAATGCATTTGAAAATACTGATTATTCTAAATATCATTAAAAATTCATTATTTTTCTCCTGAATCACTTTGCTGCTATTATATACTTTTTAAAAAATCCAAAGGTTCTCTTTAATGAAGAACTTACCTTTCTAAGCATTTCATTATCTTGAACATTATTGAGTTCATGTGAACTAATCTCTCCTTTCAGCGTATACTCATAAAATTTTCCACTAACATTTACCAATAAGGTAGTTGGGCTTGACTGCACTTCACAGCTCAGGGTCACGTTATTCACATCGCTTGGAACGTGAATGCCATATCGAAGCACAAGGCCCACCAAAAGACCTGGAAATAATAAAAGAATAATATAAGCTCTTCTTTCATACAGAAACTACTTCTTGTGTACCCCACACATACCTCTGGATTAATAACAGAAAATCTCTTATGATAGTTTCCTGTAGTTTAAAATACATTTTTATGCCAAATGCAGTTACATTTTAAAGTCCTACTAAATTCACAAATCTAAGTGCCCAATTTAACTCCAGTGACAGGAGGGGAAAATATCCCTGGGGGTAACAACGCATATTGTATTCCTAGATTAAGATATAAATAAGTGATTAGGAAAGTAACAAAATGAGGAAATACCTTCAGATCATCTGTACACAGTACATGCTCCAAGGTGTCCCAACCTGACAGTATAATTATGTTAGAAATGTGTTTACCATCTCCATCTATTAATACCAATTCACAAGTCCTAACTTCTTGCTATTTTCTTAAGTCATTCCTAAAGCACTGCTGCTGCTGCTGCTAAGTCACTTTAGTCATGTCCGACTCTGTGCGACCCCATAGACGGCAGCCCACCAGGCTTTCCGTCCCTGGGATTCTCCAGGAAAGAACAATGGAGTGGGTTGCCATTTCCTTCTCCAATGCATGAAAGTGAAAAGTGAAAGTGAAGTCGCTCAGTCGTGTCCGACTCTTAGGGACCCCATGGACTGTAGCCTACCAGGCTCCTCCATCCATGGGATTTTCCAGGCAAGAGTACTGGAGTGGGGGTGCCATTGCCTTCTCCTCCTAAAGCACACGGCTGGCCAAATACAACTTTTACAAACTGGAAAGTTAATGTTTGTAGATTGAGTTCTTCTAATACTAAAGGTTCAGATTTTAATTTTAAAATATGTTTCAAAATGAAAACATGGACAGAAGAACTGACTTTGACACTATATCAATGTATTATTAGAATTTTACCTGGATCATCATATTGATATTCAGTTATTCACAATGTTCTAAGTACTATAAACCTAGATTGATCAAAAATGTTTAAAAATGACTTTATTGTGATATAACTCAAGTACCACAAAGTTTATCCTTTTAAACTGTACAATTCAGTGGCTTCTAGTATATTCACAAAGTTGTATACTGATCACTACTTTCCAATTCCAAAACATTTTCATTGCTCCAAAAAGAAACCCTAGACCTATTAGCAGTCACTCTCCATTTCCCCCACCCCAACTGCCATCCCCTGACAGCCACTAATCTACTTTTTCTCTAGATAAATCTGCCTATTCCAGATATTTCATATAAATGGAATCCTACAATATGTGACCTTTCATGTCTGGCTTCTTTTCCTTAACATAATGTTTTCAGGGTTTATCCATGTTGTAGCATATATCAGTGCTTTATTTCTTTTTATGGTCAAATAATGCTTCAGTGTATAGATATACCTCAACTGCAAATTGAACTCAAACATCTGGAACTTTCCTTAACTCTGCTTTAATGGCATTTTACCTTCCTGTCTCCGTCCACTCTAACTGGTCAGTCTTTCTTTTAATATATGTGAATGGACTATTATGCTAAGTAGGCCCACAGGGTTCACAAATGAAAACAAGGTCCCTCCTTCAAGTAGCTCTCAGTCCACTTGGCAAAGGGAGTGGGACATTAGGAAAGTCTTTCCAGAGGTGTCATCTAAGCAAGTAACAAAGTCAGAGAAAATGGTTTCCCAGGTATGAGGACTAGCAGTACATATCCAGTCACGGAAGAGTGAGAAAACATAGCCCATTCAGGGAATCATAAATAGTTCAGGATGGCTGGGATATCAAGTGTCAAGAGTTGAGGTGTGAAAGACTGGCAGGAGCTGAATCACGAAAGACCTTGCATGTTGGGGAAGGGAGTTTAGACTTAATCCTGAAAGCAAATGAAGCCATAGAAAGCCTATAAGCAGGGGCTTGACATCAGATTTCTATTTTAGCATGACTGGTCTAGACTACAGAGGTTCGGGAAGGTCAGATAAGAAGGCCACTGAGGTTATTCAGGCACTAAGAATGCAGGGCCTAATCTAAGACAGCAGAGATAGGGAGAGAGGGAGATTTTTTAGAAAGTATTATCTTGTAAAAGAATTTGGTGACTGAGCAGACTGGGAGCAAGGGAGATGAAAAACTAAGAGGAACCTAAAGTGACTTGGCAACTAGGTGGATAAGCTGGGCCAGTGAGTGAGGCAGGGGACAGATTTCTAGGGGAAATGTGCAGCTTCATTTTGGACATGTTGAGTTTGATGTACCTGTGATACATGCACAGTTGAGTATGTGGGATCTGGACCTCAAGGAAGGGGGAGGGTCTGGACTGGCGATATACACTTGGCAGTCATAAGATGGTTGAAGTCAAGTGCAGAAGGGATTACCTAGGGAGCAAACAAAGTGAGAAGAGGACTATGGATATATGCCCAGAGTTTTATGCCAAAATTAAGGGGCTGGTAGAAGAGAAGAAGACGATGGAGTCTAAGAAAGAAAAGCCACAGGCATAGGAAGAACAGAGGAGGAAGTGATGAAAACTAGTAAATGCTGCAGCAAAGTCAAGGAAGACAAGCATTAAGAAGTGTCAATTGGGTTTGGCAACAAGGAGGTCACAGGTGACCTTGGTAAGAGCAATTTCAGTGAAGTAGTGGAGGCAGAAGCTAGGCCAGAGTGGGGAGTGATAAAGCAGAAATGGGGAGTGCCAGAGCAGTAGTTGGCCGGGAATGGAGGAGGAAGCAGCAGAGATGAAGGATCCTTCTCTTCAACTTATAGTCACATGTAATTTTCTTTTTTTAAATGAGCAACAATGAGAAACTGGTAACCAGTACAATGGCATCGACTCTAAAAAACATTTTAACAAAGATTCAGATATTTGAAACAACATGATGGACATTGAGGGCATTATGCTAAGTGAAATAAGTTGGACAGAGAAAGACAAATACTGTATTCTCTTTTATGTGGAATCTTAAAAAGAATAAAACAAAAAACAAGCTCAATAGATACAAGCTCTGGTGGTTGCCAGAGGCAGGTGGAAAGGGATGGGAGAAATGGGTAAAGGGGTATAAATTTATTTAAAATTTAATAAATAATAATTGAAAGATTTGATCTTGCTGTTTAGTCACTAAGTCGTGTCCAATTGTTTTGTGATCCCATAGACTGTAGCCCACCAGGCTCCTCTGTCCATGGGATTTCCCAGGCAAGAATACTGGAGTGGGTTGCCATTTCCTTCTCCAGGGGATCTTCCAACCCAGGGATCAAACCCATGTCTCCTGCACTGGAAGGCAGATTCTTTACCACTAAGCTACCAGGAAAAGATACACTTTGAAAATATTTCACCTCCAAAAAACAAAATTAAAAAGTGATGGCTGGACACTGTGTTTGATAAACATAATCTGGGAGAGAAAAGGTTATCACTCCACAGTCATCCTGTCTATATGATATGGAAATATCTCTTTTTTCTACTATCCCATAAGACCTCCTAATTAAGAGGCTAAGTAGTACTAAGTTGTCCCCTTACATTGATGTACAAAAATCACAGTTAAGCTATTACAAGCAGCAATAATATCAGCATAAATTCTTTCCTTATCCCCAAGCCTAACTATATAAGGAAGAGTACCCACAGGTTCTACTGCACCCCAATCCAATGCTGAAATGTCACTGTGTGTCCTGAGGAGGGCTCAGCACTTGGACAAATCTTATACCCTGGCAGTTAAAACACCAGCAAGGAGAATAATTACTTAGGTTGCAAAAAAATCAGATCTTCTTATTACAGCATCAGACAGCTGAAAAATTAGAATTTCTGTGAATAAGGTTGACAGATCAAGTTAACTTGGGCTCTGTGAAAGGTCAAATCCTAATCATGGAGTTAAGGCAGTTCTCAGTAAAGAGAAAGTACACAAAAGGAGTGCTTTGTTAAGGGGATAAGGCAGAAAATTCTCGCTTCCTACACAGAGGCACAAAAAATATTGATATCATGACATTTAAAATTACCACTGTCAGGCAACAAAGTGTACAACCACAAAGAGATATCTTTCACAAGAGACAAGTCCCTCCCTTCCTACACATTCCTGACCCTCTTGTGCTGGAGATCCTCCCAAGGACTGAGGACTCAGGCCCTCTGGACCCAAGGCCCAACCACTGTATGAGTCCCATAGTGGAAACTGGTTTTTTAATGGATTTCAGCACATCCTTCCAGCTTATCATACTAGAAGCCTCTGATAGTCAAAAATATGGAAGAAACTTAAGTATGGCCAAAATTGATAAAGATTTCTACAGGTTAAAAATATATGCATATTTGTATATGTGTGTGTATACATATATAATATTTATCTGCTTCTTGAAGAATGCTGTTAGATTCTGTCTTAAAAGTTAATCCAACTATTACGAATCTGTCACTATTTTCTCATCTATAAAATGGGGATAAATGACTTTCTCAACATTATTTGGCATTGACAAAACCAGAATTAAAATCTGCATTTTCTATTTCCAAAGTCTTTATAATTTTCTTATCACTTCCTGGCTTTCATGTCACTAACTTGTTCTCTGGTGGTTATGTCTCCATTCTCTCACAGGTTTCCCTCACAACTCACTTTAAAACCCCTGTAACTTTAAGTATTAACTCCCTTCATATCTGATCTTATGAAATTTAATATAACATAGTGAAGGAGAAAAAGCACAAGTTTGGAGGGCAGATAGAAGTATCAATTCTGGCTCCATCAAGTTCTAGTCTGTGATTCTACCGTAGATAATCTCTCATTGAACCTCAGTTTCCTCATACGTAGTGATGATAATACTAACATAGTTCGTTTTCATAAATAAGCTTTATCTCTTCGACATGAGGTAATATGTTTTAAGAGGCTAAGAGAATGGGGCTCTGAGGCTGACTGATTGAACTTCATCCTTACAAGTTATGTGACTTCAGGCAGGTCACTGAACCTCCCTGTGCCCCAATTTCCTCATCTGTAAAATGGGAAAGATAATAGTACCCATCTTACAGGGTCATTATGAGGTTTAAATGAGATATCTGGAGACCATCTAGCAGTGTCTAACGTTATAATGCTCAGTAAACACTTCCTATTCAGTCACTAGATTGTAAGTGCTTTGTGGGCAGGGAGGATGACTCATCTGTATTTTCCCATTATGTCTCATACATCAAAGACAATAAATATTTATTGATGAATCACATTAGTTAAACTTGGGACTCTGGATGCTGTAGTTTCAGGCATAATAAGTACTGCTTCCTTGCTTTTTGCTTTTTATACCATCTAAAAGCACACTGCAGTTTTCAGACTTACTAACGGTAACTCACTTTGAAGCTTCTTAAGCAAACTAGCCCAGGGAACAGAACACTTGGGTGCTTCAGCATTGTGTTTGTAACTAGGCTATATTATAATCTAGAAAGTGACCACGTTGGCAATTTAATCTCATTTTCTTTTTTTACCCTTGCTTCTCAAAAAGATAAAGGAGAGGCTTATTTTAAGTAGCATTTTTCCAGGATTTAGGTAGCTAAATCATCAGTGGACTGAATCTTGGTGATCTGGACATTCCCAGAGTAAGAAGTCTTTTCATCTGGAAGTAAAGCTAAAAACTAAAGGTCTTAAAGTACTATATTAACATAATAGCTATAATGGTACAAGTTGTAAGAAAAGGTAAATGGCAGATGATAATTATGACTAGAAAATGTCCTAATTTTCATGGCACTGAAAGTACTTTGAGCCTCACCTATTCTCAAACTGGATTTGGGAGTTGGTCAGGAGCTGTTCATCCACAGCCCCCGATCACCCATACTGAGAAAATGGGACAGGCTAAAGAATGCCAAGTCATGGCAAATCAACCCGATTTGACACCCAGGTAAATCTCTTTTACTTTATATTCCACAAGAGACACCCTTGTTTTTTCTTCACACAACACCAACACTAAGGTACTCCATCACTTTTTATTAACTTAGAAACATCAGGGAAGGAAATCAGTAATCCCACTTTTCTCCTTTAGCCCAAGAATTAGAGGAGGTTAATGATATCAACTACCAAAGAACAAATGTTGTCAGGGCAATTCTAAGTCTCTATTTGACTTTTGTAAAAAATACTATGTCTGCCTCTTAACTTACAAGACTGAGTCAATTAAAAGAATCATTCTGAGCTTAACCTGAGAAAATGCAGTTATAACAGCAATAATAATGCAATTGAAACTCTCATTTAATGAGCATTTACTTAGGGGTCAGATACTGAGCTAAAAACATTTCTTCCTCACAATAATGCTACTATCATTGTTCCCAATTTATAGATGACAGTGTAAGAAGGTGAACTTGCCCAAGATCACAGAGCTATTGGCACAGCGAAATAGGAACCCAGGTCTGACTCTAAAACATGGGCTAGAAATCACGGTGGTGGTCTGTTTTTGTATGGTACAAGAGCTAAGAATGGCTTTTAAATTTTTAAAGGTTTACAAAAAGAAAAACAAAACAAAACAAACATTTTCACAACACAGAGATTGATGTGATCCACAAAGCTGACAATATTTACTCTGTGGCCCCTTTCAGAAACAATTTGCAGACCTGTGATCTAACCATCTTGAACCACTTTATCATACTCTATAGGAAAGAGGTTACAGTGATCGGTTCCTTATTTTAACACCATAATACTCATTTGGCATTTAATGGAATTTAAGATCCTTTATTTTCTTTATATGACTTGTCTACCCAAGAAAGATAAGTTCTTTTAAGGTAGGGATCATATATTTCTTTGTATTTTCTGTGCATAACATAGTAAGCTGAGTAGCAAATGTTTGTTGAGGATAGTAAATAAATCACACACTGTTATACAGAGAAATTAAACAGAGATATACAGTTTATCTGACTAACTCAGCTTAAGGAGTGCTGCAAATAGAATACAAAAACATGAAATATGAAAACCACCACCCAATATGTCTAAAATCTAAGAATCTCAGGAAGCAGAGATATTTTGCACACAGGCTTAGAATTTTATTACCTTACAAATGAAAAATAAGTCTGAGTTCCTGCATTTTCCTGATACACACAGCTACCTTTCCTTGCTATGCTACCCTTGAGCTGCACATTCCAGAAGTCTGTATTTACTGGAAAGGGATGGGGGTGGGGGGGTGCGTGGAGAAACGTCTTTTTATGCCAAGGCTTCTCCCACCTATCTGCAAGTCTGAGACACAAAGCTCAACAAGCTCATCAGTTTAAGCCTGTTTCAAATGCAGATAATCTTCACTCATGAACTGCACAGAAAGGACTGTTTATCTGCCCTCTTCTCTTCAGCCATATATCCCCTCCTGGTCATCCTAGATTAAGACAGCAATATGCATCTTTTCCTCTCATGAGTCCCCAGCAGAGGCCAAAATGCCTCTGAGTCTGTGGTTTGATTTGCCCTTCTCCCCTTATGATCAAAAAATAAAGATAAATAAGAAATCTCAAAAAGAAAGCACACTAAGACACAAGAACTGAAGCCATTTACTCAACAATCTGTCAACAACCTTATGCCATCAGCAAGTCACCCATCGCACTGCATATGCGTGGTGCTCCTAATTACTGTTTGGCGGAACTGTTCTGACCATCCTACAGTACAACACGCTGCCGGAAGATCTTTATCTCTTGTCCTTACCTCGGCACGGCCTGAATTAGAAGAGTCAACCATATGTATTCATATCAGATATCACAAGCCTAGTACAATACATCAAGATGTCATCAAAATTGCCCTAAGCCGCCTTCGGCTTCTTTCCCGTTCAGGTTTTTCTCAGCCTCCAAAAGACAGGGCATAGCAAGAGCTGGGTGATGGGGAAAGGTGGACTCTGGCTCCAAGGGAACGCCAGATGCTGAGCAGCAGAGATACTGCTGCAGCTTCAATGGACCTTAAACGAACTGACATCCCAGAGAAATGGATAGCTGGGCTGGCTTCCCCTCCCCCAGTCCTCAACCCAATCCGAGACACCGCACCCACTCCCTTTCCATCCTCAGTCCTGGGTCCCGAGCTCGGTAGGCAGAGGCGGAGAGGAGGGGTGCGGAAGAAAAGGGAGGTGGGGTCGGAGGGAAAATGGTGTGGACCGGCAGAGGAAAGGGGGGAGCGAGGCCGAGAAAACGGGGGACGAAGCTTAGGAGAAAATGGGGTGAGGCAGAGAAACGAGGAGTGAAGCAGGAAAAAAAAGGGGGCGACGGAGAGAAACGGAGATCCGGGAGAAAGGCGAGGCGGAAAATGGAAGCAATGGGAAGGGGAGCGGTACGTAGGCCGAGCAGAGCCAAGAGAGGAGGTGAGGCAGCCGGCGGACAGAGAAAGGGGGAGCGCCCGGGGCAGACACGGGGTTGAGACACTTGCCATAAATCATAGCCAGGCCGGTTTCGTGCAGGAAGCGGGCCCGGCGGTGCTTGAAGAGCCAGATCGTGAGAATGGTAAGCGTGAGCAGCAGGATGAAGATGAGCAGGTTGGCGCTGTCCTGCCGGTGGCTCTCCTCAGCTTGCTTCTCTGACACGATTTCCTCGTCCATGGCTCTCGCTTCTCCGCCAGCGCCGTCCGAAGCCCTGGCCCAGCCAAAGACGCCCACTGCGAGAAGTAACCAGAGCGGCCGCGTAAGCCGGCGGGCCCGGGGGCCGCCGCCGTCGACGCCACGGCGGAGGGGCGCCCGCAGCCAGCCGCGTCGAGCCATGACTCCCCCCACCGCCCGCCCCGCTCCTCACCCGCAGCCGCCCGCGGTCGGACCACTCCCCGAGGGCTCACGGGAAAGGGGCGGGGCCCCAGGGAAGCCGTCGGAGCGCGCGCCGCCGCCGCCGCCGCCGCCGCCGCTCTTAAAGCGGACGCGCCACTCCCAGCTCGCTGGGCCCTATGACTTTGGCCTTCTGTCCCCCGCCACATCAGCTTCCCCCCAGGCTCCGCTGCCAGGGAATGAAAGGCCGTCGAATCTAGTCCACCGCCTTCTGGAAGAGAAACCTGGGTTCAGCGTAATCAAAGCAGTGGCAGATTGCGCTCAGTCTAGTTTGATCCTATTCTTAAAGGTCTCAGAGGAATGGATCTTTCATAACCCATCTCAACATTGTCCCCCAGTGTCTCTTAACAGGATAAGAAGTTGTCCTCTTGGGAAGGGCCTAAATCTCCATCTTTAATTTAAATTGGATTCTCCTTGTTGTGTCCTCAAAGGGGGGAAAAAATAGCACTGTAATAGTTCATAAATAATTGACTCAAAGGCAAGGATTCTGCGTGTGTCTTTATGCTCGGTTTTCTTTACACGTAAACACCCGATGTAAGTCATCTCTTACAGGTAAACTCCTCAATCTCGCAAAGATTCAGTCGGTTTGTGCTTAAATTTCCCTGTGCTCTAGTCTCCTCTCTCCCCAGGAAGAAATCTTTTGTGATGTGATGTGTTTCTCCTTTTCCTCTTGCTCCTTTCCTCTGCCATCTTAAAGGAGATTTCCCCAGCTCAGAAGCCACCTTTAACACCGTATCTCATCTCTCTTCTTCAAAGGGTATTTTCCCTGTTCTCAGCCTTTCAACCATGTACCCAAGATTTTCACAGTTCTCACCACTCTGAGAACAGTGGATTTCTATTTTCTCCCTTCCTCTCAGATCACTCATTAGTCTTTGTGGGCTTTTTGTTCTCTCTAGACTTTCTCTAGATGTTTCATTTCTAATTCTGCAGGAATGAACTCCAGTTCCAAGACCTGACCTGCCACTCTCCCTCAGGCCTCTACCTGTTGGATCGTGAACGTAATGCTGGTGAGACTCTTACCAATTGCCAAAATTAAGAATGCTTTTTAAAAATTATTTATTTATTTAGATGTGCTGGGTCTTAGTTGTGGCATGTGGGATCTAGTTCCCTGACCAGGGATTGAACCCAGGCCCCCTACATTGGGAGTGTGGAGTCTTAGCCACTGGATCACCAGGGAAATCCCCTAGAAATGTTTTTGAATGAGCTCATTTCACCCCTACCAACACATGTTCTTTCTCATTTTTTTCATACTGTTGATACTAGCTATCCATCCAATTCCTATCATACTGCCTAGAAGTCATGACTCTCAAACGTTTTCATCTCATGGCCATATAACCTCTTTGCTAACACAAACAACATCCAGGCAACTCCCAGCTGCCCTGATGTGGATTCACTCCCATTAACCAGTTCATTAAGATGGTAAGCTTAAAAATAAGAAAGTTCTGGAATGGTGCTTATCTTGGAGTTCTGGCCCCGTTGGGTCAGAATCTGTGCCAGTGACTATGAACCCATTCTCTCCTCTTAGTACCTGGGTCTGCCCCTGTCTTCCCAATTTCATGGCTGCCTGTCCCTATACCCTGCCTCCAGCCTAACCACACTGCCCTGTACACACAAGGCTGGGCTGTGTAGAGACAAAAAACCTAAGTGAGAATCATTCCCAGTGTCTCCACTGCCTCCCTCCCCAGACCTATCTCTGTCACCCCAGAAGACCTAGCACATGAGCATCTCAGCTTCTTCAGGCCTAACCACCCAATCCAAGGCTGTTTTTGCCCCAGCGCAAAACCATTTTTTATTCTCCTAGTGTTTGGAACTTAAGGGGAAAAAAAGTCACAGTCTGCTCTCCTGACTACAGTCAGCAAAATTCTCCAAGCTCCAGACTCTACCTCTGATTACATGGCCCCAGCAACTTAGTGTCCTTCCCCTACCCTCTCCCTAGCAACGTCTTTATAGCAGGGTTCCAGAAGGAGTCTTGAGAGGGCAATAACTCTGTCAGGCAGGCCACCCCCTAGCAGGGGAGCCCTTGGCTCCCCTCAGAGTATACTTCTCTCTCAACTCAACACTGCCTGGTGTGACTCTCGCCCTCCATTTTTCCTCTCACTGCTGCTCCCCCTGCCAATCCTTGCATGTGCCTTCTGGAATGCCCTCTATTAGGAACAAAGTACCCAACGCTCTCAGTTGCTGCATGATGCCTGCTACATCTCCCCTTTTCCCCAGTCCCTGAGCCTCGCCCAGCACATCACATGCTCTGCAGCTGTTTCAAGTGGAGCCTGCTTATTTCCTCACCACTCCACACTTCTACACACACACACACCCCTCACCACTCCACAGTCCTGCACACACACACACACACACACACACACACACCTCACGCCCTGTATCAGGTTGCCTGAAGGAGGAGCTGGCACTCCACTCACTACCCATTGGTTGCATTCCAAGCTCCTAACTGCCCCACCCTGCCCTGAATGCTAACACCCTCTCCTTCCCTGGTCCTCAAACGATTTCCTGATCACTCTCACACATTCAGCAAGGACTTGGGTATCTGGTTCACAGCTTCCTCTCCCCTCCCTCCCCTCACCACCCCCAAGCCTAGGCTCCCTTAGCCCCGCCTTCGAAGCTCAAACAGGTCAGTCACCTGGAATTCGAGCCCTGCCTCCATTTTTATTAGGAAAATCAAGATCCTCAAAAATAGTCTTCACCGTCCTCACCCTGCAGTCAGTCTCTTTCAGTATGCCATCAGTGCCCATGCCTTCCTCCTCCTCTCCAGCCCCAGTGCAAGTGGTGTTCCCTCCTCCCTTATGAAGCATGCCTCAGTCCCACCCAGCATTCCACCACCCGCTTCCTGCCTCTTTCAGGGTCTACTACTCCAAGAATCATCTTCCTCCACCATCTTCAGTGGCTCAGTCTTCACCACCCTTTCTGTTCTCCAAAACCACTTTCAGGGACTTTTCAGTGGTTTTGGAGTTCAGTGGTTAAGACTCTGCCTTCCAACTCAGGGGGTGCAGGGTTCGATCCCTGGTGGAAAACTAAGGTCCCACATGCCAAGGGATGCAGCCAAAAATTAAACACACACACACACTTTCAGGTTTCTCTTCTAGGAAACAGCTTCCCCCACCCCCCATCCACACCCGCCTCTACTACTAGCACGTTTCTCTCCTCCCATTCAGATCGAGTTTCTCAAGAGTCCTCTACACTCCCATCCACTATCAGCCAGCCAAACTGGCCTGCCCCTGTTTTGCTATGACCTGCTGTGAAGCATGCTTTTGACATTTTTTAGTGGCTGAAAAAATCAAAAGAAGACTGTTTTCTGACACGTGAAATCCAGTGCAATTCATACTTCAGTGTCCACCAGTAAAAGTTTACTGGACACGGCCAAACACATTAGTCTACTGATTGTCTGCAGCAGCTTTGCAGACATAATACCAGCTTTGGTATTATTTCTGTTCTAGGGGTCAGGTACCATTGTGGGTGTGTGCTAAGTCACTTCAGTCATGTCTGGCTCTTTGTGACCCTATGGACAGTAGCCCGCCAGGCTCTTCTGTCCATGGGATTCTCTAGGCAAATATACTGGAGTGGGCTGCTATGGCCTCCTCCAGGGGATCTTCCCGACCCAGGGATTGAACCGGTGTCTTTTAAGTCTCCTGCATTGGCAGGCGGGTTCTTTACCCCTAGTGCCACCTGGGAAGCCCCTGTCTGTGACAGCTTTGGGACTACAAGGCAGTCCCAAATGGGTGGTTGAAAAACAGACGGTATATAGTCTGCAAAGCCTCCAGTATTTACCATTTGGTCCTTTACAGGAAATTTTGCTGACTTTTGCCTTGGCCACTGCCAATCATTATACTTTTATCAGAGGGATCTTTCTGAAGCACAAGTCTGATTACATATACCATGTGTCTGCGTGCTGTGTTGTTTCAGTCATGTCCACTCTTTGGGACACTGGACCATAGCCCGCCAGGCTCCTCTGTCCATGGGATTCTCCAGGCAAGAATACTGCAATCAGTTGCCATGCCTTCCTCCAGGGGATCTTCCCAACCCAGGGACCAAACCTGTGTCTCTTATGTCTCCTGCATTGGCAGGTGGGTTCTTTACCAATAGTGCCTCCTGGGAAGCCCTATATATACCACAGCCCTGCTCCAAACCCTCCACTGACCCCATGGCTTTCAGTTCTGGCTCCTTAGCTTGGCACACAAAGGTCCATACATCCTGACTCCAGACAGCTTCTTCACCATATATCCTGCCTTTCTCCCACAAATACACTGTGCTTCAGACTTTCTGAACTTGTTAGTTTCCTGAAAGCTTCATGTGCTCTCATGTGCCTCGCCACGTTCTCCCTCTGATTGAAGAGTCCTTCAACCCATTCCTCACCGAACTAACTTCTCATCTGACAAAACTCAGTTTAAAGGTCACCAAACATGGTACTGCCGACTAAAAAAATATGTACAATGTGAGGGTTGTGAGTTAAGGTTTGTTTGGGGCAATATGAGGACTGCAGTCCAGGAGACAGCACCTCAGATAGCGCTGAGAAACTGCTCCAAAGAGGTAGTGGGGACAGACAGTATATATGTGATTTTGGTAAAGGGAGACTACATGCAATCAAGCACATATTTTTTGTAAAAAAATTCTGCTGGTCTCATGAAGTTTCTACTAGTCATGAGAAACAATGGTCACCGTGAAGGATTTTAGTGCTTTTTCTAGATATGAGGAGATACAAGAATTGGGCTCATAAAATTACCTCCTGAGAATATCTATCTGAGGACCTGTCCTGCCAGTTTTCCCAGAGCACAGAGTACCTCATTTCTGCTCTCCACCCTGAATTCCTTTGGGGGTATTGAAGGTCAGCAGCTGCAGCAGCACATGATTTAATCCTTGATAGAAAGTGAAAGAGAAGTCGCTCAGTCGTGTCTGACTCTTTGCAACCCCATGGACTGTAGCCTATCAGGTTCCTCCGTCCGTGGGATTTTCCAGGCAAGAGTACTGGAGTGGATTGCCATTTCCTTCTCCAGGCGATCTTCCCAACCCAGGAATTGAATCCGGGTCTCCCACACTGCAGGCAGACACTTTACCGTCTGAGCCACCAGGGAAGCCTTGGTAGAGGTAGATGGCAAGCACCCATGGCAAGTGCCAATTTGTAGTTGACAGTACATATATACTATGGAATATTACTCATCCATAAAAAGGAACAAATTTGAGTCAGTTCTAGTTAGGTAGATGAACATAGACTCTATCATACAGAGTGAAGCAAGCCAGAAAGGGAAAAACAAATATTGTATTTTAACACATATATACGGAATCTACGGAGAAGGCAATGGCACCCCACTCCAGTACCCTTGCCTGGAAAATCCCATGGATGGAGGAGCCTGGAAGGCTGCAGTCCATGGGGTCGCTGAGGGTCGGACACAACTGAGCAACTTCACTTTCCCTTTTCACTTTCATGCATTGGAGAAGGAAATGGCAACCCACTCCAGTGTTCTTGCCTGGAGAATCCCAGGGACGGGGGAGCCTGGTGGGCTGCTGTCTATGGGGTCGCACAGAGTCGGACATGACTGAAGTGACTTAGCAGCAGCAGCACACGGAATCTAGAAAAATAGTACTGATGAACCTATTTGTAGGGCAGGAATAGAGATGCAGACATAGGGAACAGATTTGTGGCTACAATGGTGAAAGGAGTTAGTGTTGGTTGCTCAGTCACGTCTGACTCTTTGTAACCCCATGTATTGTAGCCCACCAGGCTCCTCTCATCATGGGATTCCCCAGGCAAGAATACTGGAGTGGGTTGCCATTTCCTCCTTCAGGGGATCTTCCTGACCCAGGGATCAAAACCAGAGCTTCTGCATTGCAGGCAGATTCTTTACAGTCTGAGCCACCAGGGAAGCCCAAGGAGAGAGTGGGGCGGAATTGAGAGAGTAGCATTGAAACATATACACTACTGTGTGTAAAATAGATAGCCAGTGGGAAGTTGCTGTATAGCATGGGGAGCTCAACCCAGTGCTCTGTGACAACCTATAGGGGTGGAATGGAGGGAGAAGGTGAGGGCAGTTCATGAGGGAGGGAACCTATGTAAACTCATGGCTGACTCTAAGGCAGAAATCAACACAACATTGTAATTATCCTCCAGTTAAAAAAAAAAAAAAAAGGCCATCAAGCTTTCGACGATGCCCTCAGGCTGAGTTAGGGGCTCCTAAAGTAATGCTCAAAATTCTCCTAGCCAGGCTTCAGCAATACATGAACCGTGAACTTCCTGATGTTCAAGCTGGTTTTAGAAAAGGCAGAGGAACCAGAGATCAAATTGCCAACATCCGCTGGATCATGGAAAAAGCAAGAGAGTTCCAGAAAAACATCTATTTCTGCTTTATTGACTATGCCAAAGCCTCTGACTGTGTGGATCACAGTAAACTGTGGAAAATTCTGAAAGAGATGGGAATACCAGACCACCTGACCTGCCTCTTGAGAAATCTGTATGCAGGTCAGGAAGCAACAGTTAGAACTGGACATGGAGCAACAGACTGGTTCCAAATAGGAAAAGGAGTACATCAAGGCTGTTATATTATCACCCTGCTTGTTTAACTTACATGCAGAGTACATCATGAGAAACGCTGGACTGGAAGAAACACAAGCTGGAATCAAGATTGCTGGGAGAAATATCAATAACCTCAGATATACAGATGACACCACACTTATGGCAGAAAGTGGAGAGGAACTAAAAAGCCTCTTGATGAAAGTGAAAGTGGAGAGTGAAAAAGTTGGCTTAAAGTTCAACATTCAGAAAACGAAGATCATGGCATCTGGTCCCATCACTTCATGGGAAATAGATGGGGAAACAGTGGAAACAGTGGCAGACTTTACTTTTTTGGGCTCCAAAATCACTGCAGATGGTGACTGCAGCCATGAAATTAAAAGACGCTTACTCCTTGGAAGGAAAGTTATGACCAACCTAGATAGCATATTCAAAAGCAGAGACATTACTTTGCCAACAAAGGTCCGTCTGTCTAGTCAAGGCTATGGTTTTTCCAGTGGTCATGTATGGATGTGAGAGTTGGACTGTGAAGAAAGCTGAGCGCCGAAGAATTGATGCTTTTGAACTGTGGTGTTGGAGAAGACTCTTGAGAGTCCCTTGGACTGCAAGGAGATCCAACCAGTCCATTCTGAAGGAGATCAGTCCTGGGATTTCTTTGGAGGGAATGATGCTGAAGCTGAAACTCCAGTACTTTGACCACCTCATGTGACGAGTTGACTCATTGGAAAAGACTCTGATGCTGGGAGGGATTGGGGGCAGGAGGAGAAGGGGATGACAGAGGATGAGATGGCTGGATGGCATCACTGACTCAATGAATGTGAGTCTGAGTGAACTCCGGGAGTTGGTGATGGACAGGGAGGCCTGGCGTGCTGCGATTCATGGGGTCGCGAAGAGAGTTGCACATGACTGATAGACTGAACTGAACTGAACTGAACTATATGGTCTTTCAGAGTACCACCCCTTGCCTCCTGCAAATCTCTCTCTTAGCCCTCCTGAAATATTATGTTTGATTTACATGTTTCTCATACCATGTCATGAGTATCTTGAGGGCAGAAAGCAAGTATTACTTATTTCTTTACTGACAGCCACTAGCCCAACACCTAACCAAAATAGGTACTCAATTACAACATATGTGAGCATCAGTGTATGTCTGTTCTATTTCCTTGAGTACCAAGGAAATCTCCATGTTTGCAGATGACATTCAGTTCCCGTAAGTACCTAGATTCAGTTCAAGGACAAACTGAAAGAGGACTTTACGGTATTGGGTACATAGTAAATGCTCAGGAAGGACTTACTGATTGAAAAGTATACATAAGTTTAGTCTAGTGTTTGTGGCAGTCCTTGGTTCTTTGGAGATGCATAATAAACACTGATTTAATTAATTCACATGTTGATGGAAAGGCTGAAAAGCTAAGTTGAGGCCGTATTGTGGAAGGTCTTAACACCACATAAAAGTTTAACTCATCCACTCCCCTGCTCAAAACCTCACCAATATTAATTTGGCAGCAGATAGGGGAATAAACAAAATGGGCAACAGGGGAGACCAGTGAAAAGGTTGGAAAGGTAGTCTTGCTGAAAAGTAGTGAGGCCTTCATTTATAGGATGCAGTAGGAATGGAAATGGAAAGCTGAAAGAGAAATCCAGTGCCGAGGTATGATTACCCAGCTTTAGCAACCGATGGGGTGGGTGGATGCGGAGTGCTTAAAGAAGGATGGAAAGATGACACCGGGGTTTTGAACCTGGATGACTGGAAAGCACAGGACAGCTAATAGCATTAAAATGGGAGTCAGAAGGTAGGGCTCAGCTCTGGACAGGTTGGATTTAAGGCAGCAGTCTCCAACCTTTTTGGCACCAAGAACTGGTTTCATAGAAGACAATTTTTCCACAAACTTGGGGGGTGGGGCATGGGCAATGGTTGTTTCAGGATGAATCAAGAGCATTACATTTACTGTCCACTTTGTTTTTACTACTATTACATCAACTCCACCTCACACCATCAGGCATTAGATCTCGGAGGTTGAGGACTCCTGATTTAAGAGACTGGTGGGATTTCCAAGTGAAGTTATCAAAATGGGCAGTTAGAAACTTGGGTCTAGAATTCAGGAGTGAAGTTAGGACCAGTGGTAGATCTGGGAGCTATATGCACAATGTTGAAGCTATGGGAGTCATGTGTTCTTCAAAGAAGGTAAGGAAGAAAGCCAGTCCTGGGCCAGTAGTATCGAGAATGCTATATTCAAAGAGCAGAAGAAAGAATAGGTCACACATATTGATTAGGACTCAACATAATTATGCTGGAGTTTTCAGTTTATTTCCTAAACAAACCAGCCCAATGTGCTAAAAAAGCAAATAAGATTTTTGGTGTCATTTTCAGTGTCAAGGCTATGTGAAATGAATACTCATATTACCCTCAGCCAAGTAACCTAGGATACTTGGTACAGATGTAGTAATGAAACCCCACGAGAAATATTAGTGGATCTGGAAAAAGCCCAGAGAAGAGCAATTAAAATAATCAAAGGGGTGCAGCAACTGATGTTTTACAAAAGACTAAAAGGATAAAGAACCTCTTCAGTCTGGAAAAACAGCTAAGAAGAGTCAATAGCAGCATCAACAACAATCACAATGGCTAAAATTTACTGAGTGCTTCCTGTGTGTGAGATTATTTTATAAACAATTTGTAAGTATCATCTTGCTCAATCCTGACAACAATCTTATCAGGTAAGTACTACTATTATTCCCACTTTACAGATGAGGAAACAGAGGCACAGTGAAGTTAAGTAACTTGTCCAATCTGCCAGTATTTAAACCCAACCTGTTTCTGGGGGTGTGGCCCTAAACTCACCTCTTCCATAAGCACACCGAAATTACAACTATTTGTGTGGCAACTATTGATGAGAAAGACCAGAAGGCTAATAGAAAAGATCTTCTACAACTAAAGATATAAAGAAGGAGCCCCAACGAGACAGGTAGGAGGAGCAGAGATGCAGTATAGTCAAGACCATACCACTGGGTGGGCAACCCACAAACAAGGATAATTACAACTGCAAAGGAAGAAGCAATGAGTCTGAGCCCCACATCAGGCTCCCCAGCCTGGGGGTTCTGCACCTAGAAGATAAGCTCTCAGAATGTTTGTCTTTGAAGGCTAGTAGGCTTACTTTTGGGAGAGCAAGAAGGCTGTGGGAAATAGAGATCCACTCTGAAAGGGTGCATGAAAAATCTCACATACTCTGGCACCCAGGGCAGAAGCAGTAATGTGCGAGAAGTCCGGGTCAGATCCACCTGCTGATCTTGGAGCGCTTCCCACAGAAGGAAGAGGTAACTGGAGATCACCCGAGGGACACAGACCCTGGCAGCAGCCATTTTGGGCAGCTTGTTCTACCACGTGAACAGTGGTGCTATCAAGTGCCTTTTGGAGCCCTCCATCTAGCTTATTCCAAAGAATAGCAAGGAGAGATAAGAAAGCCTTCCTCAGCAATTAATGCAAAGAAATAGAGGAAAACAACAGAATGGGAAAGACTAGAGATCTCTTCAAGAAAATTAGAGATATCAGATTTCATGCAAAGATGGGCTTGATAAAGGACAGAAATGGTATGGACCTAACAGAAGCAGAAGATGTTAAGAAGAGGTGGCAAGAATACACAGAAGAACTGTACAAAAAAGATCTTCACAACCCAGATAACCACGATGGTGTGATCACTCACCTAGAGCCAGACATCCTGGAATGAAAGTCAAGTGGGCCTTAGGAAGCATCACTACGAGCAAAGCTAGTGGAGGTGATGGAATTCCAGTTGAGCTATTTCAAATCCTGAAAGATGATGCTGTGAAACTGCTGCACTCAATATGCCAGCAAATGTGGAAAACTCAGCAGTGGCCACAGGACTGGGAAAGGTCAGTTTTCATTCCAATCCCAAAGAAAGGCAATGCCAAAGAATGCTCAAACTACCACACAATTGCACTCATCTCACACGCTAGCAAAGTCATGCTCAAAATTCTCCAAGCCAGGCTTCAGCAATACACGAACCGTGAACTTCCAGATGTTCAAGCTGGTTGTAGAAAAGGCAGAGGAACCAGAGATCAAATCGCCAACATCCGCTGGATCATGGAAAAAGCAAGAGAGTTCCAGAAAAACATCTACTTCTGTTTTATTGACTATGCCAAAGCCTCTGACTGTGTGGATCACAATAAACTGTGGAAAATTCTGAAAGAGATGGGAATACCAGACCACCTGACCTGCCTCTTGAGAAATCTGTATGCAGGTCAGGAAGCAACAGTTAGAACTGGACATGGAACAACAGACTGGTTCCAAATAGGAAAAGGAGTACGTCAAGGCTGTATACTGTCACCCTGCTTATTTAACTTCTATGCAGAGTACATCATGAGAAACGCTGGGCTGGAAGAAGCACAAGCTGGAATCAAGATTGCTGGGAGAAATATCAATAACCTCAGATATGCAGATGACACCACCCTTATGGCAGAAAGTGAAGGGGAACTAAAAAGCCTCTTGATGAAAGTGAAAGAGGAGAGTGAAAAAGTTGGCTTAAAGTTCAACATTCAGAAAACGAAGATCATGGCATCTGCTCCCATCACTTCATGGGAAATAGATGGGGAAACAGTGGAAACAGTGGCAGACTTTATTTTGGGGGGCTCCAAAATCACTGCAGATGGTGACTGCAGCCATGAAATTAAAAGACGCTTACTCCTTGGAAGGAAAGTTATGACCAACCTAGATAACATATTCAAAAGCAGAGACATTACTTTGCCAATAAAGGTCCGTCTAGTCAAGGCTATGGTTTTTCCAGTGGTCATGTATGGATGTGAGAGTTGGACTGTGAAGAAAGCTGAGCACCGAAGAATTGATGCTTTTGAACTGTGGTGTTGGAGAAGACTCTTGAGAGTCCCTTGGACGGCAAGGAGATCCAACCAGTCCATTCTAAAGGAGATCAGTCCTGGGTGTTCTTTGGAAGCACTGATGCTAAAGCTGAAACTCCAGTACTTTGGCCACCTCATGCGAAGAGTTGACTCATTGGAAAAGACTCTGATGCTGGGAGGGATTGGGGGCAGGAGGAGAAGGGGATGACAGAGGATGAGATGGGTGGATGGCATCACTGACTCGATGGACGTGAGTCTGAGTGAACTCAGGGAGTTGGTGATGGAGAGGGAGGCCTGTTCTGCAATTCATGGGGTCAAAAGAGTGGAATAGGACTGAGCGACCTAATTGAACTGATCTAGCTTATTAGCGCAGGGACCTGCCCCCAGCCCTGCTCACCAGCCTGTCGGTACCAGTACTGGGAGACCTTAGGCCAAGCATGTAGCTGAGAGGAGATACAGTCCCACTCACCAGCAGACCTGCTACCTTAAGACCTCCTGAGCCCACAGCTGCCCCGGGACCTGGCCTTGTTCACCACAGGGCCCAGGACCTGTCCTTGCACAGCAGTGTACTAGCACCATCTCTGGGATTTCCAGGGCCCTGCAGCTAGAGATCCTGAGACCTGGCTCCATCCATCAGTGGACCAGCACTGGCCCTGGGAACACCTTCACCCACCAGTGAGTGGGCACCAACTCTGGGATCCCCTGGGCCCTGGTCCCACCAGGGACCTGGTGTACCCTGGTCCGACCAGTAGGCTGTCACAGCCTCAGGACCACCTGGATCCCATCCCTGTCCACCAGCAGGCCAACACCAGCTCTGGGACACCCTGGGCCCCTTAGCCAGTGGTCCTGGGATCCTTCCCCACCCACCAGTAGGCTGACACCAGCTTTGGGACCTCCAAGGCCCTATAGCCAGAGACCCCAGGAATTGGCTCTGCCCACCAGTAAGCTGGCACTAGTTCTTGGACCCCATGGGCTCCAGCTCTTCCCACCAGCAAGCCAGCACAAGCTTTGAGATGTCTTGGATGGCTCAGCCAGTCGCCCTGAGATTTGGCCCAACTCATCAGTGGATCAGGGCCACCTTTGGGACACCTCAGAACCCTCAGCCAGCCTTGTTAGGAATCAGCCCCACCCATCAGCAGGATAACAGTAAATCTGGAAACCTTGGCCCTCCAACCACCCAGCCCAGAACCTGGTTCTGTTCACCAGTAGGCTAGAAGTAGCCCTGGAACCCACTGGGGCTCTTAAGCCAGCAGCCTCATGACCTGATCCCACCCACTAGTAGCCTGCAGCCTCTGCACAAGGCAGAGCCTGGCAACCAATCGGACTGGGTGACAGCCATGCCTACCACACCACCCACAGTAGTCAGCCCACCACAACAGAAGGACCCATGCAGCCCACATAGGGGGCACCCCTACAGCACACAGCTCTGGTGACCAGAGTTGGGTGTGCTACTGGGACGCATAGGATATCTTCTACAAATGGCCACTTATGCAGGCTCAGAAAATATAATCAACTGTTGGGGTCCTCTAATGGACCGGAACCTGGTGGTCTGGAGTAGACAATAAGAAAGTGAAAGAGAGAGCCGGAGGGAGGGAGAGAGAGAGAGAGAAAGAAAGATATGGGGACCCAAGCTCTGATGGAGCAAAGGATTAGGAGCAAACACTCAAACATTTTTTCCTAAGTGAAATTACTGAAAAGCTGATGCAGAATAACTTGACAAATGAAACGCTGTTCACATCCAAATACCTGACCTTGTCCCCAGAAAAGAAACGCAGCCTGGCAGCTGTTGAATCTCTCTGTTCAGTGTGTCAAGGAAGATGATTATACTGTCAAAACCTACCTGAAAAGAAGGTGAATATTTTTCACTTTTGATATTCTTAGGAACAAATAACTTATTTGGCAAATGGTGTCTTTTTTATGTTTTTTTGGTTTTGTATTGTGAAATAGGCACTGAAGCTGATGTTATTTGGTTTTAAGAATCTTACAGACTGGAAACAGAAATAAAGCTATATTAACAATAGTTATAGGCTTAAAGAATATATTGCGTTGGAATCTAGTAAAGTCTGTTCTGGATAAGGAAGATAAAAGTGTTCTTGTATATTCCCCCTTATTTAATTTTTTATTTGTAGTTTCAGTGTGTAATGTGTTTGTTTAATTATGTCTTGTGTTTGTGGATTATAAGGAATGTATGTAATCTGTTTATAGAGAATGAATGTAAAAACTGTTTGAATTGTTTAGAAATATAGGCAGGGCCATTGTCTGTTTTTATAGAATTAGGTGTTCTCATTATTGCAAAGTAAGCTAACAGGTGGGTTATGACATGTCATGTAGTTTCACCTCGGAGAGGTGTGGCCCATATAAAAGAAGAATTTGTATCGATCGAGACATGTAAGAAGGAAGAGCAAGAAAGTTCAGGACAATGAGTTACATCCACTTGCCATAAAATTCTCTT